>NW_027136973.1:0-300000 GCF_040869045.1 Eurosta solidaginis
ACTGTTTAATATAAAGAGCCACTTTGTAATTTTTAATTTTATTTTGAAATTTTAGTAAAAGTGAAATTAAAAGAAAACCCTACCTAGCACGGAATATTTTTAAACCACGTACCTTTTATCAAAGTGTTGATCCGGATAATCGAATGTGATTTAAATATTGTTGTTGGATGTTTCCAAAAGGTACCACCAAAAATGTATCAGTTGTTGTTGTTTCGAATATAAAATCGCTGGTATCACCAAGAAAACTGTATCACCATGGAAAATTGCTAATATCTGTTGTTGAAATTTTTGGTTTTTCCTGTGTATTCTCACGAGTTTGGTATGCTTCCTTGCTTTAATGCCTAGAGAGTTGAGTGGACTGTAATTGTGTGACTGGTTCTCTTTACCGGCGCGGTAAGGACCATGAACAAATGCGTGGTGGCAACGGCGCGCACCCACGTATTTGTTAAATAATAGTTAAGGCGAAAAAAGGGGGAAGAAAATAAAAACACCAAAAGGATTTCGTATTAATAAAAAGAATTCACAAAGTGCTTTTATTTATATAAATACAACAAGTGTTAAGAAAAGGTTTAACAAATGTTGTGGAAAATGATATATATGTGATAGTAATTTTGAAAAGTTGAACTTACGTGAACGGGCGACTACGTGTTCCTTTGCTGGCTGCTGGATTAAAAGAGGACGAGCCTCTTTGCGACATGAGCCGATGAACCCGAGATACAGCTCCTTCGTTGGGTTTCCCGGCAACAAAGTTGCTATACCGCGGGCTCACAGCGGTAAAACTCTAAGATACATGCGTACTACCACTCACACATGCCTGTGTGTATTAGTGATCACAAGCATGCATATGTGGTAGTAAACGAAGAAAATTATGTTACGAGGGAGGGGAGATATATTTAGGCCTGTGGCCTAAACGGCCTACATATTGCGTTTTTTTTAATTTTCTTACCGGGCTAAAGGTTAGCATGCTTAAAATACGTAAGTCGTTTTGTTCAACAAATTTAAGTAGATAACTCATCAGTTGTTTGCATCAGAGCGACAATTTTTGAGATAGTTATTAAAACTGTTTAAAGGTTGTCAAACGTTGTTTCTCGTTGTATATCCTTTAATTCTACAGTTAAATTGATAAATAACGTGTACGAATTTGTTTAACGCATTTGTTTTGGTTACTCGACGTCTCGGTTCTCGTGTAGCCTACATATTGCGTTTTTTTTTTAATTTGCTTACCGGGCTAAAGGTTAGCATGTTTAAAATACGTAAGTCGTTTTGTTCAACAAATTTAAGTAGATAACTCATCAGTTGTTTGCATCAGAGCGACAATTTTTGAGATAGTTATTAAAACTGTTTAAAGGTTGTCAAACGTTGCTTCTCGTTGTATATCCTTTAATTCTAGAGTTAAATTGATAAATAACGTGTACGAATTTGTTTAACGCATTTGTTTTGGTTACTCGACGTCTCCGTTCTCGTGCAGCCTACATATTGCGTTTTTTTTTAATTTGCTTACCGGTCTAAAGGTTAGCATGCTAAAAATACGTAAGTCGTTTTGTTCAACAAATTTAAGTAGATAACTCAGCAGTTGTTTGCATCAGAGCGAAAAGTTTTGATATAGTTATTAAAACTGTTTAAAGGTTGTCAAACGTTGTTTCTCGTTGTATATCATTTAATTCTAGAGTTAAATTGATAAATAACGTGTACGAATTTGTTTAACGCATTTGTTTTGGTTACTCGACGTCTCCGTTCTCGTGTAGCCTACATATTGCGTTTTTTTTTAATTTGCTTACCGGGCTAAAGATTAGCATGCTTAAAATACGTAAGTCGTTTTGTTCAAAAAATTTGAGTAGATAACTCAGCAGTTGTTTGCATCAGAGCGACAATTTTTGAGATAGTTATTAAAACTGTTTAAAGGTTGTCAAACGTTGTTTCTCGTTGTATATCCTTTAATTCTAGAGTTAAATTGATAAATAACGTGTACGAATTTGTTTAACGCATTTGTTTTGGTTACTCGACGTCTCCGTTCTCGTGTAGCCTACATATTGCGTTTTTTTTTAATATGCTTACCGGGCTAAAGGTTTGCATGCTTAAAATACGTAAGTCGTTTTGTTCAACAAATTTAAGTAGATAACTCATCAGTTGTTTGCATCAGAGCGACAATTTTTGAGATAGTTATTAAAACTGTTTAAAGGTTGTCAAACGTTGTTTCTCATTGTATATCCTTTAATTCTAGAGTTAAATTGATAAATAACGTGTACGAATTTGTTTAACGCATTTGTTTTGGTTACTCGAAGTCTCCGTTCTCGTGTAGCCTACATATTGCGTTTTTTTTTTTAATTTGCTTACCGGGCTAAAGGTTAGCATGCTTAAAATACGTAAGTCGTTTTGTTCAACAAATTTAAGTAGATAACTCATCAGTTGTTTGCATCAGAACGACAATTTTTGAGATAGTTATTAAAACTGTTTAAAGGTTGTCAAACGTTGTTTCTCGTTGTATATCCTTTAATTATAGAGTTAAATTGATAAATAACGTGTACGAATTTGTTTAACGCATTTGTTTTGGTTACTCGACGTCTCCGTTCTCGTGTAGCCTACATATTGCGTTTTTTTTTTAATTTGCTTACCGGGCTAAAGGTTAGCATGCTTAAAATACGTAAGTCGTTTTGTTCAACAAATTTAAGTAGATAACTCATCAGTTGTTTGCATCAGAGCGACAATTTTTGAGATAGTTATTAAAACTGTTTAAAGGTTGTCAAACGTTGTTTCTCGTTGTATATCCTTTAATTCTACAGTTAAATTGATAAATAACGTGTACGAATTTGTTTAACGCATTTGTTTTGGTTACTCGACGTCTCCTTTCTCGTGTAGCCTACATATTGCGTTTTTTTTTTTTAATTTGCTTACCGGGCTAAAGGTTAGCATGCTTAAAATACGTAAGTCGTTTTGTTCAACAAATTTGAGTAGATAACTCAGCAGTTGTTTCCATCAGAGCGACAATTTTTGAGATAGTTATTAAAACTGTTTAAAGGTTGTCAAACGTTGTTTCTCGTTGTACATCCTTTAATTCTAGAGTTAAATTGATAAATAACGTGTACGAATTTGTTTAACGCATTTGTTTTGGTTACTCGACGTCTCCGTTCTCGTGTAGCCTACATATTTCGTTTTTTTTTTTTTAATTTGCTTACCGGGCTAAAGGTTAGCATGTTTAAAATACGTAAGTCGTTTTGTTCAACAAATTTGAGTAGATAACTCAGCAGTTGTTTGCGTCAGAGCGACAATTTTTGAGATAGTTATTAAAACTGTTTAAAGGTTGTCAAACGTTGTTTCTCGTTGTATATCCTTTAATTCTAGAGTTAAATTGATAAATAACGTGTACGAATTTGTTTTAACGCATTTGTTTTGGTTACTCGACGTCTCCGTTCTCGTGTAGCCTACATATTGCGTTTTTTTTTTTTTAATTTGCTTACCGAGCTAAAGGTTAGCATGCTTAAAATACGTAAGTCGTTTTGTTCAACAAATTTAAGTAGATAACTCATCAGTTGTTTGCCTCAGAGCGACAATTTTTTGAGATAGTTATTAAAACTGTTTAAAGGTTGTCAAAACGTTGTTTCTCGTTGTATATCCTTTAATTCTAGAGTTAAATTGATAAATAACTTGTACGAATTTGTTTAACGCATTTGTTTTGGTTACTCGACGTCTCCGTTCTCGTGTAGCCTACATATTGCGTTTTTTTTTTTTAATTTGCTTAACTCGCTAAAGGTTAGCATGCTTAAAATACGTAAGTCGTTCTGTTCAACAAATTTGAGTAGATAACTCAGCAGTTGTTTGCATCAGAGCGACAATTTTTGAGATAGTTATTAAAACTGTTTACAGGTTGTCAAACGTTGTTTCTCGTTGTATATCCTTTAATTCTAGAGTTAAATTGATAAATAACGTGTACGAATTTGTTTAACGCATTTGTTTTGGTTACTCGACGTCTCCGTTCTCGTGTAGCCTACATATTGCGTTTTTTTTTTTTTAATTTGCTTACCGGGCTAAAGGTTAGCATGTTTAAAATACGTAAGTCGTTTTGTTCAACTAATTTGAGTAGATAACTCAGCAGTTGTTTGCATCAGAGCGAAAATTTTTGAGATAGTTATTAAAACTGTTTAAAGGTTGTCAAACGTTGTTTCTCGTTGTATATCCTTTAATTCTAGAGTTAAATTGATAAATAACGTGTACGAATTTGTTTAACGCATTTGTTTTGGTTACTCGACTTCTCCGTTCTCGTGTAACCTACATATTGCGTTTTTTTTTAATTTGCTTACCGGGCTAAAGGTTAGCATGCTTAAAATACGTAAGTCGTTTTGTTCAACAAATTTGAGTAGATAACTCAGCAGTTGTTTCCCAGAGCGACAATTTTCGAGATAGTTATTAAAACTGTTTAAAGGTTGTCAAACGTTGTTTCTCGTTGTATATCCTTTAATTCTAGAGTTAAATTGATAAATAACGTGTACGAATTTGTTTAACGCATTTGTTTTGGTTACTCGACGTCTCCGTTCTCGTGTAGATAATATATATTGCGTTTTTTTTTAATTTGCTTACCGGGCTAAAGGTTAGCATGCTTAAAATACGTAAGTCGTTTTGTTCAAAAAATTTGAGTAGATAACTCAGCAGTTGTTTGCATCAGAGCGACAATTTTTGAGATAGTTATTAAAACTGTTTAAAGGTTGTCAAACGTTGTTTCTCGTTGTATATCCTTTAATTCTAGAGTTAAATTGATAAATAACGTGTACGAATTTGTTTAACGCATTTGTTTTGGTTACTCGACGTCTCCGTTCTCGTGTAGCCTACATATTGCGTTTTTTTTTTTAATATGCTTACCGGGCTAAAGGTTTGCATGCTTAAAATACGTAAGTCGTTTTGTTCAACAAATTTAAGTAGATAACTCATCAGTTGTTTGCATCAGAGCGACAATTTTTGAGATAGTTATTAAAACTGTTTAAAGGTTGTCAAACGTTGTTTCTCGTTGTATATCCTTTAATTCTAGAGTTAAATTGATAAATAACGTGTACGAATTTGTTTAACGCATTTGTTTTGGTTACTCGAAGTCTCCGTTCTCGTGTAGCCTACATATTGCGTTTTTTTTTTGAATTTGCTTACCGGGCTAAAGGTTAGCATGCTTAAAATACGTAAGTCGTTTTGTTCAACAAATTTAAGTAGATAACTCATCAGTTGTTTGCATCAGAACGAAAATTTTTGAGATAGTTATTAAAACTTTTTAAAGGTTGTCAAACGTTGTTTCTCGTTGTATATCCTTCAATTATAGAGTTAAATTGATAAATAACATGTACGAATTTGTTTAACGCATTTGTTTTGGTTACTCGACGTCTCCGTTCTCGTGTAGCCTACATATTGCGTTTTTTTTCTAATTTGCTTACCGGGCTAAAGGTTAGCATGCTTAAAATACGTAAGTCGTTTTGTTCAACAAATTTAAGTAGATAACTCATCAGTTGTTTGCATCAGAGCGACAATTTTTGAGATAGTTATTAAAACTGTTTAAAGGTTGTCAAACGTTGTTTCTCGTTGTATATCCTTTAATTCTACAGTTAAATTGATAAATAACGTGTACGAATTTGTTTAACGCATTTGTTTTGGTTACTCGACGTCTCCGTTCTCGTGTAGCCTACATATTGCGTTTTTTTTTAATTTGCTTACCGGGCTAAAGGTTAGCATGCTTAAAATACGTAAGTCGTTTTGTTCAACAAATTTGAGTAGATAACTCAGCAGTTGTTTCCATCAGAGCGACAATTTTTGAGATAGTTATTAAAACTGTTTAAAGGTTGTCAAACGTTGTTTCTCGTTGTATATCCTTTAATTCTAGAGTTAAATTGATAAATAACGTGTACGAATTTGTTTAACGCATTTGTTTTGGTTACTCGACGTCTCCGTTCTCGTGTAGCCTACATATTTCGTTTTTTTTTTTAATTTGCTTACCGGGCTAAAGGTTAGCATGTTTAAAATACGTAAGTCGTTTTGTTCAACAAATTTGAGTAGATAACTCAGCAGTTGTATGCGTCAGAGCGACAATTTTTGAGATAGTTATTAAAACTGTTTAAAGGTTGTCAAACGTTGTTTCTCGTTGTATATCCTTTAATTCTAGAGTTAAATTGATAAATAACGTGTACGAATTTGTTTAACGCATTTGTTTTGGTTACTCGACGTCTCCGTTCTCGTGTAGCCTACATATTGCGTTTTTTTTTAATTTGCTTACCGGGCTAAAGGTTAGCATGCTTAAAATACGTAAGTCGTTTTGTTCAACAAATTTAAGTAGATAACTCATCAGTTGTTTGCATCAGAGCGACAATTTTTGAGATAGTTATTAAAACTGTTTAAAGGTTGTCAAACGTTGTTTCTCGTTGTATATCCTTTAATTCTAGAGTTAAATTGATAAATAACGTGTACGAATTTGTTTAACGCATTTGTTTTGGTTACTCGACGTCTCCGTTCTCGTGTAGCCTACATATTTCGTTTTTTTTTTTAATTTGCTTACCGGGCTAAAGCTTAGCATGTTTAAAATACGTAAGTCGTTTTGTTCAACAAATTTGAGTAGATAACTCAGCAGTTGTATGCGTCAGAGCGACAATTTTTGAGATAGTTATTAAAACTGTTTAAAGGTTGTCAAACGTTGTTTCTCGTTGTATATCCTTTAATTCTAGAGTTAAATTGATAAATAACGTGTACGAATTTGTTTAACGCATTTGTTTTGGTTACTCGACGTCTCCGTTCTCGTGTAGCCTACATATTGCGTTTTTTTTTTAATTTGCTTACCGAGCTAAAGGTTAGCATGCTTAAAATACGTAAGTCGTTTTGTTCAACAAATTTAAGTAGATAACTCATCAGTTGTTTGCATCAGAGCGACAATTTTTGATATAGTTATTAAAACTGTTTAAAGGTTGTCAAACGTTGTTTCTCGTTGTATATCCTTTAATTCTAGAGTTAAATTGATAAATAACGTGTACGAATTTGTTTAACGCATTTGTTTTGGTTACCCGACGTCTCCGTTCTCGTGTAGCCTACATAAAGCGTTTTTTTTTTTAATTTGCTTAACTTGCTAAAGGTTAGCATGCTTAAAATACGTAAGTCGTTTTGTTCAACAAATTTGAGTAGATAACTCAGCAGTTGTTTGCATCAGAGCGACAATTTTTGAGATAGTTATTAAAACTGTTTACAGGTTGTCAAACGTTGTTTCTCGTTGTATATCCTTTAATTCTAGAGTTAAATTGATAAATAACGTGTACGAATTTGTTTAACGCATTTGTTTTGGTTACTCGACGTCTCCGTTCTCGTGTAGCCTACATATTGCGTTTTTTTTTTTAATTTGCTTACCGGGCTAAAGGTTAGCATGTTTAAAATACGTAAGTCGTTTTGTTCAACTAATTTGAGTAGATAACTCAGCAGTTGTTTGCATCAGAGCGACAATTTTTGAGATAGTTATTAAAACTGTTTAAAGGTTGTCAAACGTTGTTTCTCGTTGTATATCCTTTAATTCTAGAGTTAAATTGATAAATAACGTGTACGAATTTGTTTAACGCATTTGTTTTGGTTACTCGACTTCTCCGTTCTCGTGTAACCTACATATTGCGTTTTTTTTAATTTGCTTACCGGGCTAAAGGTTAGCATGTTTAAATTACGTAAGTCATTTTGTTCAACAAATTTGAGTAGATAACTCAGCAGTTGTTTCCATCAGAGCGACAATTTTTGAGATAGTTATTAAAACTGTTTAAAGGTTGTCAAACGTTGTTTCTCGTTGTATATCCTTTAATTCTAGAGTTAAATTGATAAATAACGTGTACGAATTTGTTTAACGCATTTGTTTTGGTTACTCGACATCTCCGTTCTCGTGTAGCCTACATATTGCGTTTTTTTTTTTTTAATTTGCTTACCGGGCTAAAGGTTAGCATGCTTAAAATACGTAAGTCGTTTTGTTCAACAAATTTGAGTAGATAACTCAGCAGTTGTTTGCATCAGAGCGACAATTTTTGAGATAGTTATTAAAACTGTTTAAAGGTTGTCAAACGTTGTTTCTCGTTGTATATCCTGTAATTCTAGAGTTAAATTGATAACGTGTACGAATTTGTTTAACGCATTTGTTTTGGTTACTCGACGTCTCCGTTCTCGTGTAGCCTACATATTGCGTTTTTTTTTTAATTTGCTTACAGGGCTAAAGGTTAGCATGCTTAAAATACGTAAGTCGTTTTGTTCAACAAATTTGAGTAGATAACTCAGCAGTTGTTTCCCAGAGCGACAATTTTCGAGATAGTTATTAAAACTGTTTAAAGGTTGTCAAACGTTGTTTCTCGTTGTATATCCTTTAATTCTAGAGTTAAATTGATAAATAACGTGCACGAATTTGTTTAACGCATTTGTTTTGGTTACTCGACGTCTCCGTTCTCGTGTAGCCTACATATTGCGTTTTTTTTTTAATTTGCTTACCGGGCTAAAGGTTAGCATGCTTAAAATACGTAAGTCGTTTTGTTCAACAAATTTGAGTAGATAACTCAGCAGCTGTTTGCATCAGAGCGACAATTTTTGAGATAGTTATTAAAACTGTTTAAAGGTTGTCAAACGTTGTTTCTCGTTGTATATCCTTTAATTCTAGAGTTAAATTGATAAATAACGTGTACGAATTTGTTTAACGCATTTGTTTTGGTTACTCGACGTCTCCGTTCTCGTGTAGCCCACATATTGCGTTTTTTTTTAATTTGCTTACCGGGCTAAAGGTTAGCATGCTTAAAATACGTAAGTCGTTTTGTTCAACAAATTTGAGTAGATAACTCAGCAGTTGTTTCCATCAGAGCGGCAATTTTTGAGATAGTTATTAAAACTGTTTAAAGGTTGTCAAACGTTGTTTCTCGTTGTATATCCTTTAATTCTAGAGTTAAATTGATAAATACCGTGTACGAATTTGTTTAACGCATTTGTTTTGGTTACTCGACTTCTTCGTTCTCGTGTAGCCTACTTATTGCGTTTTTTTTAATTTGCTTACCGGGCTAAAGGTTAGCATGCTTAAAATACGTAAGTCGTTTTGTTCAACAAATTTGAGTAGATAACTCAGCAGTTGTTTCCATCAGAGCGACAATTTTTGAGATAGTTATTAAAACTGTTTAAAGGTTGTCAAACGTTGTTTCTCGTTGTATATCCTTTAATTCTAATGTTAAATTGATAAATAACGTGTACGAATTTGTTTAACGCATTTGTTTTGGTTACTCGACGTCTCCGTTCTCGTGTAGCCTACATATTGCGTTTTTTTTTTAATTTGCTTACCGGGCTAAAGGTTAGCATGCTTAAAATACGTAAGTCGTTTTGTTCAACAAATTTGAGTAGATAACTCAGCAGTTGTTTGCATCAGAGCGACAATTTTTGAGATAGTTATTAAAACTGTTTAAAGGTTGTCAAACGTTGTTTCTCGTTGTACATCCTTTAATTCTAGAGTTAAATTGATAAATAACGTGTACGAATTTGTTTAACGCATTTGTTTTGGTTACTCGACGTCTCCGTTCTCGTGTAGCCTACATATTGCGTTTTTTTTTTAATTTGCTTACCGGGCTAAAGGTTAGCATGCTTAAAATACGTAAGTCGTTTTGTTCAACAAATTTAAGTAGATAACTCATCAGTTGTTTGCATCAGAGCGACAATTTTTGAGATAGTTATTAAAACTGTTTAAAGGTTGTCAAACGTTGTTTCTCGTTGTATATCCTTTAATTCTAGAGTTAAATTGATAAATAACGTGTACGAATTTGTTTAACGCATTTGTTTTGGTTACTCGACGTCTCCGTTCTCGTGTAGCCTACATATTGGGTTTTTTTATACCTTTCATGAAAATGAAATGGTATATTAATTTCGTCACGAAACCAAAAATTGTAAGTCCTTAAAGGAAAATAGATAGACCCACCATTAAGTATACCGAAATAATCAGGTTGAAGAGCTGAGTTGATTTAGCCATGTCCGTCTGTCCGTCTGTCTGTTTGTATGCAAACTAGTCCCTCAATTTTTGAGTTATCTTGATAAAATTTGGTGAGCAGGTGTATTTGGGTGTCCGATTAGACATTTGTCGGAACCGACCGGATCGGACCACTATAGCACATATCCTCCATACAACCGATTTTTCAGAAAAAGAGGATTTTTGTAATATATTACCCAATTTAACAAATTGAAGCTTCAAACTTCACCATATACTTTCGTATATTGCACATATTGTTGCCTGAAAAAATTTATGAGATCGGTCGTATATATAGTATATATCCCCCACAACCGATTGTTCAGATAACGAACTTTTCGTAATTACTGCCCTATTTTAAGAGCTAGAGGCTTCAAATTTTAGCGAATGCTTACGTATATAGCATATATTGTTGTCTGAAAAAATCATAAAGATCGGTGGTATATATAGTATATATATGGTGGTATATATAGTATATATATATAGTATATATATATATATATTTTCGCAAATTTTAGCCCCATTTTAACAGCTATAAGCTTCAAATTTCACTGATTGCTTACGTATATAGCATTTATTGTTGTCTGAAAAAATCATAGAGATCGGTTGTATATATAGTATATATCTCATACAACCGATTGTTCAGATAAGAAACTTTTCGCAATTTCTACCCCATTTTAACAGCTAGAAGCTTCAAATTTCACCAACTGCTTACGTGTATAGCATATATTGATGTGTGAAAAAATCATTGAGATCGGTGGTATACATAGTATATATCTCATACAACCGATTGTTCAGATAAGAAACTTTGCGCAATTTCTGCCCCGTTTTAACAGTTAGAAGCTTAAAATTTCACAAAATGCTTTCGTATATAGCATATATTGTTGTCTGAAAAAATCATAGAGATCGGTGGTATATATATTATATACTTCATATAAACTGTCATATTGACCCCTTTTTTACGGCTAGAAGCTTCAAGATTCATCAAATTTCATCAAATAGTTACGTTTATGTCATATATTTTTGGAATACGTAATTCGTAGCCATAGTTTTTACATGCAGACCACAAAAAACGTGAAGCTTTGCATCCTCACACAGATTACCTACCTATTTTTTATTTTATATTTATCTTAAAAATCGTTTAGATATGTTCAAATTTCACCAAATGCTTACGTGCATAGCATATATTTATGTCTGAAAAAATCATTGAGATCGGTGGTACACATAGTATATATCTCATACAACCGATTGTTCAGATAAGAAACTTTTCGCAATTTCTGCCCCGTTTTAACAGTTAGAAGCTTCAAATTTCACCGATTGCTTACGTATATAGTATGTATTGTTGTGTCAAAAAATCATAGAGATCGGTGATATATATAATATATATATGATGGTATATATAGTATATATATATATTATATATATATTTTTTTACGATTTCGGCCCCATTTTAACAGCTAGAAGCTTCAAATTTCACCAACTGCTTACGTGTATAGCATATATTGATGTCTGAAAAAATCATTGAGATCGGTGGTACACATAGTATATATCTCATACAACCGATT
This sequence comes from Eurosta solidaginis, assembly GCF_040869045.1. Classification (NCBI taxonomy): domain Eukaryota; kingdom Metazoa; phylum Arthropoda; class Insecta; order Diptera; family Tephritidae; genus Eurosta; species Eurosta solidaginis. Next base: position 11,533 of record NW_027136973.1, read on the forward strand.
GTTCAGATAAGAAACTTTGCGCAATTTCTTCCCCATTTTAACAGTTATAAGCTTCAAATTTCACCGATTGCTTACGTATATAGTATGTATTGTTGTGTCAAAAAATCATAGAGATCGGTGATATATATAATATATATATGATGGTATATATAGTATATATATATATTATATATATATTTTTTTACGATTTCGGCCCCATTTTAACAGCTAGAAGCTTCAAATTTCACTGATTGCTTACGTATATAGCATATATTGTTGTCTGAAAAAATCATAGAGATCGGTGGTATATATATTATATACTTCATATAAACTGTCATATTGACCCCTTTTTACGGCTAGAAGCTTCAAGATTCATCAAATTTCATCAAATAGTTACGTTTATGTCATATATTTTTGGAATACGTAATTCGTAGCCATAGTTTTTACATGCAGACCACAAAAAACGTGAAGCTTTGCATCCTCACACAGATTACCTACCTATTTTTTATTTTATATTTATCTTAAAAATCGTTTAGATATGTTCAAATTTCACCAAATGCTTACGTGCATAGCATATATTTATGTCTGAAAAAATCATTGAGATCGGTGGTACACATAGTATATATCTCATACAACCGATTGTTCAGATAAGAAACTTTTCGCAATTTCTGCCCCGTTTTAACAGTTAGAAGCTTCAAATTTCACCGATTGCTTACGTATATAGTATGTATTGTTGTGTCAAAAAATCATAGAGATCGGTGATATATATAATATATATATGATGGTATATATAGTATATATATATATTATATATATATTTTTTTACGATTTCGGCCCCATTTTAACAGCTAGAAGCTTCAAATTTCACCAACTGCTTACGTGTATAGCATATATTGATGTCTGAAAAAATCATTGAGATCGGTGGTACACATAGTATATATCTCATACAACCGATTGTTCAGATAAGAAACTTTGCGCAATTTCTTCCCCATTTTAACAGTTATAAGCTTCAAATTTCACCGATTGCTTACGTATATAGTATGTATTGTTGTGTCAAAAAATCATAGAGATCGGTGATATATATAATATATATATGATGGTATATATAGTATATATATATTATATATATATTTTTTTACGATTTCGGCCCTATTTTAACAGCTAGAAGTTTCAAATTTCACCAACTGCTTACGTGTATAGCATATATTGATGTCTGAAAAAATCATTGAGATCGGTGGTACACATAGTATATATCTCATACAACCGATTGTTCAGATAAGAAACTTTGCGCAATTTCTGCCCCGTTTTAACAGTTAGAAGCTTCAAATTTCACAAAATGCTTACGTATATAGCATATATTGTTGTCTGAAAAAATCATATAGATCGGTCGTATATATATTATATACTTCATATAAACTGTCATTTTGACCCCTTTTTTACGGCTAGAATCTTCAAAATTCATCAAATTTCATCAAATTGTTACGTTTTCGTCATATATTTTTGAAATACGTGATTCGTAGTCATAGTGTTTACACGCAGACCACAAAAAATCTGAAACTTTGCATCCTCACACGAAGTACCTACCTGTTTTTTATTTTATATTTATCTTAAAAATCGTTAAGGTATGTAGATCTGTTCACTATATATTTCTTATCTTATACATCCGATTATTCGGAGATTACGAACGGGATAAGATTATTGTTCAGCCCCATTCATGAAAGGTATGAAGTCTTCGGCACAGCCGAAGACAGTCCCGTTTTTACTTGTTTTTAATTTGCTTATCGGGCTAAAGGTTAACATGCTTAAAATACTTAAGTCGTTTTGTTCAACAAATTTGAGTAGATAACTCAGCAGTTGTTTCCATCAGAGCGACAATTTTTGAGATAGTTATTAAAACTGTTTAAAGGTTGTCAAACGTTGTTTCTCGTTGCATATCCTTTAATCCTAGAGTTAAATTGATAAATAACGTGTACGAATTTGTTTAACGCATTTGTTTTGGTTACTCGACGTCTCCGTTCTCGTGTAGCCTACATATTGCGTTTTTTTTTAATTTGCTTACCGGGCTAAAGGTTAGCATGCTTAAAATACGTAAGTCGTTTTGTTCAACAAATTTAAGTAGATAACTCATCAGTTGTTTGCATCAGAGCGACAATTTTTGAGATAATTATTAAAACTTTTTAAAGGTTGTCAAACGTTGTTTCTCGTTGTATATCCTTTAATTCTAAAGTCAAATTGATAAATAACGTGTACGAATTTGTTTAACGCATTTGTTTTGGTTACTCGACGTCTCCGTTCTCGTGTAGCCTACATATTGCGTTTTTTTTTTAACTTGCTTACCGGGCTAAAGGTTAGCATGCTTAAAATACGTAAGTCGTTTTGTTCAACAAATTTGAGTAGATAACTCAGCAGTTGTTTGCATCAGAGCGACAATTTTTGAGATAGTTATTAAAACTGTTTAAAGGTTGTCAAACGTTGTTTCTCGTTGTATATCCTTTAATTCTAGAGTTAAATTGATAAATAACGTGTACGAATTTGTTTAACGCATTTGTTTTGGTTACTCGACGTCTCCGTTCTCGTGTAGCCTACATATTGCGTTTTTTTTTTTAATTTGCTTACCGGGCTAAAGATTAGCACGCTTAAAATACGTAAGTCGTTTTGTTCAACAAATTTAAGTAGATAACTCATCAGTTGTTTGCATCAGAGCGACAATTTTTGAGATAGTTATTAAAACTGTTTAAACGTTGTCAAACGTTGTTTCTCGTTGTATATCCTTTAATTCTAGAGTTAAATTGATAAATAACGTGTACGAATTTGTGTAACGCATTTGTTTTGGTTACTCGACGTCTCCGTTCTCGTGTAGCCTACATATTGCGTTTTTTTTAATTTGCTTACCGGGCTAAAGGTTAGCATGCTTAAAATACGTAAGTCTTTTGTTCAACAAATTTGAGTAGATAACTCAGCAGTTGTTTCCATCAGAGCGACAATTTTTGAGATAGTTATTAAAACTAATTAAAAGTTGTCAAACGTTGTTTCTCGTTGTATATCCTTTAATTCTAGAGTTAAATTTATAAATAACGTGTACGAATTTGTTTAACGCATTTGTTTTGGTTACTCGACGTCTCCGTTCTCGTGTAGCCTACATATTGCGTTTTTTTTTTTAATTTGCTTACCGGGCTAAAGGTTAGCATGCTTAAAATACGTAAGTCGTTTTGTTCAACAAATTTGAGTAGATAACTCAGCAGTTGTTTGCATCAGAGCGACAATTTTTGAGATAGTTATTAAAACTGTTTAAAGGTTGTCAAACGTTGTTTCTCGTTGTATATTCTTTTGTTTCTAGAGTTATATTGATAAATTACGTGTACGAATTTGTTTAACCCATTTGTTTTGGTTACTCGACGGCTCCGTTCTCGTGTAGCCTACATATTGCGTTTTTTTTTTAATTTGCTTACCGGGCTAAAGGTTAGCATGCTTAAAATACGTAAGTTGTTTTGTTCAACAAATTTAAGTAGATAACTCATCAGTTGTTTGCATCAGAGCAACAATTTTTGAGATAGTTATTAAAACTGTTTAAAGGTTGTCAAACGTTGTTTCTCGTTGTATATCCTTTAATTCTAGAGTTAAATTGATAAATAACGTGTACGAATTTGTTTAACGCATTTGTTTTGGTTACTCGACGTCTCCGTTCTCGTGTAGCCTACATATTGCGTTTTTTTTTTAATTTGATTACCGGGCTAAAGGTTAGCATGTTTAAAATACGTAAGTCGTTTTGTTCAACAAATTTGAGTAGATAACTCAGCAGTTGTTTCCATCAGAGCGACAATTTTTGAGATAGTTATTAAAACTGTTTAAAGGTTGTCAAACGTTGTTTCTCGTTGTATATCCTTTAATTCTAGAGTTAAATTGATAAATAACGTGTACGAATTTGTTTAACGCATTTGTTTTGGTTACTCGACGTCTCCGTTCTCCTGTAGCCTACATATTGCGTTTTTTTTTTTTAATTTGCTTACCGGGCTAAAGGTTAGCATGCTTAAAATACGTAAGTCGTTTTGTTCAACAAATTTGAGTAGATAACTCAGCAGTTGTTTGCATCAGAGCGACAATTTTTGAGATAGTTATTAAAACTGTTTAAAGGTTGTCAAACGTTGTTTCTCGTTGTATATCCTTTAATTCTAGAGTTAAATTGATAAATAACCTGTACGAATTTGTTTAACCCATTTGTTTTGGTTACTCCACGGCTCCGTTCTCGTGCAGCCTACATATTGCGTTTTTTTTTAAATTTGCTTACCGGGCTAAAGGTTAGCATGCTTAAAATACGTAAGTCGTTTTGTTCAACAAATTTGAGTAGATAACTCAGCAGTTGTTTGCATCAGAGCGACAATTTTTGAGATAGTTATTAAAACTGTTTAAAGGTTGTCAAACGTTGTTTCTCGTTGTATATCCTTTAATTTTAGAGTTAAATTGATAAATAACGTGTACGAATTTGTTTAACGCACTTGTTTTGGTTACTCGACGTCTCCGTTCTCGTGTAGCCTACATATTGCGTTTTTTCTTTAATTTGCTTACAGGGCTAAAGGTTAGCATGCTTGAAATACGTAAGTCGTTTTGTTCAACAAATTTAAGTAGATAACTCATCAGTTGTTTGCATCAGAGCGACAATTTTTGAGATAGTTATTAAAACTGTTTAAAGGTTGTCAAACGTTGTTTCTCGTTGTATATCCTTTAATTCTAGAGTTAAATTGATAAATAACGTGTACGAGATTGTTTAACGCATTTGTTTTGGTTACTCGACGTCTCCGTTCTCGTGTAGCCTACATATTGCGTTTTTTTTTTTTTAATTTGCTTACCGGGCTAAAGGTTAGCATGCTTAAAATACGTAAGTCGTTTTGTTCAACAAATTTAAGTAGATAACTCATCAGTTGTTTGCATCAGAGCAACAATTTTTGAGATAGTTATTAAAACTGTTTAAAGGTTGTCAAACGTTGTTTCTCGTTGTATATCCTTTAATTCTAGAGTTAAATTGATAAATAACGTGTACGAATTTGTTTAACGCATTTGTTTTGGTTACTCGACGTCTCCGTTCTCGTGTAGCCTACATATTGCGTTTTTTTTTTTTAATTTGCTTACCGGGCTAAAGGTTAGCATGCTTAAAATACGTAAGTCGTTTTGTTCAACAAATTTAAGTAGATAACTCATCAGTTGTTTGCATCAGAGCGACAATTTTTGAGATAGTTATTAAAACTCTTTAAAGGTTGTCAAACGTTGTTTCTCGTTGTATATCCTTTAATTCTAGAGTTAAATTGATAAATAACGTGTACGAATTTGTTTAACGCATTTGTTTTGGTTACTCGACGTCTCCGTTCTCGTGTAGCCTACATATTGCGTTTTTTTTTTAATTTGCTTACCGGGCTAAAGGTTAGCAAGTTTAAAATACGTAAGTCGTTTTGTTCAACAAATTTGAGTAGATAACTCAGCAGTTGTTTGCATCAGAGCGACAATTTTTGAGATAGTTATTAAAACTGTTTAAAGGTTGTCAAACGTTGTTTCTCGTTGTATATCCTTTAATTCTAGAGTTAAATTGATAAATAACGTGTACGAATTTGTTTAACGCATTTGTTTTGGTCACTCGACGTCTCCGTTCTCGTGTAGCCTACATATTGATTTTTTTTTTTTAATTTGCTTACCGGGCTAAAGGTTAGCATGCTTAAAATACGTAAGTCGTTTTGTTCAACAAATTTGAGTAGATAACTCAGCAGTTGTTTGCATCAGAGCGACAATTTTTGAGATAGTTATTAAAACTGTTTAAAGGTTGTCAAACGTTGTTTCTCGTTGTATATCCTTTAATTCTAGAGTTAAATTGATAAATAACGTGTACGAATTTGTTTAACGCATTTGTTTTGGTCACTCGACGTCTCCGTTCTCGTGTAGCCTACATATTGATTTTTTTTTTTTAATTTGCTTACCGGGCTAAAGGTTAGCATGCTTAAAATACGTAAGTCGTTTTGTTCGACAAATTTAAGTAGATAACTCATCAGTTGTTTGCATCAGAGCGGCAATTTTTGAGATAGTTATTAAAACTGTTTAAAGGTTGTCAAACGTTGTTTCCCGTTGTATATCCTTTAATTCTAGAGTTGAATTGATAAATAACGTGTACGAATTTGTTTAACGCATTTGTTTTTGTTACTCGATGTCTCCGTTCTCGTGTAGCATGCTTAAAATACGTAAGTCGTTTTGTTCAACAAATTTAAGTAGATAACTCATCAGTTGTTTGCATCAGAGCGACAATTTTTGAGATAGTTATTAAAACTGTTTAAAGGTTGTCAAACGTTGTTTCTCGTTGTATATCCTTTAATTCTAGAGTTAAATTTATAAATAACGTGTACGAATTTGTTTAACGCATTTGTCGACGTCTCCGTTCTCGTGTAGCCTACATATTGCGTTTTTTTTTAATTTGCTTACCGGGCTAAAGGTTAGCATGCTTAAAATACTTAAGTGGTTTTGTTCAACAAATTTGAGTAGATAACTCAGCAGTTGTTTCCATCAGAGCGACAATTTTTGAGATAGTTATTAAAACTGTTTAAAGGTTGTCAAACGTTGTTTCTCGTTGTATATCCTTTAATTCTAGAGTTAAATTGATAAATACCGTGTACGAATTTGTTTAACGCATTTGTTTTGGTTACTCGACGTCTCCGTTCTCGTGTAGCCTACATATTGCGTTTTTTTTTTAATTTGCTTACCGGGCTAAAGGTTAGCATGCTTAAAATACGTAAGTCGTTTTGTTCAACAAATTTGAGTAGATAACTCAGCAGTTGTTTGCATCAGAGCGAAAATTTTTGAGATAGTTATTAAAACTCTTTAAATGTTGTCAAACGTTGTTTCTCGTAGTATATCCTTTAATTCTAGAGTTAAATTGATAAATAACGTGTACGAATTTGTTTAACGCATTTGTTTTGGTTACTCGACGTCTCCGTTCTCGTGTAGCCTACATATTGCGTTTTTTTTTTTTAATTTGCTTACCGGGCTAAAGGTTTAGCATGCTTAAAATACGTAAGTCGTTTTGTTCAACAAATTTAAGTAGATAACTCAGCAGTTGTTTGCATCAGAGCGACAAATTTTTGAGATAGTTATTAAAACTGTTTTAAAGGTTGTCAAACGTTGTTTCTCGTTGTATATCCTTTAATTCTAGAGTTAAATTGATAAATAACGTGTAAGAATTTGTTTTAACGCATTTGTTTTGTGGTTTACTTGACGTCTCCGTTCTCGTGTAGCCTACATATTGCGTTTTTTTTTAATTTGCTTACCGGGCTAAAGGTTAGCATGCTTAAAATACGTAAGTCGTTTTGTTCAACAAATTTGAGTAGATAACTCAGCAGTTGTTTCCATCAGAGCGACAATTTTTGAGATAGTTATTAAAACTGTTTAAAGGTTGTCAAACGTTGTTTCTCGTTGTATATCCTTTAATTCTAGAGTTAAATTGATAAATAACGTGTACGAATTTGTTTAACGCATTTGTTTTGGTTACTCGACGTCTCCGTTCTCGTGTAGCCTACATATTGCTTTTTTTTTTTAATTTGCTTACCGGGCTAAAGGTAAGCATGTTTAAAATACGTAAGTCGTTTTGTTCAAACAAATTTGAGTAGATAACTCAGCAGTTGTTTGCATCAGAGCGACAATTTTTGAGATAGTTATTAAAACTGTTTAAAGGTTGTCAAACGTTGTTTCTCGTAGTATATCCTTTAATTCTAGAGTTAAATAACGTGTAAGAATTTGTTTAACGCATTTGTTTTGGTTACTCGACGTCTCCGTTCTCGTGTAGCCTACATATTGCGTTTTTTTTTTAATTTGCTTACCGGGATAAAGGTTAGCATGCTTAAAATACGTAAGTCGTTTTGTTCAACAAATTTGAGTAGATAACTCAGCAGTTGTGTGCATCAGAGCGACAATTTTTGAGATAGTTATTAAAACTGTTTAAAGGTTGTCAAAGGTTGTTTCTCGTTGTATATCCTTTAATTCTAGTGTTAAATTGATAAATAACGTGTACGAATTTGTTTAACGCATTTGTTTTGGTTACTCGACGTCTCCGTTCTCGTGTAGCCTACATATTGCGTTTTTTTTTAATTTGCTTACCGGGCTAAAGGTTAGCATGCTTAAAATACGTAAGTCGTTTTGTTCAACAAATTTGAGTAGATAACTCAGCAGTTGTTTCCATCAGAGCGACAATTTTTGAGATAATTATTAAAACTGTTTAAAGGTTGTCAAACGTTGTTTCTCGTTGTATATCCTTTAATTCTAGAGTTAAATTGATAAATAACGTGTACGAATTTGTTTAACGCATTTGTTGTGGTTACTCGACGTCTCCGTTCTCGTGTAGCCTACATATGTTTTTTTTTTTTAATTTGCTTACCGGGCTAAAGGTTAGCATGTTTAAAATACGTAAGTCGTTTTGTTCAACAAATTTGAGTAGATAACTCAGCAGTTGTTTGCATCAGAGCGACAATTTTTGAGATAGTTATTAAAACTGTTTAAAGATTGTCAAACGTTGTTTCTCGTTGTATATCCTTTAATTCTAGAGTTAAATTGATAAATAACGTGTACGAATTTGCTGAACGCATTTGTTTTGGTTACTCGACGTCTCCGTTCTCGTGTAGCCTACATATTGCGTTTTTTTTTTTTAATTTGCTTACCGGGCTAAAGGTTAGCATGCTTAAAATACGTAAGTCGTTTTATTCAACAAATTTGAGTAGATAACTCAGCAGTTGTTTGCATCAAAGCGACAATTTTTGAGATAGTTATTAAAACTGTTTAAAGGTTGTCAAACGTTGTTTCTCGTTGTATATCCTTTAATTCTAGAGTTAAATTGATAAATAACGTGTACGAATTTGTTTAACGCATTTGTTTTGGTTACTCGACGTCTCCGTTCTCGTGTAGCCTACATATTTCGTTTTTTTTTTTAATTTGCTTACCGGGCTAAAGGTTAGCATGCTTAAAATACGTAAGTCGTTTTGTTCAACAAATTTAAGTAGATAACTCATCAGTTGTTTGCATCAGAGCGACAATTTTCGAGATAGTTATTAAAACTGTTTAAAGGTTGTCAAACGTTGTTTCTCGTTGTATATCCTTTAATTATAGAGTTAAATTTATAAATAACGTGTACGAATTTATTTAACGCATTTGTTTTGGTTACTCGACGTCTCCGTTCTCGTGTAGCCTACATATTGCGTTTTTTTTTTTAATTTGCTTACCGGGCTAAAGGTTAGCATGCTTAAAATACGTAAGTCGTTTTGTTCAACAAATTTGAGTAGATAACTCAGCAGTTGTTTGCATCAGAGCGACAATTTTTGAGATAGTTATTAAAACTGTTTAAAGGTTGTCAAACGTTGTTTCTCGTTGTATATCCTTTAATTCTAGAGTTAAATTGATAAATAACGTGTACGAATTTGTTTAACGCATTTGTTTTGGTTACTCGACGTCTCCGTTCTCGTGTAGCCTACATATTGCGTTTTTTTTTTAACTTGCTTACCGGGCTAAAGGTTAGCATGCTTAAAATACGTAAGTCGTTTTGTTCAACAAATTTGAGTAGATAACTCAGCAGTTGTTTCCATCAGAGCGACAATTTTTGAGATAATTATTAAAACTGTTTAAAGGTTGTCAAACGTTGTTTCTCGTTGTATATCCTTTAATTCTAGAGTTAAATTGATAAATAACGTGTACGAATTTGTTTAACGCATTTGTTGTGGTTACGCGACGTCTGCGTTCTCGTGTAGCCTACATATTGCGTTTTTTTTTTTAATTTGCTTACCGGGCTAAAGGTTAGCATGCTTAAAATACGTAAGTCGTTTTGTTCAACAAATTTGAGTAGTTTACTCAGCAGTTGTTTCCATCAGAGCGACAATTTTTGAGATAGTTATTAAAACTGTTTAAAGGTTGTCAAACGTTGTTTCTCGTTGTATATCCTTTAATTCTAGAGTTAAATTGATAAATAACGTGTACGAATTTGTTTAACGCATTTGTTTTGGTTACTCGACGTCTCCGTTCTCGTGTAGCCTACATATGTTTTTTTTTTTAATTTGCTTACCGGGCTAAAGGTTAGCATGTTTAAAATACGTAAGTCGTTTTGTTCAACAAATTTGAGTAGATAACTCAGCAGTTGTTTGCATCAGAGCGACAATTTTTGAGATAGTTATTAAAACTGTTTAAAGATTGTCAAACGTTGTTTCTCGTTGTATATCCTTTAATTCTAGAGTTAAATTGATAAATAACGTGTACGAATTTGCTTAGCGCATTTGTTTTGGTTACTCGACGTCTCCGTTCTCGTGTAGCCTACATATTGCGTTTTTTTTTTAATTTGCTTACCGGGCTAAAGGTTAGCATGCTTAAAATACGTAAGTCGTTTTGTTCAACAAATTTGAGTAGATAACTCAGCAGTTGTTTGCATCAAAGCGACAATTTTTGAGATAGTTATTAAAACTGTTTAAAGGTTGTCAAACGTTGTTTCTCGTTGTATATCCTTTAATTCTAGAGTTAAATTGATAAATAACGTGTACGAATTTGTTTAACGCATTTGTTTTGGTTACTCGACGTCTCCGTTCTCGTGTAGCCTACATATTTCGTTTTTTTTTTTAATTTGCTTACCGGGCTAAAGGTTAGCATGCTTAAAATACGTAAGTCGTATTGTTCAACAAATTTAAGTAGATAACTCATCAGTTGTTTGCATCAGAGCGACAATTTTCGAGATAGTTATTAAAACTGTTTAAAGGTTGTCAAACGTTGTTTCTCGTTGTATATCCTTTAATTCTAGAGTTAAATTGATAAATAACGTGTACGAATTTGTTTAACGCATTTGTTTTGGTTACTTGACGTCTCCGTTCTCGTGTAGTCTACATATTGCGTTTTTTTTTTAATTTGCTTACTGGTCTAAAGGTTAGCATGCTTAAAATACGTAAGTCGTTTTGTTCAACAAATTTAAGTAGATAACTCATCAGTTGTTTGCATCAGAGCGACAATTTTTGAGATAGTTATTAAAACTGTTTAAAGGTTTTCAAACGTTGTTTCTCGTTGTATATCCTTTAATTCTAGAGTTAAATTGATAAATAACGTGTACGAATTTGTTTAACGCATTTGTTTTGGTTACTCGACGTCTCCGTTCTCGTGTAGCCTACATATTGCGTTTTTTTTTTAATTTACTTACCGGGCTAAAGGTTAGCATGCTTAAAATACGTAAGTCGTTTTGTTCAACAAACTTAAGTAGATAACTCATCAGTTGTTTGCATCAGAGCGACAATTTTTGAGATAGTTATTAAAACTGTTTAAAGGTTGTCAAACGTTGTTTCTCGTTGTATATCCTTTAATTCTAGAGTTAAATTGATAAATAACGTGTACGAATTTGTTTAATGCATTTGTTTTGGTTACTCGACGTCTCCGTTCTCGTGTAGCCTACATATTGCGTTTTTTTTTTAATTTGCTTACCGGGCTAAAGGTTAGCATGTTTAAAATACGTAAGTCGTTTTGTTCAACAAATTTGAGTAGATAACTCAGCAGTTGTTTGCATCAGAGCGACAATTTTTGAGTTAATTTTTAAAACTGTTTAAAGGTTGTCAAACGTTGTTTCTCGTTGTATATCCTTTAATTCTAGAGTTAAATTGATAAATAACGTGTACGAATTTGTTTAACGCATTTGTTTTGGTTACTCGACGTCTCCGTTCTCGTGTAGCCTACATATTACGTTTTTTTTTTAATTTGCTTACCGGGCTAAAGGTTAGCATGCTTAAAATACGTAAGTCGTTTTGTTCAACAAATTTAAGTAGATAACTCATCAGTTGTTTGCATCAGAGCGACAATTTTTGAGATAGTTATTAAAACTGTTTAAAGGTTGTCAAACGTTGTTTCTCGTTGTATATCCTTTAATTCTAGAGTTAAATTGATAAATAACGTGTACGAATTTGTTTAACGCATTTTTTTTGGTTACTCGACGTCTCCGTTCTCGTGTAGCCTACATATTGCGTTTTTTTTTTAATTTGCTTACCGGGCTAAAGGTTAGCATGTTTAAAATACGTAAGTCGTTTTGTTCAACAAATTTGAGTAGATAACTCAGCAGTTGTTTGCATCAGAGCGAAAATTTTTGAGATAGTTATTAAAACTGTTTAAAGGTTGTCAAACGTTGTTTCTCGTTGTCTATCCTTTAATTCTAGAGTTAAATTGATAAATAACGTGTACGAATTTGTTTAACGCATTTGTTTTGGTTACTCGACGTCTCCGTTCTCGTGTAGCCTACATATTGCGTTTTTTTTTTTAATTTGCTTACCGGGCTAAAGGTTAGCATGCTTAAAATACGTAAGTCGTTTTGTTCAACACATTTAAGTAGATAACTCATCAGTTGTTTGCATCAGAGCGACAATTTTTGAGATAGTTATTAAAACTGTTTAAAGGTTGTCAAACGTTGTTTCTCGTTGTATATCCTTTAATTCTAGAGTTAAATTGATAAATAACGTGTACGAATTTGTTTAACGCATTTGTTTTGGTTACTTGACGTCTCCGTTCTCGTGTAGCCTACATATTGCGTTTTTTTTTTTAATTTGCTTACCGGGCTAAAGGTTAGCATGCTTAAAATACGTAAGTTGTTTTGTTCAACAAATTTAAGTAGATAACTCATCAGTTGTTTGCATCAGAGCGACAATTTTTGAGATAGTTATTAAAACTGTTTAAAGGTTGTCAAGCGTTGTTTCTCGTTGTATATCCTTTAATTCTAGAGTTAAATTGATAAATAACGTGTACGAATTTGTTTAACGCATTTGTTTTGGTTACTCGACGTCTCCGTTCTCGTGTAGCCTACATATTGCGTTTTTTTTAATTTGCTTACCGGGCTAAAGGTTAGCATGCTTAAAATACGTAAGTCGTTTTGTTCAACAAATTTAAGTAGATAACTCAGCAGTTGTTTGCATCAGAGCGACAATTTTTGAGATAGTTATTGAAACTGTTTAAAGGTTGCCAAACGTTGTTTCTCGTTGTATATCCTTTAATTCTAGAGTTAACTTGATAAATAACGTGTACGAATTTGTTTAACGAATTTGTTTTGGTTACTCGACGTCTCCGTTCTCGTGTAGCCTACATATTGCGTTTTTTTTTTAATTTGCTTACCGGGCTAAAGGTTAGCATGCTTAAAATACGTAAGTCGTTTTGTTCGACAAATTTAAGTAGATAACTCATCAGTTGTTTGCATCAGAGCGGCAATTTTTGAGATAGTTATTAAAACTGTTTAAAGGTTGTCAAACGTTGTTTCTCGTTGTATATCCTTTAATTCTAGAGTTGAATTGATAAATAACGTGTACGAATTTGTTTAACGCATTTGTTTTGGTTACTCGATGTCTCCGTTCTCGTGTAGCATGCTTAAAATACGTAAGTCGTTTTGTTCAACAAATTTAAGTAGATAACTCACCAGTTGTTTGCATCAGAGCGACAATTTTTGAGATAGTTATTAAAACTGTTTAAAGGTTGTCAAACGTTGTTTCTCGTTGTATATCCTTTAATTCTAGAGTTAAATTGATAAATAACGTGTACGAATTTGTTTAACGCATTTGTTTTGGTTACTTGACGTCTCCGTTCTCGTGTAGCCTACATATTGCGTTTTTTTTTTTTAATTTGCTTACCGGGCTAAAGGTTAGCATGCTTAAAATACGTAAGTCGTTTTGTTCAACAAATTTAAGTAGATAACTTAGCAGTTGTTTGCATCAGAGCGACGATTTTTGAGATAGTTATCAAAACTATTTAAAGTTTGTCAAACGTTGTTTCTCGTTGTATATCCTTTAATTCTAGAATTAAATTGATAAATAACGTGTACGAATTTGTTTAACGCATTTGTTTTGGTTACTCGACGTCTCCGTTCTCGTGTAGCCTACATATTGCGTTTTTTTTTTAATTTGCTTACCGGGCTAAAGGTTAGCATGCTTAAAATACGTAAGTCGTTTTGTTCGACAAATTTAAGTAGATAACTCATCAGTTGTTTGCATCAGAGCGGCAATTTTTGAGATAGTTATTAAAACTGTTTAAAGGTTGTCAAACGTTGTTTCTCGTTGTATATCCTTTAATTCTAGAGTTGAATTGATAAATAACGTGTACGAATTTGTTTAACGCATTTGTTTTGGTTACTCGATGTCTCCGTTCTCGTGTAGCATGCTTAAAATACGTAAGTCGTTTTGTTCAACAAATTTAGGTAGATAACTCATCAGTTGTTTGCATCAGAGCGACAATTTTTGAGATAGTTATTAAAACTGTTTAAAGGTTGTCAAACGTTGTTTCTCGTTGTATATCCTTTAATTCTAGAGTTAAATTTATAAATAACGTGTACGAATTTGTTTAACGCATTTGTCGACGTCTCCGTTCTCGTGTAGCCTACATATTGCGTTTTTTTTTAATTTGCTTACCGGGCTAAAGGTTAGCATGCTTAAAATACTTAGGTAGTTTTGTTCAACAAATTTGAGTAGATAACTCAGCAGTTGTTTCCATCAGAGCGACAATTTTTGAGATAGTTATTAAAACTGTTTAAAGGTTGTCAAACGTTGTTTCTCGTTGTATATCCTTTAATTCTAGAGTTAAATTGATAAATACCATGTACGAATTTGTTTAACGCATTTGTTTTGGTTACTCGACGTCTCCGTTCTCGTGTAGCCTACATATTGCGTTTTTTTTTTAATTTGCTTACCGGGCTAAAGGTTAGCATGCTTAAAATACGTAAGTCGTTTTGTTCAACAAATTTGAGTAGATAACTCAGCAGTTGTTTGCATCAGAGCGAAAATTTTTGAGATAGTTATTAAAACTCTTTAAAGGTTGTCAAACGTTGTTTCTCGTAGTATATCCTTTAATTCTAGAGTTAAATTGATAAATAACGTGTACGAATTTGTTTAACGCATTTGTTTTGGTTACTCGACGTCTCCGTTCTCGTGTAGCCTACATATTGCGTTTTTTTTTTAATTTGCTTACCGGGCTAAAGGTTAGCATGCTTAAAATACGTAAGTCGTTTTGTTCAACAAATTTAAGTAGATAACTCAGCAGTTGTTTGCATCAGAGCGACAATTTTTGAGATAGTTATTAAAACTGTTTAAAGGTCGTCAAACGTTGTTTCTCGTTGTATATCCTTTAATTCTAGAGTTAAATTGATAAATAACGTGTAAGAATTTGATTAACGCATTTGTTTTGGTTACTTGACGTCTCCGTTCTCGTGTAGCCTACATATTGCGTTTTTTTTTTAATTTGCTTACCGGGCTAAAGTTTAGCATGCTTAAAATACGTAAGTCGTTTTGTTCAACAAATTTGAGTAGATAACTCAGCAGTTGTTTGCATCAGAGCGACAATTTTTGAGATAGTTATTAAAACTGTTTAAAGGTTGTCAAACGTTGTTTCTCGTTGTATATCCTTTAATTCTAGAGTTAAATTGATAAATAACGTGTAAGAATTTGTTTAACGCATTCGTTTTGGTTACTCGACGTCTCCGTTCTCGTGTAGCCTACATATTGCGTTTTTTTTTTTAATTTGCTTACCGGGCTAAAGGTTAGCATGCTTAAAAAACGTAAGTCGTTTTGTTCAACAAATTTGAGTAGATAACTCAGCAGTTGTGTGCATCAGAGCGACAATTTTTGAGATAGTTATTAAAACTGTTTAAAGGTTGTCAAAGGTTGTTTCTCGTTGTATATCCTTTAATTCTAGTGTTAAATTGATAAATAACGTGTACGAATTTGTTTAACGCATTTGTTTTGGTTACTCGACGTCTCCGTTCTCGTGTAGCCTACATATTGCGTTTTTTTTTAATTTGCTTACCGGGCTAAAGGTTAGCATGCTTAAAATACGTAAGTCGTTTTGTTCAACAAATTTGAGTAGATAACTCAGCAGTTGTTTCCATCAGAGCGACAATTTTTGAGATAATTATTAAAACTGTTTAAAGGTTGTCAAACGTTGTTTCTCGTTGTATATCCTTTAATTCTAGAGTTAAATTGATAAATAACGTGTACGAATTTGTTTAACGCATTTGTTGTGGTTACGCGACGTCTGCGTTCTCGTGTAGCCTACATATTGCGTTTTTTTTTAATTTGCTTACCGGGCTAAAGGTTAGCATGCTTAAAATACGTAAGTCGTTTTGTTCAACAAATTTGAGTAGATTACTCAGCAGTTGTTTCCATCAGAGCGACAATTTTTGAGATAGTTATTAAAACTGTTTAAAGGTTGTCAAACGTTGTTTCTCGTTGTATATCCTTTAATTCTAGAGTTAAATTGATAAATAACGTGTACGAATTTGTTTAACGCATTTGTTTTGGTTACTCGACGTCTCCGTTCTCGTGTAGCCCACATATTGCGTTTTTTTTTAATTTGCTTACCGGGCTAAAGGTTAGCATGCTTAAAATACGTAAGTCGTTTTGTTCAACAAATTTGAGTAGATAACTCAGCAGTTGTTTCCATCAGAGCGGCAATTTTTGAGATAGTTATTAAAACTGTTTAAAGGTTGTCAAACGTTGTTTCTCGTTGTATATCCTTTAATTCTAGAGTTAAATTGATAAATAACGTGTACGAATTTGTTTAACGCATTTGTTTTGGTTACTCGAAGTCTCCGTTCTCGTGTAGCCTACATATTGCGTTTTTTTTTTTGAATTTGCTTACCGGGCTAAAGGTTAGCATGCTTAAAATACGTAAGTCGTTTTGTTCAACAAATTTAAGTAGATAACTCATCAGTTGTTTGCATCAGAACGAAAATTTTTGAGATAGTTATTAAAACTTTTTAAAGGTTGTCAAACGTTGTTTCTCGTTGTATATCCTTCAATTATAGAGTTAAATTGATAAATAACATGTACGAATTTGTTTAACGCATTTGTTTTGGTTACTCGACGTCTCCGTTCTCGTGTAGCCTACATATTGCGTTTTTTTTCTAATTTGCTTACCGGGCTAAAGGTTAGCATGCTTAAAATACGTAAGTCGTTTTGTTCAACAAATTTAAGTAGATAACTCATCAGTTGTTTGCATCAGAGCGACAATTTTTGAGATAGTTATTAAAACTGTTTAAAGGTTGTCAAACGTTGTTTCTCGTTGTATATCCTTTAATTCTACAGTTAAATTGATAAATAACGTGTACGAATTTGTTTAACGCATTTGTTTTGGTTACTCGACGTCTCCGTTCTCGTGTAGCCTACATATTGCGTTTTTTTTTAATTTGCTTACCGGGCTAAAGGTTAGCATGCTTAAAATACGTAAGTCGTTTTGTTCAACAAATTTGAGTAGATAACTCAGCAGTTGTTTCCATCAGAGCGACAATTTTTGAGATAGTTATTAAAACTGTTTAAAGGTTGTCAAACGTTGTTTCTCGTTGTATATCCTTTAATTCTAGAGTTAAATTGATAAATAACGTGTACGAATTTGTTTAACGCATTTGTTTTGGTTACTCGACGTCTCCGTTCTCGTGTAGCCTACATATTTCGTTTTTTTTTTTTAATTTGCTTACCGGGCTAAAGGTTAGCATGTTTAAAATACGTAAGTCGTTTTGTTCAACAAATTTGAGTAGATAACTCAGCAGTTGTATGCGTCAGAGCGACAATTTTTGAGATAGTTATTAAAACTGTTTAAAGGTTGTCAAACGTTGTTTCTCGTTGTATATCCTTTAATTCTAGAGTTAAATTGATAAATAACGTGTACGAATTTGTTTAACGCATTTGTTTTGGTTACTCGACGTCTCCGTTCTCGTGTAGCCTACATATTGCGTTTTTTTTTTAATTTGCTTACCGGGCTAAAGGTTAGCATGCTTAAAATACGTAAGTCGTTTTGTTCAACAAATTTAAGTAGATAACTCATCAGTTGTTTGCATCAGAGCGACAATTTTTGAGATAGTTATTAAAACTGTTTAAAGGTTGTCAAACGTTGTTTCTCGTTGTATATCCTTTAATTCTAGAGTTAAATTGATAAATAACGTGTACGAATTTGTTTAACGCATTTGTTTTGGTTACTCGACGTCTCCGTTCTCGTGTAGCCTACATATTTCGTTTTTTTTTTTAATTTGCTTACCGGGCTAAAGGTTAGCATGTTTAAAATACGTAAGTCGTTTTGTTCAACAAATTTGAGTAGATAACTCAGCAGTTGTATGCGTCAGAGCGACAATTTTTGAGATAGTTATTAAAACTGTTTAAAGGTTGTCAAACGTTGTTTCTCGTTGTATATCCTTTAATTCTAGAGTTAAATTGATAAATAACGTGTACGAATTTGTTTAACGCATTTGTTTTGGTTACTCGACGTCTCCGTTCTCGTGTAGCCTACATATTGCGTTTTTTTTTTAATTTGCTTACCGAGCTAAAGGTTAGCATGCTTAAAATACGTAAGTCGTTTTGTTCAACAAATTTAAGTAGATAACTCATCAGTTGTTTGCATCAGAGCGACAATTTTTGATATAGTTATTAAAACTGTTTAAAGGTTGTCAAACGTTGTTTCTCGTTGTATATCCTTTAATTCTAGAGTTAAATTGATAAATAACGTGTACGAATTTGTTTAACGCATTTGTTTTGGTTACCCGACGTCTCCGTTCTCGTGTAGCCTACATAAAGCGTTTTTTTTTTTAATTTGCTTAACTCGCTAAAGGTTAGCATGCTTAAAATACGTAAGTCGTTTTGTTCAACAAATTTGAGTAGATAACTCAGCAGTTGTTTGCATCAGAGCGACAATTTTTGAGATAGTTATTAAAACTGTTTACAGGTTGTCAAACGTTGTTTCTCGTTGTATATCCTTTAATTCTAGAGTTAAATTGATAAATAACGTGTACGAATTTGTTTAACGCATTTGTTTTGGTTACTCGACGTCTCCGTTCTCGTGTAGCCTACATATTGCGTTTTTTTTTTTTAATTTGCTTACCGGGCTAAAGGTTAGCATGTTTAAAATACGTAAGTCGTTTTGTTCAACTAATTTGAGTAGATAACTCAGCAGTTGTTTGCATCAGAGCGACAATTTTTGAGATAGTTATTAAAACTGTTTAAAGGTTGTCAAACGTTGTTTCTCGTTGTATATCCTTTAATTCTAGAGTTAAATTGATAAATAACGTGTACGAATTTGTTTAACGCATTTGTTTTGGTTACTCGACTTCTCCGTTCTCGTGTAACCTACATATTGCGTTTTTTTTTAATTTGCTTACCGGGCTAAAGGTTAGCATGTTTAAATTACGTAAGTCATTTTGTTCAACAAATTTGAGTAGATAACTCAGCAGTTGTTTCCATCAGAGCGACAATTTTTGAGATAGTTATTAAAACTGTTTAAAGGTTGTCAAACGTTGTTTCTCGTTGTATATCCTTTAATTCTAGAGTTAAATTGATAAATAACGTGTACGAATTTGTTTAACGCATTTGTTTTGGTTACTCGACATCTCCGTTCTCGTGTAGCCTACATATTGCGTTTTTTTTTTTTAATTTGCTTACCGGGCTAAAGGTTAGCATGCTTAAAATACGTAAGTCGTTTTGTTCAACAAATTTGAGTAGATAACTCAGCAGTTGTTTGCATCAGAGCGACAATTTTTGAGATAGTTATTAAAACTGTTTAAAGGTTGTCAAACGTTGTTTCTCGTTGTATATCCTGTAATTCTAGAGTTAAATTGATAACGTGTACGAATTTGTTTAACGCATTTGTTTTGGTTACTCGACGTCTCCGTTCTCGTGTAGCCTACATATTGCGTTTTTTTTTTTAATTTGCTTACAGGGCTAAAGGTTAGCATGCTTAAAATACGTAAGTCGTTTTGTTCAACAAATTTGAGTAGATAACTCAGCAGTTGTTTCCCAGAGCGACAATTTTCGAGATAGTTATTAAAACTGTTTAAAGGTTGTCAAACGTTGTTTCTCGTTGTATATCCTTTAATTCTAGAGTTAAATTGATAAATAACGTGCACGAATTTGTTTAACGCATTTGTTTTGGTTACTCGACGTCTCCGTTCTCGTGTAGCCTACATATTGCGTTTTTTTTTTAATTTGCTTACCGGGCTAAAGGTTAGCATGCTTAAAATACGTAAGTCGTTTTGTTCAACAAATTTGAGTAGATAACTCAGCAGCTGTTTGCATCAGAGCGACAATTTTTGAGATAGTTATTAAAACTGTTTAAAGGTTGTCAAACGTTGTTTCTCGTTGTATATCCTTTAATTCTAGAGTTAAATTGATAAATAACGTGTACGAATTTGTTTAACGCATTTGTTTTGGTTACTCGACGTCTCCGTTCTCGTGTAGCCCACATATTGCGTTTTTTTTTAATTTGCTTACCGGGCTAAAGGTTAGCATGCTTAAAATACGTAAGTCGTTTTGTTCAACAAATTTGAGTAGATAACTCAGCAGTTGTTTCCATCAGAGCGGCAATTTTTGAGATAGTTATTAAAACTGTTTAAAGGTTGTCAAACGTTGTTTCTCGTTGTATATCCTTTAATTCTAGAGTTAAATTGATAAATACCGTGTACGAATTTGTTTAACGCATTTGTTTTGGTTACTCGACTTCTTCGTTCTCGTGTAGCCTACTTATTGCGTTTTTTTTAATTTGCTTACCGGGCTAAAGGTTAGCATGCTTAAAATACGTAAGTCGTTTTGTTCAACAAATTTGAGTAGATAACTCAGCAGTTGTTTCCATCAGAGCGACAATTTTTGAGATAGTTATTAAAACTGTTTAAAGGTTGTCAAACGTTGTTTCTCGTTGTATATCCTTTAATTCTAATGTTAAATTGATAAATAACGTGTACGAATTTGTTTAACGCATTTGTTTTGGTTACTCGACGTCTCCGTTCTCGTGTAGCCTACATATTGCGTTTTTTTTTTAATTTGCTTACCGGGCTAAAGGTTAGCATGCTTAAAATACGTAAGTCGTTTTGTTCAACAAATTTGAGTAGATAACTCAGCAGTTGTTTGCATCAGAGCGACAATTTTTGAGATAGTTATTAAAACTGTTTAAAGGTTGTCAAACGTTGTTTCTCGTTGTACATCCTTTAATTCTAGAGTTAAATTGATAAATAACGTGTACGAATTTGTTTAACGCATTTGTTTTGGTTACTCGACGTCTCCGTTCTCGTGTAGCCTACATATTGCGTTTTTTTTTTAATTTGCTTACCGGGCTAAAGGTTAGCATGCTTAAAATACGTAAGTCGTTTTGTTCAACAAATTTAAGTAGATAACTCATCAGTTGTTTGCATCAGAGCGACAATTTTTGAGATAGTTATTAAAACTGTTTAAAGGTTGTCAAACGTTGTTTCTCGTTGTATATCCTTTAATTCTAGAGTTAAATTGATAAATAACGTGTACGAATTTGTTTAACGCATTTGTTTTGGTTACTCGACGTCTCCGTTCTCGTGTAGCCTACATATTGGGTTTTTTTATACCTTTCATGAAAATGAAATGGTATATTAATTTCGTCACGAAACCAAAAATTGTAAGTCCTTAAAGGAAAATAGATAGACCCACCATTAAGTATACCGAAATAATCAGGTTGAAGAGCTGAGTTGATTTAGCCATGTCCGTCTGTCCGTCTGTCTGTTTGTATGCAAACTAGTCCCTCAATTTTTGAGTTATCTTGATAAAATTTGGTGAGCAGGTGTATTTGGGTGTCCGATTAGACATTTGTCGGAACCGACCGGATCGGACCACTATAGCACATATCCTCCATACAACCGATTTTTCAGAAAAAGAGGATTTTTGTAATATATTACCCAATTTAACAAATTGAAGCTTCAAACTTCACCATATACTTTCGTATATTGCACATATTGTTGCCTGAAAAAATTTATGAGATCGGTCGTATATATAGTATATATCCCCCACAACCGATTGTTCAGATAACGAACTTTTCGTAATTACTGCCCTATTTTAAGAGCTAGAGGCTTCAAATTTTAGCGAATGCTTACGTATATAGCATATATTGTTGTCTGAAAAAATCATAAAGATCGGTGGTATATATAGTATATATATGGTGGTATATATAGTATATATATATAGTATATATATATATATATTTTCGCAAATTTTAGCCCCATTTTAACAGCTATAAGCTTCAAATTTCACTGATTGCTTACGTATATAGCATTTATTGTTGTCTGAAAAAATCATAGAGATCGGTTGTATATATAGTATATATCTCATACAACCGATTGTTCAGATAAGAAACTTTTCGCAATTTCTACCCCATTTTAACAGCTAGAAGCTTCAAATTTCACCAACTGCTTACGTGTATAGCATATATTGATGTGTGAAAAAATCATTGAGATCGGTGGTATACATAGTATATATCTCATACAACCGATTGTTCAGATAAGAAACTTTGCGCAATTTCTGCCCCGTTTTAACAGTTAGAAGCTTAAAATTTCACAAAATGCTTTCGTATATAGCATATATTGTTGTCTGAAAAAATCATAGAGATCGGTGGTATATATATTATATACTTCATATAAACTGTCATATTGACCCCTTTTTTACGGCTAGAAGCTTCAAGATTCATCAAATTTCATCAAATAGTTACGTTTATGTCATATATTTTTGGAATACGTAATTCGTAGCCATAGTTTTTACATGCAGACCACAAAAAACGTGAAGCTTTGCATCCTCACACAGATTACCTACCTATTTTTTATTTTATATTTATCTTAAAAATCGTTTAGATATGTTCAAATTTCACCAAATGCTTACGTGCATAGCATATATTTATGTCTGAAAAAATCATTGAGATCGGTGGTACACATAGTATATATCTCATACAACCGATTGTTCAGATAAGAAACTTTTCGCAATTTCTGCCCCGTTTTAACAGTTAGAAGCTTCAAATTTCACCGATTGCTTACGTATATAGTATGTATTGTTGTGTCAAAAAATCATAGAGATCGGTGATATATATAATATATATATGATGGTATATATAGTATATATATATATTATATATATATTTTTTTACGATTTCGGCCCCATTTTAACAGCTAGAAGCTTCAAATTTCACCAACTGCTTACGTGTATAGCATATATTGATGTCTGAAAAAATCATTGAGATCGGTGGTACACATAGTATATATCTCATACAACCGATTGTTCAGATAAGAAACTTTGCGCAATTTCTTCCCCATTTTAACAGTTATAAGCTTCAAATTTCACCGATTGCTTACGTATATAGTATGTATTGTTGTGTCAAAAAATCATAGAGATCGGTGATATATATAATATATATATGATGGTATATATAGTATATATATATATTATATATATATTTTTTTACGATTTCGGCCCCATTTTAACAGCTAGAAGCTTCAAATTTCACTGATTGCTTACGTATATAGCATATATTGTTGTCTGAAAAAATCATAGAGATCGGTGGTATATATATTATATACTTCATATAAACTGTCATATTGACCCCTTTTTACGGCTAGAAGCTTCAAGATTCATCAAATTTCATCAAATAGTTACGTTTATGTCATATATTTTTGGAATACGTAATTCGTAGCCATAGTTTTTACATGCAGACCACAAAAAACGTGAAGCTTTGCATCCTCACACAGATTACCTACCTATTTTTTATTTTATATTTATCTTAAAAATCGTTTAGATATGTTCAAATTTCACCAAATGCTTACGTGCATAGCATATATTTATGTCTGAAAAAATCATTGAGATCGGTGGTACACATAGTATATATCTCATACAACCGATTGTTCAGATAAGAAACTTTTCGCAATTTCTGCCCCGTTTTAACAGTTAGAAGCTTCAAATTTCACCGATTGCTTACGTATATAGTATGTATTGTTGTGTCAAAAAATCATAGAGATCGGTGATATATATAATATATATATGATGGTATATATAGTATATATATATATTATATATATATTTTTTTACGATTTCGGCCCCATTTTAACAGCTAGAAGCTTCAAATTTCACCAACTGCTTACGTGTATAGCATATATTGATGTCTGAAAAAATCATTGAGATCGGTGGTACACATAGTATATATCTCATACAACCGATTGTTCAGATAAGAAACTTTGCGCAATTTCTTCCCCATTTTAACAGTTATAAGCTTCAAATTTCACCGATTGCTTACGTATATAGTATGTATTGTTGTGTCAAAAAATCATAGAGATCGGTGATATATATAATATATATATGATGGTATATATAGTATATATATATTATATATATATTTTTTTACGATTTCGGCCCTATTTTAACAGCTAGAAGTTTCAAATTTCACCAACTGCTTACGTGTATAGCATATATTGATGTCTGAAAAAATCATTGAGATCGGTGGTACACATAGTATATATCTCATACAACCGATTGTTCAGATAAGAAACTTTGCGCAATTTCTGCCCCGTTTTAACAGTTAGAAGCTTCAAATTTCACAAAATGCTTACGTATATAGCATATATTGTTGTCTGAAAAAATCATATAGATCGGTCGTATATATATTATATACTTCATATAAACTGTCATTTTGACCCCTTTTTTACGGCTAGAATCTTCAAAATTCATCAAATTTCATCAAATTGTTACGTTTTCGTCATATATTTTTGAAATACGTGATTCGTAGTCATAGTGTTTACACGCAGACCACAAAAAATCTGAAACTTTGCATCCTCACACGAAGTACCTACCTGTTTTTTATTTTATATTTATCTTAAAAATCGTTAAGGTATGTAGATCTGTTCACTATATATTTCTTATCTTATACATCCGATTATTCGGAGATTACGAACGGGATAAGATTATTGTTCAGCCCCATTCATGAAAGGTATGAAGTCTTCGGCACAGCCGAAGACAGTCCCGTTCTTACTTGTTTTTAATTTGCTTATCGGGCTAAAGGTTAACATGCTTAAAATACTTAAGTCGTTTTGTTCAACAAATTTGAGTAGATAACTCAGCAGTTGTTTCCATCAGAGCGACAATTTTTGAGATAGTTATTAAAACTGTTTAAAGGTTGTCAAACGTTGTTTCTCGTTGCATATCCTTTAATCCTAGAGTTAAATTGATAAATAACGTGTACGAATTTGTTTAACGCATTTGTTTTGGTTACTCGACGTCTCCGTTCTCGTGTAGCCTACATATTGCGTTTTTTTTTAATTTGCTTACCGGGCTAAAGGTTAGCATGCTTAAAATACGTAAGTCGTTTTGTTCAACAAATTTAAGTAGATAACTCATCAGTTGTTTGCATCAGAGCGACAATTTTTGAGATAATTATTAAAACTTTTTAAAGGTTGTCAAACGTTGTTTCTCGTTGTATATCCTTTAATTCTAAAGTCAAATTGATAAATAACGTGTACGAATTTGTTTAACGCATTTGTTTTGGTTACTCGACGTCTCCGTTCTCGTGTAGCCTACATATTGCGTTTTTTTTTTAACTTGCTTACCGGGCTAAAGGTTAGCATGCTTAAAATACGTAAGTCGTTTTGTTCAACAAATTTGAGTAGATAACTCAGCAGTTGTTTGCATCAGAGCGACAATTTTTGAGATAGTTATTAAAACTGTTTAAAGGTTGTCAAACGTTGTTTCTCGTTGTATATCCTTTAATTCTAGAGTTAAATTGATAAATAACGTGTATGAATTTGTTTAACGCATTTGTTTTGGTTACTCGACGTCTCCGTTCTCGTGTAGCCTACATATTGCGTTTTTTTTTTTAATTTGCTTACCGGGCTAAAGATTAGCACGCTTAAAATACGTAAGTCGTTTTGTTCAACAAATTTAAGTAGATAACTCATCAGTTGTTTGCATCAGAGCGACAATTTTTGAGATAGTTATTAAAACTGTTTAAACGTTGTCAAACGTTGTTTCTCGTTGTATATCCTTTAATTCTAGAGTTAAATTGATAAATAACGTGTACGAATTTGTGTAACGCATTTGTTTTGGTTACTCGACGTCTCCGTTCTCGTGTAGCCTACATATTGCGTTTTTTTTAATTTGCTTACCGGGCTAAAGGTTAGCATGCTTAAAATACGTAAGTCTTTTGTTCAACAAATTTGAGTAGATAACTCAGCAGTTGTTTCCATCAGAGCGACAATTTTTGAGATAGTTATTAAAACTAATTAAAAGTTGTCAAACGTTGTTTCTCGTTGTATATCCTTTA
This sequence comes from Eurosta solidaginis, assembly GCF_040869045.1. Classification (NCBI taxonomy): domain Eukaryota; kingdom Metazoa; phylum Arthropoda; class Insecta; order Diptera; family Tephritidae; genus Eurosta; species Eurosta solidaginis. The sequence goes on from NW_027136973.1 coordinate 37,585, forward strand.
ATTCTAGAGTTAAATTTATAAATAACGTGTACGAATTTGTTTAACGCATTTGTTTTGGTTACTCGACGTCTCCGTTCTCGTGTAGCCTACATATTGCGTTTTTTTTTTTAATTTGCTTACCGGGCTAAAGGTTAGCATGCTTAAAATACGTAAGTCGTTTTGTTCAACAAATTTGAGTAGATAACTCAGCAGTTGTTTGCATCAGAGCGACAATTTTTGAGATAGTTATTAAAACTGTTTAAAGGTTGTCAAACGTTGTTTCTCGTTGTATATTCTTTTGTTTCTAGAGTTATATTGATAAATAACGTGTACGAATTTGTTTAACCCATTTGTTTTGGTTACTCGACGGCTCCGTTCTCGTGTTGCCTACATATTGCGTTTTTTTTTTAATTTGCTTACCGGGCTAAAGGTTAGCATGCTTAAAATACGTAAGTTGTTTTGTTCAACAAATTTAAGTAGATAACTCATCAGTTGTTTGCATCAGAGCGACAATTTTTGAGATAGTTATTAAAACTGTTTAAAGGTTGTCAAACGTTGTTTCTCGTTGTATATCCTTTAATTCTAGAGTTAAATTGATAAATAACGTGTACGAATTTGTTTAACGCATTTGTTTTGGTTACTCGACGTCTCCGTTCTCGTGTAGCCTACATATTGCGTTTTTTTTTTAATTTGATTACCGGGCTAAAGGTTAGCATGTTTAAAATACGTAAGTCGTTTTGTTCAACAAATTTGAGTAGATAACTCAGCAGTTGTTTCCATCAGAGCGACAATTTTTGAGATAGTTATTAAAACTGTTTAAAGGTTGTCAAACGTTGTTTCTCGTTGTATATCCTTTAATTCTAGAGTTAAATTGATAAATAACGTGTACGAATTTGTTTAACGCATTTGTTTTGGTTACTCGACGTCTCCGTTCTCCTGTAGCCTACATATTGCGTTTTTTTTTTTTAATTTGCTTACCGGGCTAAAGGTTAGCATGCTTAAAATACGTAAGTCGTTTTGTTCAACAAATTTGAGTAGATAACTCAGCAGTTGTTTGCATCAGAGCGACAATTTTTGAGATAGTTATTAAAACTGTTTAAAGGTTGTCAAACGTTGTTTCTCGTTGTATATCCTTTAATTCTAGAGTTAAATTGATAAATAACCTGTACGAATTTGTTTAACCCATTTGTTTTGGTTACTCCACGGCTCCGTTCTCGTGCAGCCTACATATTGCGTTTTTTTTTAAATTTGCTTACCGGGCTAAAGGTTAGCATGCTTAAAATACGTAAGTCGTTTTGTTCAACAAATTTGAGTAGATAACTCAGCAGTTGTTTGCATCAGAGCGACAATTTTTGAGATAGTTATTAAAACTGTTTAAAGGTTGTCAAACGTTGTTTCTCGTTGTATATCCTTTAATTTTAGAGTTAAATTGATAAATAACGTGTACGAATTTGTTTAACGCACTTGTTTTGGTTACTCGACGTCTCCGTTCTCGTGTAGCCTACATATTGCGTTTTTTCTTTAATTTGCTTACCGGGCTAAAGGTTAGCATGCTTGAAATACGTAAGTCGTTTTGTTCAACAAATTTAAGTAGATAACTCATCAGTTGTTTGCATCAGAGCGACAATTTTTGAGATAGTTATTAAAACTGTTTAAAGGTTGTCAAACGTTGTTTCTCGTTGTATATCCTTTAATTCTAGAGTTAAATTGATAAATAACGTGTACGAGATTGTTTAACGCATTTGTTTTGGTTACTCGACGTCTCCGTTCTCGTGTAGCCTACATATTGCGTTTTTTTTTTTTAATTTGCTTACCGGGCTAAAGGTTAGCATGCTTAAAATACGTAAGTCGTTTTGTTCAACAAATTTAAGTAGATAACTCATCAGTTGTTTGCATCAGAGCAACAATTTTTGAGATAGTTATTAAAACTGTTTAAAGGTTGTCAAACGTTGTTTCTCGTTGTATATCCTTTAATTCTAGAGTTAAATTGATAAATAACGTGTACGAATTTGTTTAACGCATTTGTTTTGGTTACTCGACGTCTCCGTTCTCGTGTAGCCTACATATTGCGTTTTTTTTTTTAATTTGCTTACCGGGCTAAAGGTTAGCATGCTTAAAATACGTAAGTCGTTTTGTTCAACAAATTTAAGTAGATAACTCATCAGTTGTTTGCATCAGAGCGACAATTTTTGAGATAGTTATTAAAACTCTTTAAAGGTTGTCAAACGTTGTTTCTCGTTGTATATCCTTTAATTCTAGAGTTAAATTGATAAATAACGTGTACGAATTTGTTTAACGCATTTGTTTTGGTTACTCGACGTCTCCGTTCTCGTGTAGCCTACATATTGCGTTTTTTTTTTAATTTGCTTACCGGGCTAAAGGTTAGCAAGTTTAAAATACGTAAGTCGTTTTGTTCAACAAATTTGAGTAGATAACTCAGCAGTTGTTTGCATCAGAGCGACAATTTTTGAGATAGTTATTAAAACTGTTTAAAGGTTGTCAAACGTTGTTTCTCGTTGTATATCCTTTAATTCTAGAGTTAAATTGATAAATAACGTGTACGAATTTGTTTAACGCATTTGTTTTGGTCACTCGACGTCTCCGTTCTCGTGTAGCCTACATATTGATTTTTTTTTTTTAATTTGCTTACCGGGCTAAAGGTTAGCATGCTTAAAATACGTAAGTCGTTTTGTTCAACAAATTTGAGTAGATAACTCAGCAGTTGTTTGCATCAGAGCGACAATTTTTGAGATAGTTATTAAAACTGTTTAAAGGTTGTCAAACGTTGTTTCTCGTTGTATATCCTTTAATTCTAGAGTTAAATTGATAAATAACGTGTACGAATTTGTTTAACGCATTTGTTTTGGTCACTCGACGTCTCCGTTCTCGTGTAGCCTACATATTGATTTTTTTTTTTTAATTTGCTTACCGGGCTAAAGGTTAGCATGCTTAAAATACGTAAGTCGTTTTGTTCGACAAATTTAAGTAGATAACTCATCAGTTGTTTGCATCAGAGCGGCAATTTTTGAGATAGTTATTAAAACTGTTTAAAGGTTGTCAAACGTTGTTTCCCGTTGTATATCCTTTAATTCTAGAGTTGAATTGATAAATAACGTGTACGAATTTGTTTAACGCATTTGTTTTTGTTACTCGATGTCTCCGTTCTCGTGTAGCATGCTTAAAATACGTAAGTCGTTTTGTTCAACAAATTTAAGTAGATAACTCATCAGTTGTTTGCATCAGAGCGACAATTTTTGAGATAGTTATTAAAACTGTTTAAAGGTTGTCAAACGTTGTTTCTCGTTGTATATCCTTTAATTCTAGAGTTAAATTTATAAATAACGTGTACGAATTTGTTTAACGCATTTGTCGACGTCTCCGTTCTCGTGTAGCCTACATATTGCGTTTTTTTTTAATTTGCTTACCGGGCTAAAGGTTAGCATGCTTAAAATACTTAAGTGGTTTTGTTCAACAAATTTGAGTAGATAACTCAGCAGTTGTTTCCATCAGAGCGACAATTTTTGAGATAGTTATTAAAACTGTTTAAAGGTTGTCAAACGTTGTTTCTCGTTGTATATCCTTTAATTCTAGAGTTAAATTGATAAATACCGTGTACGAATTTGTTTAACGCATTTGTTTTGGTTACTCGACGTCTCCGTTCTCGTGTAGCCTACATATTGCGTTTTTTTTTTAATTTGCTTACCGGGCTAAAGGTTAGCATGCTTAAAATACGTAAGTCGTTTTGTTCAACAAATTTGAGTAGATAACTCAGCAGTTGTTTGCATCAGAGCGAAAATTTTTGAGATAGTTATTAAAACTCTTTAAATGTTGTCAAACGTTGTTTCTCGTAGTATATCCTTTAATTCTAGAGTTAAATTGATAAATAACGTGTACGAATTTGTTTAACGCATTTGTTTTGGTTACTCGACGTCTCCGTTCTCGTGTAGCCTACATATTGCGTTTTTTTTTTTAATTTGCTTACCGGGCTAAAGGTTAGCATGCTTAAAATACGTAAGTCGTTTTGTTCAACAAATTTAAGTAGATAACTCAGCAGTTGTTTGCATCAGAGCGACAATTTTTGAGATAGTTATTAAAACTGTTTAAAGGTTGTCAAACGTTGTTTCTCGTTGTATATCCTTTAATTCTAGAGTTAAATTGATAAATAACGTGTAAGAATTTGTTTAACGCATTTGTTTTGGTTACTTGACGTCTCCGTTCTCGTGTAGCCTACATATTGCGTTTTTTTTTAATTTGCTTACCGGGCTAAAGGTTAGCATGCTTAAAATACGTAAGTCGTTTTGTTCAACAAATTTGAGTAGATAACTCAGCAGTTGTTTCCATCAGAGCGACAATTTTTGAGATAGTTATTAAAACTGTTTAAAGGTTGTCAAACGTTGTTTCTCGTTGTATATCCTTTAATTCTAGAGTTAAATTGATAAATAACGTGTACGAATTTGTTTAACGCATTTGTTTTGGTTACTCGACGTCTCCGTTCTCGTGTAGCCTACATATTGCTTTTTTTTTTTAATTTGCTTACCGGGCTAAAGGTTAGCATGTTTAAAATACGTAAGTCGTTTTGTTCAAACAAATTTGAGTAGATAACTCAGCAGTTGTTTGCATCAGAGCGACAATTTTTGAGATAGTTATTAAAACTGTTTAAAGGTTGTCAAACGTTGTTTCTCGTAGTATATCCTTTAATTCTAGAGTTAAATTGATAAATAACGTGTAAGAATTTGTTTAACGCATTTGTTTTGGTTACTCGACGTCTCCGTTCTCGTGTAGCCTACATATTGCGTTTTTTTTTTAATTTGCTTACCGGGATAAAGGTTAGCATGCTTAAAATACGTAAGTCGTTTTGTTCAACAAATTTGAGTAGATAACTCAGCAGTTGTGTGCATCAGAGCGACAATTTTTGAGATAGTTATTAAAACTGTTTAAAGGTTGTCAAAGGTTGTTTCTCGTTGTATATCCTTTAATTCTAGTGTTAAATTGATAAATAACGTGTACGAATTTGTTTAACGCATTTGTTTTGGTTACTCGACGTCTCCGTTCTCGTGTAGCCTACATATTGCGTTTTTTTTTAATTTGCTTACCGGGCTAAAGGTTAGCATGCTTAAAATACGTAAGTCGTTTTGTTCAACAAATTTGAGTAGATAACTCAGCAGTTGTTTCCATCAGAGCGACAATTTTTGAGATAATTATTAAAACTGTTTAAAGGTTGTCAAACGTTGTTTCTCGTTGTATATCCTTTAATTCTAGAGTTAAATTGATAAATAACGTGTACGAATTTGTTTAACGCATTTGTTGTGGTTACTCGACGTCTCCGTTCTCGTGTAGCCTACATATGTTTTTTTTTTTAATTTGCTTACCGGGCTAAAGGTTAGCATGTTTAAAATACGTAAGTCGTTTTGTTCAACAAATTTGAGTAGATAACTCAGCAGTTGTTTGCATCAGAGCGACAATTTTTGAGATAGTTATTAAAACTGTTTAAAGATTGTCAAACGTTGTTTCTCGTTGTATATCCTTTAATTCTAGAGTTAAATTGATAAATAACGTGTACGAATTTGCTTAACGCATTTGTTTTGGTTACTCGACGTCTCCGTTCTCGTGTAGCCTACATATTGCGTTTTTTTTTTTAATTTGCTTACCGGGCTAAAGGTTAGCATGCTTAAAATACGTAAGTCGTTTTATTCAACAAATTTGAGTAGATAACTCAGCAGTTGTTTGCATCAAAGCGACAATTTTTGAGATAGTTATTAAAACTGTTTAAAGGTTGTCAAACGTTGTTTCTCGTTGTATATCCTTTAATTCTAGAGTTAAATTGATAAATAACGTGTACGAATTTGTTTAACGCATTTGTTTTGGTTACTCGACGTCTCCGTTCTCGTGTAGCCTACATATTTCGTTTTTTTTTTTAATTTGCTTACCGGGCTAAAGGTTAGCATGCTTAAAATACGTAAGTCGTTTTGTTCAACAAATTTAAGTAGATAACTCATCAGTTGTTTGCATCAGAGCGACAATTTTCGAGATAGTTATTAAAACTGTTTAAAGGTTGTCAAACGTTGTTTCTCGTTGTATATCCTTTAATTATAGAGTTAAATTTATAAATAACGTGTACGAATTTATTTAACGCATTTGTTTTGGTTACTCGACGTCTCCGTTCTCGTGTAGCCTACATATTGCGTTTTTTTTTTAATTTGCTTACCGGGCTAAAGGTTAGCATGCTTAAAATACGTAAGTCGTTTTGTTCAACAAATTTGAGTAGATAACTCAGCAGTTGTTTGCATCAGAGCGACAATTTTTGAGATAGTTATTAAAACTGTTTAAAGGTTGTCAAACGTTGTTTCTCGTTGTATATCCTTTAATTCTAGAGTTAAATTGATAAATAACGTGTACGAATTTGTTTAACGCATTTGTTTTGGTTACTCGACGTCTCCGTTCTCGTGTAGCCTACATATTGCGTTTTTTTTTTAACTTGCTTACCGGGCTAAAGGTTAGCATGCTTAAAATACGTAAGTCGTTTTGTTCAACAAATTTGAGTAGATAACTCAGCAGTTGTTTCCATCAGAGCGACAATTTTTGAGATAATTATTAAAACTGTTTAAAGGTTGTCAAACGTTGTTTCTCGTTGTATATCCTTTAATTCTAGAGTTAAATTGATAAATAACGTGTACGAATTTGTTTAACGCATTTGTTGTGGTTACGCGACGTCTGCGTTCTCGTGTAGCCTACATATTGCGTTTTTTTTTTAATTTGCTTACCGGGCTAAAGGTTAGCATGCTTAAAATACGTAAGTCGTTTTGTTCAACAAATTTGAGTAGTTTACTCAGCAGTTGTTTCCATCAGAGCGACAATTTTTGAGATAGTTATTAAAACTGTTTAAAGGTTGTCAAACGTTGTTTCTCGTTGTATATCCTTTAATTCTAGAGTTAAATTGATAAATAACGTGTACGAATTTGTTTAACGCATTTGTTTTGGTTACTCGACGTCTCCGTTCTCGTGTAGCCTACATATGTTTTTTTTTTAATTTGCTTACCGGGCTAAAGGTTAGCATGTTTAAAATACGTAAGTCGTTTTGTTCAACAAATTTGAGTAGATAACTCAGCAGTTGTTTGCATCAGAGCGACAATTTTTGAGATAGTTATTAAAACTGTTTAAAGATTGTCAAACGTTGTTTCTCGTTGTATATCCTTTAATTCTAGAGTTAAATTGATAAATAACGTGTACGAATTTGCTTAGCGCATTTGTTTTGGTTACTCGACGTCTCCGTTCTCGTGTAGCCTACATATTGCGTTTTTTTTTTAATTTGCTTACCGGGCTAAAGGTTAGCATGCTTAAAATACGTAAGTCGTTTTGTTCAACAAATTTGAGTAGATAACTCAGCAGTTGTTTGCATCAAAGCGACAATTTTTGAGATAGTTATTAAAACTGTTTAAAGGTTGTCAAACGTTGTTTCTCGTTGTATATCCTTTAATTCTAGAGTTAAATTGATAAATAACGTGTACGAATTTGTTTAACGCATTTGTTTTGGTTACTCGACGTCTCCGTTCTCGTGTAGCCTACATATTTCGTTTTTTTTTTTAATTTGCTTACCGGGCTAAAGGTTAGCATGCTTAAAATACGTAAGTCGTATTGTTCAACAAATTTAAGTAGATAACTCATCAGTTGTTTGCATCAGAGCGACAATTTTCGAGATAGTTATTAAAACTGTTTAAAGGTTGTCAAACGTTGTTTCTCGTTGTATATCCTTTAATTCTAGAGTTAAATTGATAAATAACGTGTACGAATTTGTTTAACGCATTTGTTTTGGTTACTTGACGTCTCCGTTCTCGTGTAGTCTACATATTGCGTTTTTTTTTTAATTTGCTTACTGGTCTAAAGGTTAGCATGCTTAAAATACGTAAGTCGTTTTGTTCAACAAATTTAAGTAGATAACTCATCAGTTGTTTGCATCAGAGCGACAATTTTTGAGATAGTTATTAAAACTGTTTAAAGGTTTTCAAACGTTGTTTCTCGTTGTATATCCTTTAATTCTAGAGTTAAATTGATAAATAACGTGTACGAATTTGTTTAACGCATTTGTTTTGGTTACTCGACGTCTCCGTTCTCGTGTAGCCTACATATTGCGTTTTTTTTTTAATTTACTTACCGGGCTAAAGGTTAGCATGCTTAAAATACGTAAGTCGTTTTGTTCAACAAACTTAAGTAGATAACTCATCAGTTGTTTGCATCAGAGCGACAATTTTTGAGATAGTTATTAAAACTGTTTAAAGGTTGTCAAACGTTGTTTCTCGTTGTATATCCTTTAATTCTAGAGTTAAATTGATAAATAACGTGTACGAATTTGTTTAATGCATTTGTTTTGGTTACTCGACGTCTCCGTTCTCGTGTAGCCTACATATTGCGTTTTTTTTTTAATTTGCTTACCGGGCTAAAGGTTAGCATGTTTAAAATACGTAAGTCGTTTTGTTCAACAAATTTGAGTAGATAACTCAGCAGTTGTTTGCATCAGAGCGACAATTTTTGAGTTAATTTTTAAAACTGTTTAAAGGTTGTCAAACGTTGTTTCTCGTTGTATATCCTTTAATTCTAGAGTTAAATTGATAAATAACGTGTACGAATTTGTTTAACGCATTTGTTTTGGTTACTCGACGTCTCCGTTCTCGTGTAGCCTACATATTACGTTTTTTTTTTAATTTGCTTACCGGGCTAAAGGTTAGCATGCTTAAAATACGTAAGTCGTTTTGTTCAACAAATTTAAGTAGATAACTCATCAGTTGTTTGCATCAGAGCGACAATTTTTGAGATAGTTATTAAAACTGTTTAAAGGTTGTCAAACGTTGTTTCTCGTTGTATATCCTTTAATTCTAGAGTTAAATTGATAAATAACGTGTACGAATTTGTTTAACGCATTTTTTTTGGTTACTCGACGTCTCCGTTCTCGTGTAGCCTACATATTGCGTTTTTTTTTTAATTTGCTTACCGGGCTAAAGGTTAGCATGTTTAAAATACGTAAGTCGTTTTGTTCAACAAATTTGAGTAGATAACTCAGCAGTTGTTTGCATCAGAGCGAAAATTTTTGAGATAGTTATTAAAACTGTTTAAAGGTTGTCAAACGTTGTTTCTCGTTGTCTATCCTTTAATTCTAGAGTTAAATTGATAAATAACGTGTACGAATTTGTTTAACGCATTTGTTTTGGTTACTCGACGTCTCCGTTCTCGTGTAGCCTACATATTGCGTTTTTTTTTTAATTTGCTTACCGGGCTAAAGGTTAGCATGCTTAAAATACGTAAGTCGTTTTGTTCAACACATTTAAGTAGATAACTCATCAGTTGTTTGCATCAGAGCGACAATTTTTGAGATAGTTATTAAAACTGTTTAAAGGTTGTCAAACGTTGTTTCTCGTTGTATATCCTTTAATTCTAGAGTTAAATTGATAAATAACGTGTACGAATTTGTTTAACGCATTTGTTTTGGTTACTTGACGTCTCCGTTCTCGTGTAGCCTACATATTGCGTTTTTTTTTTAATTTGCTTACCGGGCTAAAGGTTAGCATGCTTAAAATACGTAAGTTGTTTTGTTCAACAAATTTAAGTAGATAACTCATCAGTTGTTTGCATCAGAGCGACAATTTTTGAGATAGTTATTAAAACTGTTTAAAGGTTGTCAAGCGTTGTTTCTCGTTGTATATCCTTTAATTCTAGAGTTAAATTGATAAATAACGTGTACGAATTTGTTTAACGCATTTGTTTTGGTTACTCGACGTCTCCGTTCTCGTGTAGCCTACATATTGCGTTTTTTTTAATTTGCTTACCGGGCTAAAGGTTAGCATGCTTAAAATACGTAAGTCGTTTTGTTCAACAAATTTAAGTAGATAACTCAGCAGTTGTTTGCATCAGAGCGACAATTTTTGAGATAGTTATTGAAACTGTTTAAAGGTTGCCAAACGTTGTTTCTCGTTGTATATCCTTTAATTCTAGAGTTAACTTGATAAATAACGTGTACGAATTTGTTTAACGAATTTGTTTTGGTTACTCGACGTCTCCGTTCTCGTGTAGCCTACATATTGCGTTTTTTTTTTAATTTGCTTACCGGGCTAAAGGTTAGCATGCTTAAAATACGTAAGTCGTTTTGTTCGACAAATTTAAGTAGATAACTCATCAGTTGTTTGCATCAGAGCGGCAATTTTTGAGATAGTTATTAAAACTGTTTAAAGGTTGTCAAACGTTGTTTCTCGTTGTATATCCTTTAATTCTAGAGTTGAATTGATAAATAACGTGTACGAATTTGTTTAACGCATTTGTTTTGGTTACTCGATGTCTCCGTTCTCGTGTAGCATGCTTAAAATACGTAAGTCGTTTTGTTCAACAAATTTAAGTAGATAACTCACCAGTTGTTTGCATCAGAGCGACAATTTTTGAGATAGTTATTAAAACTGTTTAAAGGTTGTCAAACGTTGTTTCTCGTTGTATATCCTTTAATTCTAGAGTTAAATTGATAAATAACGTGTACGAATTTGTTTAACGCATTTGTTTTGGTTACTTGACGTCTCCGTTCTCGTGTAGCCTACATATTGCGTTTTTTTTTTTAATTTGCTTACCGGGCTAAAGGTTAGCATGCTTAAAATACGTAAGTCGTTTTGTTCAACAAATTTAAGTAGATAACTCAGCAGTTGTTTGCATCAGAGCGACGATTTTTGAGATAGTTATCAAAACTATTTAAAGTTTGTCAAACGTTGTTTCTCGTTGTATATCCTTTAATTCTAGAATTAAATTGATAAATAACGTGTACGAATTTGTTTAACGCATTTGTTTTGGTTACTCGACGTCTCCGTTCTCGTGTAGCCTACATATTGCGTTTTTTTTTTAATTTGCTTACCGGGCTAAAGGTTAGCATGCTTAAAATACGTAAGTCGTTTTGTTCGACAAATTTAAGTAGATAACTCATCAGTTGTTTGCATCAGAGCGGCAATTTTTGAGATAGTTATTAAAACTGTTTAAAGGTTGTCAAACGTTGTTTCTCGTTGTATATCCTTTAATTCTAGAGTTGAATTGATAAATAACGTGTACGAATTTGTTTAACGCATTTGTTTTGGTTACTCGATGTCTCCGTTCTCGTGTAGCATGCTTAAAATACGTAAGTCGTTTTGTTCAACAAATTTAAGTAGATAACTCATCAGTTGTTTGCATCAGAGCGACAATTTTTGAGATAGTTATTAAAACTGTTTAAAGGTTGTCAAACGTTGTTTCTCGTTGTATATCCTTTAATTCTAGAGTTAAATTTATAAATAACGTGTACGAATTTGTTTAACGCATTTGTCGACGTCTCCGTTCTCGTGTAGCCTACATATTGCGTTTTTTTTTAATTTGCTTACCGGGCTAAAGGTTAGCATGCTTAAAATACTTAGGTAGTTTTGTTCAACAAATTTGAGTAGATAACTCAGCAGTTGTTTCCATCAGAGCGACAATTTTTGAGATAGTTATTAAAACTGTTTAAAGGTTGTCAAACGTTGTTTCTCGTTGTATATCCTTTAATTCTAGAGTTAAATTGATAAATACCGTGTACGAATTTGTTTAACGCATTTGTTTTGGTTACTCGACGTCTCCGTTCTCGTGTAGCCTACATATTGCGTTTTTTTTTTAATTTGCTTACCGGGCTAAAGGTTAGCATGCTTAAAATACGTAAGTCGTTTTGTTCAACAAATTTGAGTAGATAACTCAGCAGTTGTTTGCATCAGAGCGAAAATTTTTGAGATAGTTATTAAAACTCTTTAAAGGTTGTCAAACGTTGTTTCTCGTAGTATATCCTTTAATTCTAGAGTTAAATTGATAAATAACGTGTACGAATTTGTTTAACGCATTTGTTTTGGTTACTCGACGTCTCCGTTCTCGTGTAGCCTACATATTGCGTTTTTTTTTTAATTTGCTTACCGGGCTAAAGGTTAGCATGCTTAAAATACGTAAGTCGTTTTGTTCAACAAATTTAAGTAGATAACTCAGCAGTTGTTTGCATCAGAGCGACAATTTTTGAGATAGTTATTAAAACTGTTTAAAGGTCGTCAAACGTTGTTTCTCGTTGTATATCCTTTAATTCTAGAGTTAAATTGATAAATAACGTGTAAGAATTTGTTTAACGCATTTGTTTTGGTTACTTGACGTCTCCGTTCTCGTGTAGCCTACATATTGCGTTTTTTTTTAATTTGCTTACCGGGCTAAAGTTTAGCATGCTTAAAATACGTAAGTCGTTTTGTTCAACAAATTTGAGTAGATAACTCAGCAGTTGTTTGCATCAGAGCGACAATTTTTGAGATAGTTATTAAAACTGTTTAAAGGTTGTCAAACGTTGTTTCTCGTTGTATATCCTTTAATTCTAGAGTTAAATTGATAAATAACGTGTAAGAATTTGTTTAACGCATTCGTTTTGGTTACTCGACGTCTCCGTTCTCGTGTAGCCTACATATTGCGTTTTTTTTTTAATTTGCTTACCGGGCTAAAGGTTAGCATGCTTAAAAAACGTAAGTCGTTTTGTTCAACAAATTTGAGTAGATAACTCAGCAGTTGTGTGCATCAGAGCGACAATTTTTGAGATAGTTATTAAAACTGTTTAAAGGTTGTCAAAGGTTGTTTCTCGTTGTATATCCTTTAATTCTAGTGTTAAATTGATAAATAACGTGTACGAATTTGTTTAACGCATTTGTTTTGGTTACTCGACGTCTCCGTTCTCGTGTAGCCTACATATTGCGTTTTTTTTTAATTTGCTTACCGGGCTAAAGGTTAGCATGCTTAAAATACGTAAGTCGTTTTGTTCAACAAATTTGAGTAGATAACTCAGCAGTTGTTTCCATCAGAGCGACAATTTTTGAGATAATTATTAAAACTGTTTAAAGGTTGTCAAACGTTGTTTCTCGTTGTATATCCTTTAATTCTAGAGTTAAATTGATAAATAACGTGTACGAATTTGTTTAACGCATTTGTTGTGGTTACGCGACGTCTGCGTTCTCGTGTAGCCTACATATTGCGTTTTTTTTTAATTTGCTTACCGGGCTAAAGGTTAGCATGCTTAAAATACGTAAGTCGTTTTGTTCAACAAATTTGAGTAGATTACTCAGCAGTTGTTTCCATCAGAGCGACAATTTTTGAGATAGTTATTAAAACTGTTTAAAGGTTGTCAAACGTTGTTTCTCGTTGTATATCCTTTAATTCTAGAGTTAAATTGATAAATAACGTGTACGAATTTGTTTAACGCATTTGTTTTGGTTACTCGACGTCTCCGTTCTCGTGTAGCCTACATATGTTTTTTTTTTTAATTTGCTTACCGGGCTAAAGGTTAGCATGTTTAAAATACGTAAGTCGTTTTGTTCAACAAATTTGAGTAGATAACTCAGCAGTTGTTTGCATCAGAGCGACAATTTTTGAGATAGTTATTAAAACTGTTTAAAGATTGTCAAACGTTGTTTCTCGTTGTATATCCTTTAATTCTAGAGTTAAATTGATAAATAACGTGTACGAATTTGCTTAACGCATTTGTTTTGGTTACTCGACGTCTCCGTTCTCGTGTAGCCTACATATTGCGTTTTTTTTTTTAATTTGCTTACCGGGCTAAAGGTTAGCATGCTTAAAATACGTAAGTCGTTTTGTTCAACAAATTTGAGTAGATAACTCAGCAGTTGTTTGCATCAAAGCGACAATTTTTGAGATAGTTATTAAAACTGTTTAAAGGTTGTCAAACGTTGTTTCTCGTTGTATATCCTTTAATTCTAGAGTTAAATTGATAAATAACGTGTACGAATTTGTTTAACGCATTTGTTTTGGTTACTCGACGTCTCCGTTCTCGTGTAGCCTACATATTTCGTTTTTTTTTTTAATTTGCTTACCGGGCTAAAGGTTAGCATGCTTAAAATACGTAAGTCGTTTTGTTCAACAAATTTAAGTAGATAACTCATCAGTTGTTTGCATCAGAGCGACAATTTTCGAGATAGTTATTAAAACTGTTTAAAGGTTGTCAAACGTTGTTTCTCGTTGTATATCCTTTAATTATAGAGTTAAATTTATAAATAACGTGTACGAATTTGTTTAACGCATTTGTTTTGGTTACTCGACGTCTCCGTTCTCGTGTAGCCTACATATTGCGTTTTTTTTTTAATTTGCTTACCGGGCTAAAGGTTGCATGCTTAAAATACGTAAGTCGTTTTGTTCAACAAATTTGAGTAGATAACTCAGCAGTTGTTTGCATCAGAGCGACAATTTTTGAGATAGTTATTAAAACTGTTTAAAGGTTGTCAAACGTTGTTTCTCGTTGTATATCCTTTAATTCTAGAGTTAAATTGATTAATAACGTGTACGAATTTGTTTAACGCATTTGTTTTGGTTACTCGACGTCTCCGTTCTCGTGTAGCCTACATATTGCGTTTTTTTTTTAACTTGCTTACCGGGCTAAAGGTTAGCATTTTTAAAATACGTAAGTCGTTTTGTTCAACAAATTTGAGTAGATAACTCAGCAGTTGTTTGCATCAGAGCGACAATTTTTGAGATAGTTTTTAAAACTGTTTAAAGGTTGTCAAACGTTGTTTCTCGTTGTATATCCTTTAATTCTAGAGTTAAATTGATAAATAACGTGTACGAATTTGTTTAACGCATTTGTTTTGGTTACTCGACGTCTCCGTTCTCGTGTAGCCTACATATTACGTTTTTTTTAAATTTGCTTACCGGGCTAAAGGTTAGCATGTTTAAAATACGTAAGTCGTTTTGTTCAACAAATTTGAGTAGATAACTCAGCAGTTGTTTGCATCAGAGCGACAATTTTTGAGATAGTTATTAAAACTGTTTAAAGGTTGTCAAACGTTGTTTCTCGTTGTATATCCCTTTATTCTAGAGTTAAATTGATAAATAACGTGTACGAATTTGTTTAACGCATTTGTTTTTGTTACTCGACGTCTCCGTTCTCGTGTAGCCTACATATTGCGTTTTTTTTTTAATTTGCTTACCGGGCTAAAGGTTAGCATGCTTAAAATACGTAAGTCGTTTTGTTCAACAAATTTAAGTAGATAACTCATCAGTTGTTTGCATCAGAGCGACAATTTTTGAGATAGTTATTAAAACTGTTTAAAGGTTGTCAAACGTTGTTTCTCGTCGTATATCCTTTAATTCTAGAGTTAAATTGATAAATAACGTGTACGAATTTGTTTAACGCATTTGTTTTGGTTACTCGACGTCTCCGTTCTCGTGTAGCCTAGATATTGCGTTTTTTTTTTTAATTTGCTTACCGGGCTAAAGGTTAGCATGTTTAAAATACGTAAGTCGTTTTGTTCAACAAATTTGAGTAGATAACTCAGTAGTTGTTTGCATCAGAGCGACAATTTTAGAGATAGTTATTAAAACTGTTTAAAGGTTGTCAAACGTTGTTTCTCGTTGCATATCCTTTAATTCTAGAGTTAAATTGATAAATAACGTGTACGAATTTGTTTAACGCATTTGTTTTGGTTACTCGACGTCTCCGTTCTCGTGTAGCCTACATATTGCGTTTTTTTTTTAATTTGCTTACCGGGCTAAAGGTTAGCATGCGTAAAATACGTAAGTCGTTTTATTCAACACATTTAAGTAGATAACTCATCAGTTGTTTGCATCAGAGCGACAATTTTTGAGATAGTTATTAAAACTGTTTAAAGGTTGTCAAACGTTGTTTCTCGTTGTATATCCTTTAATTCTAGAGTTAAATTGATAAATAACGTGTACGAATTTGTTTAACGCATTTGTTTTGGTTACTCGACGTCTCCGTTCTCGTGTAGCCTACATATTGCGCTTTTTTTTAATTTGCTTACCGGGCTAAAGGTTAGCATGCCTAAAATACGTAAGTCGTTTTGTTCAACAAATTTAAGTAGATAACTCATCAGTTGTTTGCATAAGAGCGACAATTTTTGAGATAGTTATTAAAACTGTTTAAAGGTTGTCAAACGTTGTTTCTCGTTGTATATCCTTTAATTCTAGAGTTAAATTGATAAATAACATGTACGAATTTGTTTAACGCATTTGTTTTGGTTACTCGACGTCTTTGTTCTCGTGTAGCCTACATATGGCGTTTTTTTTTAATTTGCTTACCGGGCTAAAGGTTAGCATGCTTAAAATACGTAAGCCGTTTTGTTCAACAAATTTGAGTAGATAACTCACCAGTTGTTTCCATCAGAGCGACAATTTTTGAGATAGTTATTAAAACTGTTTAAAGGTTGTCAAACGTTGTTTCTCGTTGTATATCCTTTAATTCTAGAGTTAAATTGATAAATAACGTGTACGAATTTGTTTAACGCATTTGTTTTGGTTACTCGACGTCTCCGTTCTCGTGTAGTCTACATATTGCGTTTTTTTTTTTAATTTGCTTACCGGGCTAAAGGTTAGCATGCTTAAAATACGTAAGTCGTTTTGTTCAACAAATTTGAGTAGATAACTCATCAGTTGTTTCCATCAGAGCGACAATTTTTGAGATAGTTATTAAAACTGTTTAAAGGTTGTCAAACGTTGTTTCTCGTTGTATATCCTTTAATTCTAGAGTTAAATTGATAAATAACGTGTACGAATTTGTTTAATGCATTTGTTTTGGTTACTCGACGTCTCCGTTCTCGTGTAGCCTACATATTGCGTTTTTTTTTAATTTGCTTACCGGGCTAAAGGTTAGCATGTTTAAAATACGTAAGTCGTTTTGTTCAACAAATTTGAGTAGATAACTCAGCAGTTGTTTGCATCAGAGCGACAATTTTTGAGTTAATTTTTAAAACTGTTTAAAGGTTGTCAAACGTTGTTTCTCGTTGTATATCCTTTAATTCTAGAGTTAAATTGATAAATAACGTGTACGAATTTGTTTAACGCATTTGTTTTGGTTACTCGACGTCTCCGTTCTCGTGTAGCCTACATATTACGTTTTTTTTTTTAATTTGCTTACCGGGCTAAAGGTTAGCATGCTTAAAACACGTAAGTCGTTTTGTTCAACAAATTTAAGTAGATAACTCATCAGTTGTTTGCATCAGAGCGACAATTTTTGAGATAGTTATTAAAACTGTTTAAAGGTTGTCAAACGTTGTTTCTCGTTGTATATCCTTTAATTCTAGAGTTAAATTGATAAATAACGTGTACGAATTTGTTTAACGCATTTTTTTTGGTTACTCGACGTCTCCGTTCTCGTGTAGCCTACATATTGCGTTTTTTTTTTAATTTGCTTACCGGGCTAAAGGTTAGCATGTTTAAAATACGTAAGTCGTTTTGTTCAACAAATTTGAGTAGATAACTCAGCAGTTGTTTGCATCAGAGCGACAATTTTTGAGATAGTTATTAAAACTGTTTAAAGGTTGTCAAACGTTTTTTCTCGTTGTCTATCCTTTAATTCTAGAGTTAAATTGATAAATAACGTGTACGAATTTGTTTAACGCATTTGTTTTGGTTACTCAACGTCTCCGTTCTCGTGTAGCCTACATATTGCGTTTTTTTTTTAATTTGCTTACCGGGCTAAAGGTTAGCATGCTTAAAATACGTAAGTCGTTTTGTTCAACACATTTAAGTAGATAACTCATCAGTTGTTTGCATCAGAGCGACAATTTTTGAGATAGTTATTAAAACTGTTTAAAGGTTGTCAAATGTTGTTTCTCGTTGTATATCCTTTAATTCTAGAGTTAAATTGATAAATAACGTGTACGAATTTGTTTAACGCATTTGTTTTGGTTACTTGACGTCTCCGTTCTCGTGTAGCCTACATATTGCGTTTTTTTTTTAATTTGCTTACCGGGCTAAAGGTTAGCATGCTTAAAATACGTAAGTTGTTTTGTTCAACAAATTTAAGTAGATAACTCATCAGTTGTTTGCATCAGAGCGACAATTTTTGAGATAGTTATTAAAACTGTTTAAAGGTTGTCAAGCGTTGTTTCTCGTTGTATATCCTTTAATTCTAGAGTTAAATTGATAAATAACGTGTACGAATTTGTTTAACGCATTTGTTTTGGTTACTCGACGTCTCCGTTCTCGTGTAGCCTACATATTGCGTTTTTTTTAATTTGCTTACCGGGCTAAAGGTTAGCATGCTTAAAATACGTAAGTCGTTTTGTTCAACAAATTTAAGTAGATAACTCAGCAGTTGTTTGCATCAGAGCGACAATTTTTGAGATAGTTATTGAAACTGTTTAAAGGTTGCCAAACGTTGTTTCTCGTTGTATATCCTTTAATTCTAGAGTTAACTTGATAAATAACGTGTACGAATTTGTTTAACGAATTTGTTTTGGTTACTCGACGTCTCCGTTCTCGTGTAGCCTACATATTGCGTTTTTTTTTAATTTGCTTACCGGACTAAAGGTTAGCATGCTTAAAATACGTAAGTCGTTTTGTTCAACAAATTTGAGTAGATAACTCAGCAGTTGTTTGCATCAGAGCGGCAATTTTTGAGATAGTTATTAAAACTGTTTCACGGTTGTCAAACGTTGTTTCTCGTTGTATATCCTTTAATTCTAGAGTTAAATTGATAAATAACGTGTACGAATTTGTTTAACGCATTTGTTTTGGTTACTCGACGTCTCCGTTCTCGTGTAGCCTACATATTGCGTTTTTTTTTTTAAATTTTCTCACCGGGCTAAAGGTTAGCATGCTTAAAATACGTAAGTCGTTTTGTTCAACAAATCTAAGTAGATAACTCATCAGTTGTGTGCATCAGAGCGACAATTTTTGAGATAGTTATTAAAACTGTTTAAAGGTTGTCAAACGTTGTTTCTCGTTGTATATCCTTTAATTCTAGAGTTAAATTGATAAATAACGTGTACGAATTTGTTTAACGCATTTGTTTTGGTTACTCGACGTCTCCGTTCTCGTGTAGCCTACATATTGCGTTTTTTTTTTAATTTGCTTACCGGGCTAAAGGTTAGCATGTTTAAAATACGTAAGTCGTTTTGTTCAACAAATTCGAGTAGATAACTCAGCAGTTGTTTGCATCAGAGCGACAATTTTTGAGATAGTTATTAAAACTGTTTAAAGGTTGTCAAACGTTGTTTCTCGTTGTATATCCTTTAATTCTAGAGTTAAATTGATAAATAACGTGTACGAATTTGTTTAACGCATTTGTTTTGGTTACTCGACGTCTCTGTTCTCGTGTAGCCTACATATTGCGTTTTTTTTTTTATTTGCTTACCGGGCTAAAGGTTAGCATGCTTAAAATACGTAAGTCGTTTTGTTCAACAAATTTGAGTAGATAACTCAGCAGTTGTTTGCATCAGAGCGACAATTTTTGAGATAGTTATTAAAACTGTTTAATGGTTGTCAAACGTTGTTTCTCGTTGTATATTCTTTAATTCTAGAGTTAAATTGATAAATAACGTGTACGAATTTGTTTAACGCATTTGTTTTGGTTACTCGACGTCTCCGTTCTCGTGTAGCCTACATATTGCGTTTTTTTTTTAATTTGCTTACCGGGCTAAAGATTAGCATGCTTAAAATACGTAAGTCGTTTTGTTCAACAAATTTAAGTAGATAACTCAGCAGTTGTTTGCATCAGAGCGACAATTTTTGAGATAGTTATTGAAACTGTTTAAAGGTTGCCAAACGTTGTTTCTCGTTGTATATCCTTTAATTCTGGAGTTAACTTGATAAATAACGTGTACGAATTTGTTTAACGAATTTGTTTTGGTTACTCGATGTCTCCGTTCTCGTGTAGCCTACATATTGCGTTTTTTTTAAATTTGCTTACCGGACTAAAGGTTAGCATGCTTAAAATACGTAAGTCGTTTTGTTCAACAAATTTGAGTAGATAACTCAGCAGTTGTTTGCATCAGAGCGACAATTTTTGAGATAGTTATTAAAACTGTTTCACGGTTGTCAAACGTTGTTTCTCGTTGTATATCCTTTAATTCTAGAGTTAAATTGATAAATAACGTGTACGAATTTGTTTAACGCATTTGTTTTGGTTACTCGACGTCTCCGTTCTCGTGTAGCCTACATATTGCGTTTTTTTTTTAAATATGCTTACCGGGCTAAAGGTTAGCATGCTTAAAATACGTAAGTCGTTTTGTTCAACAAATCTAAGTAGATAACTCATCAGTTGTTTGCATCAGAGCGACAATTTTTGAGATAGTTATTAAAACTGTTTAAAGGTTGTCAAACGTTGTTTCTCGTTGTATATCCTTTAATTCTAGAGTTAAATTGATAAATAACGTGTACGAATTTGTTTAACGCATTTGTTTTGGTTACTCGACGTCTCCGTTCTCGTGTAGCCTACATATTGCGTTTTTTTTTTAATTTGCTTACCGGGCTAAAGGTTAGCATGTTTAAAATACGTAAGTCGTTTTTTTCAACAAATTCGAGTAGATAACTCAGCAGTTGTTTGCATCAGAGCGACAATTTTTGAGATAGTTATTAAAACTTTTTAAAGGTTGTCAAACGTTGTTTCTCGTTGTATATCCTTTAATTCTAGAGTTAAATTGATAAATAACGTGTACGAATTTGTTTAACGCATTTGTTTTGGTTACTCGACGTCTCCGTTCTCGTGTAGCCTACATATTGCGTTTTTTTTTTTAATTTGCTTACCGGGCTAAAGGTTAGCATGCTTAAAATACGTAAGTCGTTTTGTTCAACAAATTCAAGTAGATAACTCAGCAGTTGTTTGCATCAGAGCGACAATTTTTGAGATAGTTATTGAAACTGTTTAAAGGTTGTCAAACGTTGTTTCTCGTTGTATATCCTTTAATTCTAGAGTTAACTTGATAAATAACGTGTACGAATTTGTTTAACGAATTTGTTTTGGTTACTCGACGTCTCCGTTCTCGTGTAGCCTACATATTGCGTTTTTTTTTAACTTGCTTACCGGACTAAAGGTTAGCATGCTTAAAATACGTAAGTCGTTTTGTTCAACAAATTTGAGTAGATAACTCAGCAGTTGTTTGCATCAGAACGACAATTTTTGAGATAGTTATTAAAACTGTTTCACGGTTGTCAAACGTTGTTTCTCGTTGTATATCCTTTAATTCTAGAGTTAAATTGATAAATAACGTGTACGAATTTGTTTAACGCATTTGTTTTGGTTACTCGACGTCTCCGTTCTCGTGTAGCCTACATATTGCGTTTTTTTTTTAAATTTGCTTACCGGGCTAAAGGTTAGCATGCTTAAAATACGTAAGTCGTTTTGTTCAACAAATCTAAGTAGATAACTCATCAGTTGTTTGCATCAGAGCGACAATTTTTGAGATAGTTACTAAAACTGTTTAAAGGTTGTCAAACGTTGTTTCTCGTTGTATATCCTTTAATTCTAGAGTTAAATTGATAAATAACGTGTACGAATTTGTTTAACGCATTTGTTTTGGTTACTTGACGTCTCCGTTCTCGTGTAGCCTACATATTGCGTTTTTTTTTTTAATTTGCTTACTGGTCTAAAGGTTAGCATGCTTAAAATACGTAAATCGTTTTGTTCAACAAATTTAAGTAGATAACTCATCAGTTGTTTGCATCAGAGCGACAATTTTGAGATAGTTATTAAAACTGTTTAAAGGTTTTCAAACGTTGTTTCTCGTTGTATATCCTTTAATTCTAGAGTTAAATTGATAAATAACGTGTACGAATTTGTTTAACGCATTTGTTTTGGTTACTCGACGTCTCCGTTCTCGTGTAGCCTACATATTGCGTTTTTTTTTTAATTTACTTACCGGGGTAAAGGTTAGCATGCTTAAAATACGTAAGTCGTTTTGTTCAACAAATTTAAGTAGATAACTCATCAGTTGTTTGCATCAGAGCGACAATTTTTGAGATAGTTATTAAAACTGTTTAAAGGTTGTCAAACGTTGTTTCTCGTTGTATATCCTTTAATTCTAGAGTTAAATTGATAAATAACGTGTACGAATTTGTTTAATGCATTTGTTTTGGTTACTCGACGTCTCCGTTCTCGTGTAGCCTACATATTGCGTTTTTTTTTTAATTTGCTTACCGGGCTAAAGGTTAGCATGTTTAAAATACGTAAGTCGTTTTGTTCAACAAATTTGAGTAGATAACTCAGCAGTTGTTTGCATCAGAGCGACAATTTTTGAGTTAATTTTTAAAACTGTTTAAAGGTTGTCAAACGTTGTTTCTCGTTGTATATCCTTTAATTCTAGAGTTAAATTGATAAATAACGTGTACGAATTTGTTTAACGCATTTGTTTTGGTTACTCGACGTCTCCGTTCTCGTGTAGCCTACATATTACGTTTTTTTTTTTAATTTGCTTACCGGGCTAAAGGTTAGCATGCTTAAAATACGTAAGTCGTTTTGTTCAACAAATTTAAGTAGATAACTCATCAGTTGTTTGCATCAGAGCGACAATTTTTGAGATAGTTATTAAAACTGTTTAAAGGTTGTCAAACGTTGTTTCTCGTTGTATATCCTTTAATTCTAGAGTTAAATTGATAAATAACGTGTACGAATTTGTTTAACGCATTTTTTTTGGTTACTCGACGTCTCCGTTCTCGTGTAGCCTACATATTGCGTTTTTTTTTTTAATTTGCTTACCGGGCTAAAGGTTAGCATGTTTAAAATACGTAAGTCGTTTTGTTCAACAAATTTGAGTAGATAACTCAGCAGTTGTTTGCATCAGAGCGACAATTTTTGAGATAGTTATTAAAACTGTTTAAAGGTTGTCACACGTTGTTTCTCGTTGTCTATCCTTTAATTCTAGAGTTAAATTGATAAATAACGTGTACGAATTTGTTTAACGCATTTGTTTTGGTTACTCGACGTCTCCGTTCTCGTGTAGCCTACATATTGCGTTTTTTTTTAATTTGCTTACCGGGCTAAAGGTTAGCATGCTTAAAATACGTAAGTCGTTTTGTTCAACAAATTTAAGTAGATAACTCAGCAGTTGTTTGCATCAGAGCGACAATTTTTGAGATAGTTATTGAAACTGTTTAAAGGTTGCCAAACGTTGTTTCTCGTTGTATATCCTTTAATTCTAGAGTTAACTTGATAAATAACGTGTACGAATTTGTTTAACGAATTTGTTTTGGTTACTCGACGTCTCCGTTCTCGTGTAGCCTACATATTGCGTTTTTTTTTAATTTGCTTACCGGACTAAAGGTTAGCATGCTTAAAATACGTAAGTCGTTTTGTTCAACAAATTTGAGTAGATAACTCAGCAGTTGTTTGCATCAGAGCGACAATTTTTGAGATAGTTATTAAAACTGTTTCACGGTTGTCAAACGTTGTTTCTCGTTGTATATCCTTTAATTCTAGAGTTAAATTGATAAATAACGTGTACGAATTTGTTTAACGCATTTGTTTTGGTTACTCGACGTCTCCGTTCTCGTGTAGCCTACATATTGCGTTTTTTTTTTAAATTTTCTCACCGGGCTAAAGGTTAGCATGCTTAAAATACGTAAGTCGTTTTGTTCAACAAATCTAAGTAGATAACTCATCAGTTGTGTGCATCAGAGCGACAATTTTTGAGATAGTTATTAAAACTGTTTAAAGGTTGTCAAACGTTGTTTCTCGTTGTATATCCTTTAATTCTAGAGTTAAATTGATAAATAACGTGTACGAATTTGTTTAACGCATTTGTTTTGGTTACTCGACGTCTCCGTTCTCGTGTAGCCTACATATTGCGTTTTTTTTTTAATTTGCTTACCGGGCTAAAGGTTAGCATGTTTAAAATACGTAAGTCGTTTTGTTCAACAAATTCGAGTAGATAACTCAGCAGTTGTTTGCATCAGAGCGACAATTTTTGAGATAGTTATTAAAACTGTTTAAAGGTTGTCAAACGTTGTTTCTCGTTGTATATCCTTTAATTCTAGAGTTAAATTGATAAATAACGTGTACGAATTTGTTTAACGCATTTGTTTTGGTTACTCGACGTCTCCGTTCTCGTGTAGCCTACATATTGCGTTTTTTTTTTTAATTTGCTTACCGGGCTAAAGGTTAGCATGCTTAAAATACGTAAGTCGTTTTGTTCAACAAATTTGAGTAGATAACTCAGCAGTTGTTTGCATCAGAGCGACAATTTTTGAGATAGTTATTAAAACTGTTTAAAGGTTGTCAAACGTTGTTTCTCGTTGTATATCCTTTAATTCTAGAGTTAAATTGATAAATAACGTGTACGAATTTGTTTAACGCATTTGTTTTTGTTACTCGACGTCTCCGTTCTCGTGTAGCCTACATATTGCGTTTTTTTTTTAATTTGCTTACCGGGCTAAAGGTTAGCATGCTTAAAATACGTAAGTCGTTTTGTTCAACAAATTTAAGTAGATAACTCATCAGTTGTTTGCATCAGAGCGACAATTTTTGAGATAGTTATTAAAACTGTTTAAAGGTTGTCAAACGTTGTTTCTCGTCGTATATCCTTTAATTCTAGAGTTAAATTGATAAATAACGTGTACGAATTTGTTTAACGCATTTGTTTTGGTTACTCGACGTCTCCGTTCTCGTGTAGCCTAGATATTGCGTTTTTTTTTTTAATTTGCTTACCGGGCTAAAGGTTAGCATGTTTAAAATACGTAAGTCGTTTTGTTCAACAAATTTGAGTAGATAACTCAGTAGTTGTTTGCATCAGAGCGACAATTTTAGAGATAGTTATTAAAACTGTTTAAAGGTTGTCAAACGTTGTTTCTCGTTGCATATCCTTTAATTCTAGAGTTAAATTGATAAATAACGTGTACGAATTTGTTTAACGCATTTGTTTAATTACTCGACGTCTCCGTTCTCGTGTAGCCTACATATTGCGTTTTTTTTTTAATTTGCTTACCGGGCTAAAGGTTAGCATGCTTAAAATACGTAAGTCGTTTTATTCAACACATTTAAGTAGATAACTCATCAGTTGTTTGCATCAGAGCGACAATTTTTGAGATAGTTATTAAAACTGTTTAAAGGTTGTCAAACGTTGTTTCTCGTTGTATATCCTTTAATTCTAGAGTTAAATTGATAAATAACGTGTACGAATTTGTTTAACGCATTTGTTTTGGTTACTCGACGTCTCCGTTCTCGTGTAGCCTACATATTGCGCTTTTTTTTAATTTGCTTACCGGGCTAAAGGTTAGCATGCCTAAAATACGTAAGTCGTTTTGTTCAACAAATTTAAGTAGATAACTCATCAGTTGTTTGCATAAGAGCGACAATTTTTGAGATAGTTATTAAAACTGTTTAAAGGTTGTCAAACGTTGTTTCTCGTTGTATATCCTTTAATTCTAGAGTTAAATTGATAAATAACATGTACGAATTTGTTTAACGCATTTGTTTTGGTTACTCGACGTCTTTGTTCTCGTGTAGCCTACATATTGCGTTTTTTTTTAATTTGCTTACCGGGCTAAAGGTTAGCATGCTTAAAATACGTAAGCCGTTTTGTTCAACAAATTTGAGTAGATAACTCACCAGTTGTTTCCATCAGAGCGACAATTTTTGAGATAGTTATTAAAACTGTTTAAAGGTTGTCAAACGTTGTTTCTCGTTGTATATCCTTTAACTCTAGAGTTAAATTGATAAATAACGTGTACGAATTTGTTTAACGCATTTGTTTTGGTTACTCGACGTCTCCGTTCTCGTGTAGTCTACATATTGCGTTTTTTTTTTAATTTGCTTACCGGGCTAAAGGTTAGCATGCTTAAAATACGTAAGTCGTTTTGTTCAACAAATTTGAGTAGATAACTCATCAGTTGTTTCCATCAGAGCGACAATTTTTGAGATAGTTATTAAAACTATTTAAAGGTTGTCAAACGATGTTTCTCGTTGTATATCCTTTAATTCTAGAGTTAAATTGATAAATAACGTGTACGAATTTGTTTAACGCATTTGTTTTGGTTACTCGACGTCTCCGTTCTCGTGTAGCCTACATATTGCGTTTTTTTTTTTTAATTTACTTACCGGGCTAAAGGTTAGCATGCTTAAAATACGTAAGTCGTTTTGTTCAACAAATTTATAGATAACTCATCAGTTGTTTGCATCAGAGCGACAAAATTTGAGATAGTTATTAAAACTGTTTAAAGGTTGTCAAACGATGTTTCTCGTTGTATATCCTTTAATTCTAGAGTTAAATTGATAAATAACGTGTACGAATTTGTTTAACGCATTTGTTTTGGTTACTCGACGTCTCCGTTCTCGTGTAGCCTACATATTGCGTTTTTTTTTTTAATTTGCTTACCGGGCTAAAGGTTAGCATGTTTAAAATACGTAAGTCGTTTGGTTCAACAAATTTGAGTAGATAACTCAGCTGTTGTTTCCATCAGAGCGACAATTTTTGAGATAGTTATTAAAACTGTTTAAAGGTTGTCAAACGTTGTTTCTCGATGTATATCCTTTAATTCTAGAGTTAAATTGATAAATAACGTGTACGAATTTGTTTAACGCATTTGTTTTGGTTACTCGACGTCTCCGTTCTCGTGTAGCCTACATATTGCGTTTTTTTTTTTAATTTGCTTACCGGGCTAAAGGTTAGCATGCTTAAAATACGTAAGTCGTTTTGTTCAACAAATTTGAGTAGATAACTCAGCAGTTGTTTGCATCAGAGCGACAATTTTTGAGATAGTTATTAAAACTGTTTAAAGGTTGTCAAACGTTGTTTCTCGTTGTATATCCTTTAATTCTAGAGTTAAATTGATAAATAAC
This sequence comes from Eurosta solidaginis, assembly GCF_040869045.1. Taxonomy (NCBI): domain Eukaryota; kingdom Metazoa; phylum Arthropoda; class Insecta; order Diptera; family Tephritidae; genus Eurosta; species Eurosta solidaginis. The sequence continues at coordinate 64,133 of NW_027136973.1, forward strand.
GTGTACGAATTTGTTTAACCCATTTGTTTTGGTTACTCGACGGCTCCGTTCTCGTGTAGCCTACATATTGCGTTTTTTTAATTTGCTTACCGGGCTAAAGGTTAGCATGCTTAAATTACGTAAGTCGTTTTGTTCAACAAATTTGAGTAGATAACTCAGCAGTTGTTAGCATCAGAGCGACAATTTTTGAGATAGTTATTAAAACTGTTTAAAGGTTGTCAAACGTTGTTTCTCGTTGTATATCCTTTAATTCTAGAGTTAAATTGATAAATAACGTGTACGAATTTGTTTAACGCATTTGTTTTGGTTACTCGACGTCTCCGTTCTCGTGTAGTTAGTTATTAAAACTATTTAAAGGTTGTCAAACGTTGTTTCTCGTTGTATATCCTTTAATTCTAGAGTTAAATTTATAAATAACGTGTACGAATTTGTTTAACGCATTTGTTTTGGTTACTCGACGTCTCCGTTCTCGTGTAGCCTACATATTGCGTTTTTTTTTTTTAATTTGCTTACCGGACTAAAGGTTAGCATGCTTAAAATACGTAAGTCGTTTTGTTCAACAAATTTAAGTAGATAACTCATCAGTTGTTTGCATCAGAGCGACAATTTTTGAGATAGTTATTAAAACTGTTTAAAGGTTGTCAAACGTTGTTTCTCGTTGTATATCCTTTAATTCTAGAGTCAAATTGATAAATAACGTGTACGAAATTGTTTAACGCATTTGTTTTGGTTACTCGACGTCTCCGTTCTCGTGTAGCCTACTATTGCGTTTTTTTTTTAATTTGCTTACCGGGCTAAAGGTTAGCATGCTTAAAATACGTAAGTCGTTTTGTTCAACAAATTTGATTAGATAACTCAGCAGTTGTTTCCATCAGAGCGACAATTTTTGAGATAGTTATTAAAACTGTTTAAAGGTTGTCAAACGTTGTTTCTCGTTGCATATCCTTTAATTCTAGAGTTAAATTGATAAATAACGTGTACGAATTTGTTTAACGCATTTGTTTTGGTTACTCGAAGTCTCCGTTCTCGTGTAGCCTACATATTGCGTTTTTTTTTTAATTTGCTTACCGGGCTAAAGGTTAGCATGCTTAAAATACGTAAGTCGTTTTGTTCAACAAATTTAAGTAGATAACTTATCAGTTGTTTGCATCAGAGCGACAATTTTTGAGATAGTTATTAAAACTGTTTAAAGGTTGTCAAACGTTGTTTCTCGTTGTATATCCTTTAATTATAGGGTTAAATTGATAAATAACGTGTACGAATTTGTTTAACGCATTTGTTTTGCTTACTCGACGTCTCCGTTCTCGTGTAGCCTACATATTGCGTTTTTTTTTAATTTGCTTACCGGGCTAAAGGTTAGCATGCTTAAAATACGTAAGTCGTTTTGTTCAACAAATTTGAGTAGATAACTCAGCAGTTGTTTCCATCAGAGCGACAATTTTTGAGATAGTTATTAAAACTGTTTAAAGGTTGTCAAACGTTGTTTCTCGTTGCATATCCTTTAATTCTAGAGCTAAATTGATAAATAACGTGTACGAATTTGTTTAACGCATTTGTTTTGGTTACTAGACGTCTCCGTTCTCGTGTAGCCTACATATTGCGTTTTTTTTTTAATTTGCTTACCGGGCTAAAGGTTAGCATGCTTAAAATACGTAAGTCCTTTTGTTCAACAAATTTAAGTAGATAACTCATCAGTTGTTTGCATCAGAGCGACAATTTTTGAGAGAGTTATTAAAACTGTTTAAAGGTTGTCAAACGTTGTTTCTCGTTGTATATCCTTTAATTCTAGAGTTAAATTGATAAATAACGTGTACGAATTTGTTTAACGCATTTGTTTTGGTTACTCGACGTCTCCGTTCTCGTGTAGCCTACATATTGCGTTTTTTTTTAATTTGCTTACCGGGCTAAAGGTTAGCATGCTTAAAATACGTAAGTCGTTTTGTTCAACAAATTTGAGTAGATAACTCAGCAGTTGTTTGCATCAGAGCGACAATTTTTGAGATAGTTATTAAAACTGTTTAAAGGTTGTCAAACGTTGTTTCTCGTTGTATATCCTTTAATTCTAGAGTTAAATTGATAAATAACGTGTACGAATTTGTTTAACGCATTTGTTTTGGTTACTCGACGTCTCCGTTCTCGTGTAGCCTACATATTGCGTTTTTTTTTTAATTTGCTTACCGGGCTAAAGGTTAGCATGCTTAAAATACGTAAGTCGTTTTGTTCAACAAATTTAAGTAGATAACTCATCAGTTGTTTGCATCAGACCGACAATTTTTGAGATAGTTATTAAAACTGTTTAAAGGTTGTCAAACGTTGTTTCTCGTTGTATATCCTTTAATTCTAGAGTTAGATTGATAAATAACGTGTACGAATTTGTTTAACGCATTTGTTTTGGTTACTCGACGTCTCCGTTCTCGTGTAGCCTACATATTGCGTTTTTTTTAATTTGCTTACCGGGCTAAAGGTTAGCATGCTTAAAATACGTAAGTCTTTTGTTCAACAAATTTGAGTAGATAACTCAGCAGTTGTTTCCATCAGAGCGACAATTTTTGAGATAGTTATTAAAACTGTTTAAAGGTTGTCAAACGTTGTTTCTCGTTGTATATCCTTTAATTCTAGACTTAAATTGATAAATAACGTTTACGAATTTGTTTAACGCATTTGTTTTGGTTACTCGACGTCTCCGTTCTCGTGTAGCCTACATATTGCGTTTTTTTTTTTAATTTGCTTACCGGGCTAAAGGTTAGCATGCTTAAAATACGTAAGTCGTTTTGTTCAACAAATTTGAGTAGATAACTCAGCAGTTGTTTGCATCAGAGCGACAATTTTTGAGATAGTTATTAAAACTGTTTAAAGGTTGTCAAACGTTGTTTCTCGTTGTATATCCTTTAATTCTAGAGTTAAATTGATAAATAACGTGTACGAATTTGTTTAACCCATTTGTTTTGGTTACTCGACGGCTCCGTTCTCGTGTAGCCTACATATTGCGTTTTTTTTAAATTTGCTTACCGGGCTAAAGGTTAGCATGCTTAAAATACGTAAGTCGTTTTGTTCAACAAATTTGAGTAGATAACTCAGCAGTTGTTTGCATCAGAGCGACAATTTTTGAGATAGTTATTAAAACTGTTTAAAGGTTGTCAAACGTTGTTTCTCGTTGTATATCCTTTAATTCTAGAGTTAAATTGATAAGTAACGTGTACGAATTTGTTTAACGCATTTGTTTTGGTTACTCGACGTCTCCGTTCTCGTGTAGCTTACATATTGCGTTTTTTTTTTAATTTGCTTACCGGGCTAAAGGTTAGCATGCTTAAAATACGTAAGTCGTTTTGTTCAACAAATTTAAGTAGATAACTCATCAGTTGTTTGCATCAGAGCGACAATTTTTGAGATAGTTATTAAAACTGTTTAAAGGTTGTCAAACGATGTTTCTCGTTGTATATCCTTTAATTCTAGAGTTAAATTGATAAATAACGTGTACGAATTTGTTTAACGCATTTGTTTTGGTTACTCGATGTCTCCGTTCTCGTGTAGCCTACATATTGCGTTTTTTTTTTTAATTTGCTTACCGGGCTAAAGGTTAGCATGTTTAAAATACGTAAGTCGTTTTGTTCAACAAATTTGAGTAGATAACTCAGCAGTTGTTTCCATCAGAGCGACAATTTTTAAGATAGTTATTAAAACTGCTTAAAGGTTATCAAACGTTGTTTCTCGTTGTATATCCTTTAATTCTAGAGTTAAATTGATAAATATCGTGTACGAATTTGTTTAACGCATTTGTTTTGGTTACTCGACGTCTCCGTTCTCGTGTAGCCTACATATTGCGTTTTTTTTTTTTTAATTTGCTTACCGGGCTAAATGTTAGCATGCTTAAAATACGTAAGTCGTTTTGTTCAACAAATTTGAGTAGATAACTCAGCAGTTGTTTGCATCAGAGCGACAATTTTTGAGATAGTTATTAAAACTGTTTAAAGGTTGTCAAACGTTGTTTCTCGTTGTATATCCTTTAATTCTAGAGTTAAATTGATAAATAACGTGTACGAATTTGTTTAACCCATTTGTTTTGGTTACTCGACGGCTCCGTTCTCGTGTAGCCTACATATTGCGTTTTTTTAATTTGCTTACCGGGCTAAAGGTTAGCATGCTTAAATTACGTAAGTCGTTTTGTTCAACAAATTTGAGTAGATAACTCAGCAGTTGTTTGCATCAGAGCGACAATTTTTGAGATAGTTATTAAAACTGTTTAAAGGTTGTCAAACGTTGTTTCTCGTTGTATATCCTTTAATTCTAGAGTTAAATTGATAAATAACGTGTACGAATTTGTTTAACGCATTTGTTTTGGTTACTCGACGTCTCCGTTCTCGTGTAGTTAGTTATTAAAACTATTTAAAGGTTGCCAAACGTTGTTTCTCGTTGTATATCCTTTAATTCTAGAGTTAAATTTATAAATAACGTGTACGAATTTGTTTAACGCATTTGTTTTGGTTACTCGACGTCTTCGTTCTCGTGTAGCCTACATATTGCGTTTTTTTTTTTTAATTTGCTTACCGGACTAAAGGTTAGCATGCTTAAAATACGTAAGTCGTTTTGTTCAACAAATTTAAGTAGATAACTCATCAGTTGTTTGCATCAGAGCGACAATTTTTGAGATAGTTATTAAAACTGTTTAAAGGTTGTCAAACTTTGTTTCTCGTTGTATATCCTTTAATTCTAGAGTTAAATTGATAAATAACGTGTACGAATTTGTTTAACGCATTTGTTTTGATTACTCGACGTCTCCGTTCTCGTGTAGCCTACATATTGCGTTTTTTTTTTAATTTGCTTACCGGGCTAAAGGTTAGCATGCTTAAAATACGTAAGTCGTTTTGTTCAACAAATTTGAGTAGATAACTCAGCAGTTGTTTCCATCAGAGCGACAATTTTTGAGATAGTTATTAAAACTGTTTAAAGGTTGTCAAACGTTGTTTCTCGTTGCATATCCTTTAATTCTAGAGTTAAATTGATAAATAACGTGTACGAATTTGTTTAACGCATTTGTTTTGGTTACTCGAAGTCTCCGTTCTCGTGTAGCCTACATATTGCGTTTTTTTTTTTAATTTGCTTACCGGGCTAAAGGTTAGCATGCTTAAAATACGTAAGTCGTTTTGTTCAACAAATTTAAGTAGATAACTCATCAGTTGTTTGCATCAGACCGACAATTTTTGAGATAGTTATTAAAACTGTTTAAAGGTTGTCAAACGTTGTTTCTCGTTGTATATCCTTTAATTCTAGAATTAGATTGATAAATAACGTGTACGAATTTGTTTAACGCATTTGTTTTGGTTACTCGACGTCTCCGTTCTCGTGTAGCCTACATAATGCGTTTTTTTTAATTTGCTTACCGGGCTAAAGGTTAGCATGCTTAAAATACGTAAGTCTTTTGTTCAACAAATTTGAGTAGATAACTCAGCAGTTGTTTCCATCAGAGCGACAATTTTTGAGATAGTTATTAAAACTGTTTAAAGGTTGTCAAACGTTGTTTCTCGTTGCATATCCTTTAATTCTAGAGTTAAATTGATAAATAACGTGTACGAATTTGTTTAGCGCATTTGTTTTGGTTACTCGACGTCTCCGTTCTCGTGTAGCCTACATATTGCGTTTTTTTTTTTTAATTTGCTTACCGGGCTAAAGGTTAGCATGCTTAAAATACGTAAGTCCTTTTGTTCCAACAAATTTAAGTAGATAACTCATCAGTTGTTTGCATCAGAGCGACAATTTTTGAGAGAGTTATTAAAACTGTTTAAAGGTTGTCAAACGTTGTTTCTCGTTGTATATCCTTTAATTCTAGAGTTAAATTGATAAATAACGTGTACGAATTTGTTTAACGCATTTGTTTTGGTTACTCGACGTCTCCGTTCTCGTGTAGCCTACATATTGCGTTTTTTTTAATTTGCTTACCGGGCTAAAGGTTAGCATGCTTAAAATACGTAAGTCGTTTTGTTCAACAAATTTGAGTAGATAACTCAGCAGTTGTTTGCATCAGAGCGACAATTTTTGAGATAGTTATTAAAACTGTTTAAAGGTTGTAAAACGTTGTTTCTCGTTGTATATCCTTTAATTCTAGAGTTAAATTGATAAATAACGTGTACGAATTTGTTTAACGCATTTGTTTTGGTTACTCGACGTCTCCGTTCTCGTGTAGCCTACATATTGCGTTTTTTTTTAATTTGCTTACCGGGCTAAAGGTTAGCATGCTTAAAATACGTAAGTCGTTTTGTTCAACAAATTTAAGTAGATAACTCATCAGTTGTTTGCATCAGACCGACAATTTTTGAGATAGTTATTAAAACTGTTTAAAGGTTGTCAAACGTTGTTTCTCGTTGTATATCCTTTAATTCTAGAGTTAGATTGATAAATAACGTGTACGAATTTGTTTAACGCATTTGTTCTGGTTACTCGACGTCTCCGTTCTCGTGTAGCCTACATATTGCGTTTTTTTTTAATTTGCTTACCGGGCTAAAGGTTAGCATGCTTAAAATACGTAAGTCTTTTGTTCAACAAATTTGAGTAGATAACTCAGCAGTTGTTTCCATCAGAGCGACAATTTTTGAGATAGTTATTAAAACTGTTTAAAGGTTGTCAAACGTTGTTTCTCGTTGTATATCCTTTAATTCTAGACTTAAATTGATAAATAACGTTTACGAATTTGTTTAACGCATTTGTTTTGGTTACTCGACGTCTCCGTTCTCGTGTAGCCTACATATTGCGTTTTTTTTTAATTTGCTTACCGGGCTAAAGGTTAGCATGCTTAAAATACGTAAGTCGTTTTGTTCAACAAATTTGAGTAGATAACTCAGCAGTTGTTTGCATCAGAGCGACAATTTTTGAGATAGTTATTAAAACTGTTTAAAGGTTGTCAAACGTTGTTTCTCGTTGTATATCCTTTAATTCTAGAGTTAAATTGATAAATAACGTGTACGAATTTGTTTAACCCATTTGTTTTGGTTACTCGACGGCTCCATTCTCGTGTAGCCTACATATTGCGTTTTTTTTAAATTTGCTTACCGGGCTAAAGGTTAGCATGCTTAAAATACGTAAGTCGTTTTGTTCAACAAATTTGAGTAGATAACTCAGCAGTTGTTTGCATCAGAGCGACAATTTTTGAGATAGTTATTAAAACTGTTTAAAGGTTGTCAAACGTTGTTTCTCGTTGTATATCCTTTAATTCTAGAGTTAAATTGATAAGTAACGTGTACGAATTTGTTTAACGCATTTGTTTTGGTTACTCGACGTCTCCGTTCTCGTGTAGCCTACATATTGCGTTTTTTTTTTTAATTTGCTTACCGGGCTAAAGGTTAGCATGCTTAAAATATGTAAGACGTTTTGTTCAACAAATTTAAGTAGATAACTCATCAGTTGTTTGCATCAGAGCGACAATTTTTGAGATAGTTATTAAAACTGTTTAAAGGTTGTCAAACGATGTTTCTCGTTGTATATCCTTTAATTCTAGAGTTAAATTGATAAATAACGTGTACGAATTTGTTTAACGCATTTGTTTTGGTTACTCGACGTCTCCGTTCTCGTGTAGCCTACATATTGCGTTTTTTTTTTTAATTTGCTTACCGGGCTAAAGGTTAGCATGTTTAAAATACGTAAGTCGTTTTGTTCAACAAATTTGAGTAGATAACTCAGCAGTTGTTTCCATCAGAGCGACAATTTTTGAGATAGTTATTAAAACTGCTTAAAGGTTGTCAAACGTTGTTTCTCGTTGTATATCCTTTAATTCTAGAGTTAAATTGATAAATAACGTGTACGAATTAGTTTAACGCATTTGTTTTGGTTACTCGACGTCTCCGTTCTCGTGTAGCCTACATATTGCGTTTTTTTTTTTTAATTTGCTTACCGGGCTAAATGTTAGCATGCTTAAAATACGTAAGTCGTTTTGTTCAACAAATTTGAGTAGATAACTCAGCAGTTGTTTGCATCAGAGCGACAATTTTTGAGATAGTTATTAAAACTGTTTAAAGGTTGTCAAACGTTGTTTCTCGTTGTATATCCTTTAATTCTAGAGTTAAATTGATAAATAACGTGTACGAATTTGTTTAACCCATTTGTTTTGGTTACTCGACGGCTCCGTTCTCGTGTAGCCTACATATTGCGTTTTTTTAATTTGCTTACCGGGCTAAAGGTTAGCATGCTTAAATTACGTAAGTCGTTTTGTTCAACAAATTTGAGTAGATAACTCAGCAGTTGTTTGCATCAGAGCGACAATTTTTGAGATAGTTATTAAAACTGTTTAAAGGTTGTCAAACGTTGTTTCTCGTTGTATATCCTTTAATTCTAGAGTTAAATTGATAAATAACGTGTACGAATTTGTTTAAAGCATTTGTTTTGGTTACTCGACGTCTCCGTTCTCGTGTAGTTAGTTATTAAAACTATTTAAAGGTTGCCAAACGTTGTTTCTCGTTGTATATCCTTTAATTCTAGAGTTAAATTTATAAATAACGTGTACGAATTTGTTTAACGCATTTGTTTTGGTTACTCGACGTCTTCGTTCTCGTGTAGCCTACATATTGCGTTTTTTTTTTTAATTTGCTTACCGGACTAAAGGTTAGCATGCTTAAAATACGTAAGTCGTTTTGTTCAACAAATTTAAGTAGATAACTCATCAGTTGTTTGCATCAGAGCGACAATTTTTGAGATAGTTATTAAAACTGTTTAAAGGTTGTCAAACGTTGTTTCTCGTTGTATATCCTTTAATTCTAGAGTTAAATTGATAAATAACGTGTACGAATTTTTTTAACGCATTTGTTTTGGTTACTCGACGTCTCCGTTCTCGTGTAGCCTACATATTGCGTTTTTTTTTTAATTTGCTTACCGGGCTAAAGGTTAGCATGCTTAAAATACGTAAGTCGTTTTGTTCAACAAATTTGAGTAGATAACTCAGCAGTTGTTTCCATCAGAGCGACAATTTTTGAGATAGTTATTAAAACTGTTTAAAGGTTGTCAAACGTTGTTTCTCGTTGCATATCCTTTAATTCTAGAGTTAAATTGATAAATAACGTGTACGAATTTGTTTAACGCATTTGTTTTGGTTACTCGAAGTCTCCGTTCTCGTGTAGCCTACATATTGCGTTTTTTTTTTAATTTGCTTACCGGGCTAAAGGTTAGCATGCTTAAAATACGTAAGTCGTTTTGTTCAACAAATTTAAGTAGATAACTCATCAGTTGTTTGCATCAGACCGACAATTTTTGAGATAGTTATTAAAACTGTTTAAAGGTTGTCAAACGTTGTTTCTCGTTGTATATCCTTTAATTCTAGAGTTAGATTGATAAATAACGTGTACGAATTTGTTTAACGCATTTGTTTTGGTTACTCGACGTCTCGGTTCTCGTGTAGCCTACATAATGCGTTTTTTTTTAATTTGCTTACCGGGCTAAAGGTTAGCATGCTTAAAATACGTAAGTCTTTTGTTCAACAAATTTGAGTAGATAACTCAGCAGTTGTTTCCATCAGAGCGACAATTTTTGAGATAGTTATTAAAACTGTTTAAAGGTTGTCAAACGTTGTTTCTCGTTGTATATCCTTTAATTCTAGACTTAAATTGATAAATAACGTGTACGAATTTGTTTAACGCATTTGTTTTGGTTACTCGACGTCTCCGTTCTCGTGTAGCCTACATATTGCGTTTTTTTTTTAATTTGCTTACCGGGCTAAAGGTTAGCATGCTTAAAATACGTAAGTCGATTTGTTCAACAAATTTGAGTAGATAACTCAGCAGTTGTTTGCATCAGAGCGGCAATTTTTGAGATAGTTATTAAAACTGTTTAAAGGTTGTCAAACGTTGTTTCTCGTTGTATATCCTTTAATTCTAGAGTTAAATTGATAAATAACGTGTACGAATTTGTTTAACCCATTTGTTTTGGTTACTCGACGGCTCCGTTCTCGTGTAGCCTACATATTACGTTTTTTTTAAATTTGCTTACCGGGCTAAAGGTTAGCATGCTTAAAATACGTAAGTCGTTTTGTTCAACAAATTTGAGTAGATAACTCAGCAGTTGTTTGCATCAGAGCGACAATTTTTGAGATAGTTATTAAAACTGTTTAAAGGTTGTCAAACGTTGTTTCTCATTGTATATCCTTTAATTCTAGAGTTAAATTGATAAATAACGTGTACGAATTTGTTTAACGCATTTGTTTTGGTTACTCGAGGTCTCCGTTTTCGTGTAGCCTACATATTGCGTTTTTTTTTTTAATTTGCTCACCGGGCTAAAGGTTAGCATGCTTAAAATACGTAAGTCGTTTTGTTCAACAAATTTGAGTAGATAACTCAGCAGTTGTTTGCATCAGAGCTACAATTTTTGAGATAGTTATTAAAACTGTTTAAAGGTTGTCAAACGTTGTTTCTCGTTGTATATCCTTAAATTCTAGAGTTAAATTTATAAATAACCTGTACGAATTTGTTTAACGCATTTGTTTTGGTTACTCGACGTCTCCGTTCTCGTGTAGCCTACATATTGCGTTTTTTTTTTAATTTGCTTACCGGGCTAAAGGTTAGCATGCTTAAAATACGTAAGTCGTTTTGTTCAACAAATTTAAGTAGATAACTCAGCAGTTGTTTGCATCAGAGCGACAATTTTTGAGATAGTTATTAAAACTGTTTAAAGGTTGTCAAACGTTGTTTCTCGTTGTATATCCTTTAATTCTAGAGTTAAATTGATAAATAACGTGTACGAATTTGTTTAACGCATTTGTTTTGGTTACTCGACGTCTCCGTTCTCGTGTAGCCTACATATTGCGTTTCTTTTAATTTGCTTACCGGGCTAAAGGTTAGCATGCTTAAAATACGTAAGTCGTTTTGTTCAACAAATTTGAGTAGATAACTCAGCAGTTGTTTCCATCAGAGCGACAATTTTTGAGATAGTTATTAAAACTGTTTAAAGGTTGTCAAACGTTGTTTCTCGTTGTATATCCTTTAATTCTAGAGTTAAATTGATAAATAACGTGTACGAATTTGTTTAACGCATTTGTTTTGGTTACTCGACGTCTCCGTTCTCGTGTAGCCTACATATTGCGTTTTTTTTTTTAATTTGCTTACCGGGCTAAAGGTTAGCATGTTTAAAATACGTAAGTCGTTTTGTTCAACAAATTTGAGTAGATAACTCAGCAGTTGTTTGCATCAGAGCGACAATTTTTGAGATAGTTATTAAAACTGTTTAAAGGTTGTCAAATGTTGTTTCTCGTTGTATATCCTTTAATTCTAGAGTTAAATTGATAAATAACGTGTACGAATTTGTTTAACGCATTTGTTTTGGTTACTCGACGTCTCCGTTCTTGTGTAGCCTACATATTGCGTTTTTTTTTTAATTTGCTTACCGGGCTAAAGGTTAGCATGCTTAAAATACGTAAGTCGTTTTGTTCAACAAATTTAAGTAGATAACTCATCAGTTGTTTGCATCAGAGCGACAATTTTTGAGATAGTTATTAAAACTGTTTAAAGGTTGTCAAACGTTGTTTCTGGTTGTATATCCTTTAATTCTAGAGTTAAATTGATAAATAACGTGTACGAATTTGTTTAACGCATTTGTTTTGGTTACTCGACGTCTCCGTTCTCGTGTAGCCTACATATTGCGTTTTTTTTTTTAATTTGCTTACCGAGCTAAAGGTTAGCATGCTTAAAATACGTAAGTCGTTTTGTTCAACAAATTTGAGTAGATAACTCAGCAGTTGTTTCCATCAGAGCGACAATTTTTGAGATAGTTATTAAAACTGTTTAAAGGTTGTCAAACGTTGTTTCTCGTTGTATATCCTTTAATTCTAGAGTTAAATTGATAAATAACGTGTACGAATTTGTTTAACGCATTTGTTTTGGTTACTCGACGTCTCCGTTCTCGTGTAGCCTACATATTGCGTTTTTTTTTTTTAATTTGCTTACCGGGCTAAAGGTTAGCATGTTTAAAATACGTAAGTCGTTTTGTTCAACAAATTTGAGTAGATAACTCAGCAGTTGTTTGCATCAGAGCGACAATTTTTGAGATAGTTATTAAAACTGTTTACAGGTTGTCAAATGTTGTTTCTCCTTGTATATCCTTTAATTCTAGAGTTAAATTGATAAATAACGTGTACGAATTTGTTTAACGCATTTGTTTTGGTTACTCGACGTCTCCGTTCTCGTGTAGCCTACATATTGCGTTTTTTTTTTTAATTTGCTTACCGGGCTAAAGGTTAGCATGCTTAAAATACGTAAGTCGTTTTGTTCAACAAATTTGAGTAGATAACTCAGCAGTTGTTTGCATCAGAGCGACAATTTTTGAGATAGTTATTAAAACTGTTTAAAGGTTGTCAAACGTTGTTTCTCGTTGTATATCCTTTAATTCTAGTGTTAAATTGATAGATAACGTGTACGAATTTGTTTAACGCATTTCTTTTGGTTACTCGACGTCTCCGTTCTCGTGTAGCCTACATATTGCGTTTTTTTTTTAATTTGCTTACCGGGCTAAAGGTTAGCATGCTTAAAATACGTAAGTCGTTTTGTTCAACAAATTTGAGTAGATAACTCATCAGTTGTTTCCATCAGAGCGACAATTTTTGAAATAGTTATTAAAACTATTTAAAGGTTGTCAAACGATGTTTCTCGTTGTATATCCTTTAATTCTAGAGTTAAATTGATAAATAACGTGTACGAATTTGTTTAACGCATTTGTTTTGGTTACTCGACGTCTCCGTTCTCGTGTAGTCTACATATTGCGTTTTTTTTTTAATTTGCTTACCGGGCTAAAGGTTAGCATGCTTAAAATACGCAAGTCGTTTTGTTCAACAAATTTGAGTAGATAACTTAGCAGTTGTTTGCATCAGAGCGACAATTTTTGAGATAGTTATTAAAACTGTTTAAAGTTGTCAAACGTTGTTTCTCGTTGTATATCCTTTAATTCTAGAGTTAAATTGATAAATAACGTGTACGAATTTGTTTAACGCATTTGTTTTGGTTACTCGACGTCTCCGTTCTCGTGTAGCCTACATATTGCGTTTTTTTTTTAATTTGCTTACCGGGCTAAAGGTTAGCATGCTTAAAATACGTAAGTCGTTTTGTTCAACAAATTTAAGTAGATAACTCAGCAGTTGTTTGCATCAGAGAGACAATTTTTGAGATAGTTATTAAAACTGTTTAAAGGTTGTCAAACGTTCTTTCTCGTTGTATATCCTTTAATTCTAGAGTTAAATTGATAAATAACGTGTACGAATTTGTTTAACGCATTTGTTTTGGTTACTCGACGTCTCCGTTCTCGTGTAGCCTACATATTGCGTTTTTTTTTAATTTGCTTACCGGGCTAAAGGTTAGCATGCTTAAAATACGTAAGTCGTTTTGTTCAACAAATTTGAGTAGATAACTCAGCAGTTGTTTCCATCAGAGCGACAATTTTTGAGATAGTTATTAAAACTGTTTAAAGGTTGTCAAACGTTGTTTCTCGTTGTATATCCTTTAATTCTAGAGTTAAATTGATAAATAACGTGTACGAATTTGTTTAACGCATTTGTTTTGGTTACTCGACGTCTCCGTTCTCGTGTAGCCTACATATTGCGTTTTTTTTTTTATTTGCTTACCGGGCTAAAGGTTAGCATGTTTAAAATACGTAAGTCGTTTTGTTCAACAAATTTGAGTAGATAACTCAGCAGTTGTTTGCATCAGAGCGACAATTTTTGAGATAGTTATTAAAACTGTTTAAAGGTTGTCAAATGTTGTTTCTCGTTGTATATCCTTTAATTCTAGAGTTAAATTGATAAATAACGTGTACGAATTTGTTTAACGCATTTGTTTTGGTTACTCGACGTCTCCGTTCTCGTGTAGCCTACATATTGCGTTTTTTTTTTAATTTGCTTACCGGACTAAAGGTTAGCATGCTTAAAATACGTAAGTCGTTTTGTTCAACAAATTTGAGTAGATAACTTAGCAGTTGTTTGCATCAGAGCGACAATTTTTGAGATAGTTACTAAAACTGTTTAAAGGTTGTCAAACGTTGTTTCTCGTTGTATATCCTTTAATTCTAGTGTTAAATTGATAAATAACGTGTACGAATTTGTTTAACGCATTTGTTTTGGTTACTCGACGTCTCCGTTCTCGTGTAGCCTACATATTGCGTTTTTTTTTTAATTTGCTTACCGGGCTAAAGGTTAGCATGCTTAAAATACGTAAGTCGTTTTGTTCAACACATTTGAGTAGATAACTCAGCAGTTGTTTCCATCAGAGCGACAATTTTTAAGATAGTTATTAAAACTGTTTAAAGGTTGTCAAACGTTGTTTCTCGTTGTATATCCTTTAATTCTAGAGTTAAATTGATAAATAACGTGTACGAATTTGTTTAACGCATTTGTTTTGGTTACTCGACGTCTCCGTTCTCGTGTATCCTACATATTGCGTTTTTTTTTTAATTTGCTTACCGGGCTAAAGGTTAGCATGCTTAAAATACGTAAGTCGTTTTGTCCAACAAATTTGAGTAGATAACTCATCAGTTGTTTCCATCAGAGCGACAATTTTTGAGATAGTTATTAAAACTATTTAAAGGTTGTCAAACGTTGTTTCTCGTTGTATATCCTTTAATTCTAGAGTTAAATTGATAAATATCGTGTACGAATTTGTTTAACGCATTTGTTTTGGTTACTCGACGTCCCCGTTCTCGTGTAGCCTACATATTGCGTTTTTTTTTTTAATTTGCTTACCGGGCTAAAGGTTAGCATGCTTAAAATACGTAAGTCGTTTTGTTCAACAAATTTGAGTAGATAACTCATCAGTTGTTTCCATCAGAACGACAATTTTTGAGATAGTTATTAAAACTATTTAAAGGTTGTCAAACGTTGTTTCTCGTTGTATATCCTTTAATTCTAGAGTTAAATTGATAAATAACGTGTACGAATTTGTTTAACGCATTTGTTTTGGTTACTCGACGTCTCCGTTCTCGTGTAGCCTACATATTGCGTTTTTTTTTTAATTTGCTTACCGGGCTAAAGGTTAGCATGCTTAAAATACGTAAGTCGTTTTGTTCAACAAATTTGAGTAGATAACTCAGCAGTTGTTTGCATCAGAGCGACAATTTTTGAGATAGTTATTAAAACTGTTTAAAGTTGTCAAACGTTGTTTCTCGTTGTATATCCTTTAATTCTAGAGTTAATTTGATAAATAACGTGTACGAATTTGTTTAACGCATTTGTTTTGGTTACTCGACGTCTCCGTTCTCGTGTAGCCTACATATTGCGTTTTTTTTTTAATTTGCTTACCGGGCTAAAGGTTAGCATGCTTAAAATACGTAAGTCGTTTTGTTCAACAAATTTGAGTAGATAACTCAGCAGTTGTTTGCATCAGAGCGACAATTTTTGAGATAGTTATTAAAACTGTTTAAAGTTGTCAAACGTTCTTTCTCGTTGTATATCCTTTAATTCTAGAGTTAAATTGATAAATAACGTGTACGAATTTGTTTAACGCATTTGTTTTGGTTACTCGACGTCTCCGTTCTCGTGTAGCCTACATATTGCGTTTTTTTTTTTAATTTGCTTACCGGGCTAAAGGTTAGCATGCTTAAAATACGTAAGTCGTTTTATTCAACAAATTTAAGTAGATAACTCAGCAGTTGTTTGCATCAGAGAGACAATTTTTGAGATAGTTATTAAAACTGTTTAAAGGTTGTCAAACGTTGTTTCTCGTTGTATATCCTTTAATTCTAGAGTTAAATTGATAAATAACGTGTACGAATTTGTTTAACGCATTTGTTTTGGTTACTCGACGTCTCCGTTCTCGTGTAGCCTACATATTGCGTTTTTTTTTAATTTGCTTACCGGGCTAAAGGTTAGCATGTTTAAAATACGTAAGTTGTTTTGTTCAACAAATTTGAGTAGATAACTCAGCAGTTGTTTGCATCAGAGCGACAATTTTTGAGATAGTTATTAAAACTGTTTAAATGTTGTCAAACGTTGTTTCTCGTTGTATATCCTTTAATTCTAGAGTTAAATTGATAAATAACGTGTACGAATTTGTTTAACGCATTTGTTTTGGTTACTCGACGTCTCCGTTCTCGTGTAGCCTACATATTGCGTTTTTTTTTAATTTGCTGACCGGGCTAAAGGTTAGCATGTTTAAAATACGTAAGTCGTTTTGTTCAACAAATTTGAGTAGATAACTCAGCAGTTGTTTGCATCAGAGCGACAATTTTTGAGATAGTTATTAAAACTGTTTAAAGGTTGTCAAACGTTGTTTCTCGTTGTATATCCTTTAATTCTAGATTTAAATTGATAAATAACGTGTACGAATTTGTTTAACGCATTTGTTTTGGTTACTCGACGTCTCCGTTCTCGTGTAGCCTACATATTGCGTTTTTTTTTTAATTTGCTTACCGGGCTAAAGGTTAGCATGTTTAAAATACGTAAGTCGTTTTGTTCAACAAATTTGAGTAGATAACTCAGCAGTTGTTTGCATCAGAGCGACAATTTTTGAGATAGTTATTAAAACTGTTTAAAGGTTGTCAAACGTTGTTTCTCGTTGTATATCCTTTGATTCTAGAGTTAAATTGATAAATAACGTGTACGAATTTGTTTAACGCATTTGTTTTGGTTACTCGACGTCTCCGTTCTCGTGTAGCCTACATATTGCGTTTTTTTTTTTTAATTTGCTTACCGGGCTAAAGGTTAGCATGCTTAAAATACGTAAGTCGTTTTGTTCAACAAATTTGAGAAGATAACTCAGCAGTTGTTTGCATCAGAGCGACAATTTTTGAGATAGTTATTAAAACTGTTTAAAGGTTGTCAAACGTTGTTTCTCGTTGTATATCCTTTAATTCTAGAGTTAAATTGATATATAACGTGTACGAATTTGTTTAACGCATTTGTTTTGGTTACTCGACGTCTCCGTTCTCGTGTAGGCTACATATTGCGTTTTTTTTTAATTTGCTTTCCGGGCTAAAGGTTAGAATGTTTAAAATACGTAAGTCGTTTTGTTCAACAAATTTAAGTAGATAACTCAGCACTTGTTTCCATCAGAGCGACAATTTTTGAGATAGTTATTAAAACTGTTTAAAGGTTGTCAAACGTTGTTTCTCGTTGTATATCCTTTAATTGTAGAGTTAAATTGATAAATAACGTGTACGAATTTGTTTAACGCATTTGTTTTGGTTACTCGACGTCTCCGTTCTCGTGTAGCCTACATATTGCGTTTTTTTTTTAATTTGCTTACCGGGCTAAAGGTTAGCATGCTTAAAATACGTAAGTCGTTTTGTTCAACAAATTTAAGTAGATAACTCATCAGTTGTTTGCATCAGAGCGACAATTTTTGAGATAGTTATTAAAACTGTTTAAAGGTTGTCAAGCGTTGTTTTTCGTTGTATATCCTTTAATTCTAGAGTTAAATTGATAAATAACGTGTACGAATTTGTTTAACCCATTTGTTTTGGTTTCTCGACGGCTCCGTTCTCATGTAGCCTACATATTGCGTTTTTTTTTTAATTTGCTTACCGGGCTAAAGGTTAGCATGCTTAAAATACGTAAGTCGTTTTGTTCAACCAATTTGAGTAGATAACTCAGCAGTTGTTTGCATCAGAGCGACAATTTTTGAGATAGTTATTAAAACTGTTTAAAGATTGTCAAACGTTGTTTCTCGTTGTATATCCTTTAATTCTAGAGTTAAATTGATAAATAACGTGTACGAATTTGTTTAACGCATTTGTTTTGGTTACTCGACGTCTCCGTTCTCGTGTAGCCTACATATTGCGTTTTTTTTTTAATTTGCTTACGGGGCTAAAGGTTAGCATGTTTAAAATACGTAAGTCGTTTTGTTCAACAAATTTGAGTAGATAACTCAGCAGTTGTTTGCATCAGAGCGACAATTTTTGAGATAGTTATTAAAACTGTTTAAAGGTTGTCAAACGTTGTTTCTCGTTGTATATCCTTTAATTCTAGATTTAAATTGATAAATAACGTGTACGAATTTGTTTAACGCATTTGTTTTGGTTACTCGACGTCTCCGTTCTCGTGTAGCCTACATATTGCGTTTTTTTTTTTAATTTGCTTACCAGACTAAAGGTTAGCATGCTTAAAATACGTAAGTCGTTTCGTTCAACAAATTTGAGTAGATAACTCAGCAGTTGTTTCCATCAGAGCGACAATTTTTGAGATACATAGTTATTAAAACTGTTTAAAGGTTGTCAAACATTGTTTCTCGTTGTATATCCTTTAATTCTATAGTTAAATTGATAAATAACGTGTACGAATTTGTTTAACGCATTTGTTTTGGTTACTCGACGTCTCCGTTCTCGTGTAGCCTACATATTTGGTTTTTTTTTTTTAATTTGCTTACCGGGCTAAAGGTTAGCATGTTTCAAATACGTAAGTCGTTTTGTTCAACAAATTTAAGTAGATAATTCATCAGTTGTTTACATCAGAGCGACAATTTTTGAGATAGTTATTAAAACTGTTTAAAGGTTGTCAAATGTTGTTTCTCGTTGTATATCCTTTAATTCTAGAGTTAAATTAATAAATAACGTGTACGAATTTGTTTAACGCATTTGTTTTGGTTACTCGACGTCCCCGTTCTCGTGTAGCCTACATATTGCGTTTTTTTTAATTTGCTTACCGGACTAAAGGTTAGCATGCTTAAAATACGTAAGTCGTTTTGTTCAACAAATTTGAGTAGATAACTCAGCAGTTGTTTGCATCAGAGCGACAATTTTTGAGATAGTTATTAAAACTGTTTAAAGGTTGTCAAACGTTGTTTCTCGTTGTATATCCTTTAATTCTAGAGTTAAATTGATAAATAACGTGTACGAATTTGTTTAACGCATTTGTTTTGGTTACTCGACGTCTCCGTTCTCGTGTAGCCTACATATTGCGTTTTTTTTTAATTTGCTTACCGGGCTAAAGGTTAGCATGTTTAAAATACGTAAGTCGTTTTGTTCAACAAATTGAAGTAGATAACTCATCAGTTGTTTACATCAGAGCGACAATTTTTGAGATAGTTATTAAAACTGTTTAACGGTTGTCAAACGTTGTTTCTCGTTGTATATCCTTTAATTCTAGAGTTAAATTGATAAATAACGTGTACGAATTTGTTTAACGCATTTGTTTTGGTTACTATACGTCTCCGTTCTCGTGTAGCCTACATATTGCGTTTTTTTTTAATTTGCTTACCGGGCTAAAGGTTAGCATGCTTAAAATATGTAAGTCGTTTTGTTCAACAAATTTAAGTAGATAACTCATCAGTTGTTTGCATCAGAGCGACAATTTTTGAGATAGTTATTAAAACTGTTTAAAGGTTGTCAAACGTTGTTTCTCGTTGTATATCCTTTAATTCTAGAGTTAAATTGATAAATAACGTGTACGAATTTGTTTAACGCATTTGTTTTGGTTACTCGACGTCTCCGTTCTCGTGTAGCCTACATATTGCGTTTTTTTTTTAATTTACTTACCGGGCTAAAGGTTAGCATGCTTAAAATACGTAAGTCGTTTTGTTCAACAAATTTGAGTAGATAACTCAGCAGTTGTTTCCATCAGAGCGACAATTTTTGAGATAGTTATTAAAACTATTTAAAGGTTGTCAAACGATATTTCTCGTTGTATATACTTTAATTCTAGAGTTAAATTGATAAATAACCTGCACGAATTTGCTTAACGCATTTGTTTTGGTTACTCGACGTCTCCGTTCTCGTGTAGCCTACATATTGCGTTTTTTTTTTAATTTGCATACCGGGCTAAAGGTTAGCATGCTTAAAATACGTAAGTCGTTTTGTTCAACAAATTTGAGTAGATAACTCAGCAGTTGTTTCCATCAGAGCGACAGTTTTTGAGATAGTTATTAAAACTATTTAAAGGTTGTCAAACGATGTTTCTCGTTGTATATCCTTTAATTCTAGAGTTAAATTGATAAATAACGTGTACGAATTTGTTTAACGCATTTGTTTTGGTTTCTTGACGTCTCCGTTCTCGTGTAGCCTACATATTGCGTTTTTTTTTTAATTTGCTTACCGGGCTAAAGGTTAGCATGCTTAAAATACGTAAGTCGTTTTGTTCAACAAATTTGAGTAGATAACTCAGCAGTTGTTTCCATCAGAGCGACAATTTTTGAGATAGTTATTAAAACTGTTTAAAGGTTGTCAAACGTTGTTTCTCGTTGTATATCCTTTAATTCTATAGTTAAATTGATAAATGCCGTGTACGAATTTGTTTAACGCATTTGTTTTGGTTACTCGACGTCTCCGTTCTCGTGTAGCCTACATATTGCGTTTTTTTTTTAATTTGCTTACCGGACTAAAGGTTAGCATGCTTAAAATACGTAAGTCGTTTTGTTCAACAAATTTGAGTATATAACTCAGCAGTTGTTTGCATCAGAGCGACAATTTTTGAGATAGTTATTAAAACTGTTTAAAGGTTGTCAAACGTTGTTTCCGGGCTACCGTGTACAAATTTGTTTAACGCATTTGTTTTGGTTACTCGACGTCTCCGTTCTCGTGTAGCCTACATATTGCGTTTTTTTTTTTTTAATTTGCTTACCGGGCTAAAGGTTAGCATGTTTAAAATACGTAAGTCGTTTTGTTCAACAAATTTGAGTAGATAACTCAGCAGTTGTTTGCATCAGAGCGACAATTTTTGAGATAGTTATTAAAACTGTTTAAAGGTTGTCAAACGTTGTTTCTCTATGTATATCCTTTAATTCTAATGTTAAATTGATAAATAACGTGTACGAATTTGTTTAACGCATTTGTTTTGTTTACTCGACGTCTCCGTTCTCGTGTAGCCTACATATTGCGTTTTTTTTTTAATTTGCTTACCGGGCTAAAAGTTAGCATGCTTAAAATACGTAAGTCGTTTTGTTCAACAAATTTGAGTAGATAACTCAGCAGTTGTTTCCATCAGAGCGACAATTTTTGAGATAGTTATTAAAACTGTTTAAAGGTTGTCAAACGTTGTTTCTCGTTGTATATCCTTTAATTCTAGAGTTAAATTAATAAATAACGTGTACGAATTTGTTTAACGCATTTGTTTTGGTTACTCGACGTCTCCGTTTTCGTGTAGCCTACATATTGCTTTTTTTTTTTATTTTGCTTACCGGGCTAAAGGTTAGCATGCTTAAAATACGTAAGTCGTTTTGTTCAACAAATTTAAGTAGATAACTCATCAGTTGTTTGCATCAGAGCGACAATTTTTGAGATAGTTATTAAAACTGTTTAAAGGTTGTCAAACGTTGTTTCTCGTTGTATATCCTTTAATTCTAAAGTTAAATTGATAAATAACGTGTACGAATTTGTTTAACGCATTTGTTTTGGTTACTCGACGTCTCCGTTCTCGTGTAGCCTACATATTGCGTTTTTTTTTAATTTGCTTACCGGGCTAAAGGTTAGCATGCTTAAAATACGTAAGTCGTTTTGTTCAACAAATTTGAGTAGATAACTCACCAGTTGTTTGCATCAGAGCGACAATTTTTGAGATAGTTATTAAAACTGTTTAAAGGTTGTCAAACGTTGTTTCTCGTTGTATATCCTTTAATTCTAGAGTTAAATTGATAAATAACGTGTACGAATTTGTTTAACGCATTTGTTTTGGTTACTCGACGTCTCCGTTCTCGTGTAGCCTACATATTGCCTTTTTTTTTTAATTTGCTTACCGGGCTAAAGGTTAGCATGCTTAAAATACGTAAGTCGTTTTGTTCAACAAATTTAAGTAGATAACTCAGCAGTTGTTTGCATCAGAGCGACAATTTTTGAGATAGTTATTAAAACTGTTTAAAGGTTGACAAACGTCGTTTCTCGTTGTATATCCTTTAATTCTAGAGTTAAATTGATAAATAACGTGTACGAATTTGTTTAACGCATTTGTTTTGGTTACTCGACGTCTCCGTTCTCGTGTAGGCTACATATTGCGTTTTTTTTTTAATTTGCTTACCGGGCTAAAGGTTAGCATGTTTAAAATACGTAAGTCGTTTTGTTCAACAAATTTGAGTAGATAACTCAGCAGTTGTTTGCATCAGAGGGACAATTTTTGAGATAGTTATTAAAACTGTTTAAAGGTTGTCAAACGTTGTTTCTCGTTGTATATCCTCTAACTCTAGAGTTAAATTGATAAATAACGTGTACGAATTTGTTTAACGCATTTGTTTTGGTTACTCGACGTCTCCGTTCTCGTGTAGCCTACATATTGCGTTTGTTTTTTAATTTGCTTACCGGGCTAAAGGTTAGCATGCTTAAAATACGTAAGTCGTTTTGTTCAACAAATTTAAGTAGATAACTCATCAGTTGTTTGCATCAGAGCGACAATTTTTGAGATAGTTATTAAAACTGTTTAAAGGTTGTCAAACGTTGTTTCTCGTTGTATATCCTTTAATTCTAGAGTTAAATTGATAAATAACGTGTACGAATTTGTTTAACGCATTTGGTTTGGTTACTCGACGTCTCCGTTCTCGTGTAGCCTACATATTGCGTTTTTTTTTTAATTTGCTTACCGGGCTAAAGGTTAGCATGCTTAAAATACGTAAGTCGTTTTGTTCAACAAATTTGAGTAGATAACTCAGCAGTTGTTTGCATCAGAGCGACAATTTTTGAGATAGTTATTAAAACTGTTTAAAGGTTGTCAAACGTTGTTTCTCGTTGTATATCCTTTAATTCTATAGTTAAATTGATAAATAACGTGTACGAATTTATTTAACGCATTTGTTTTGGTTACTCGACGTCTCCGTTCTCGTGTAGCCTACATATTGCGTTTTTTTTTTAATTTGCTTACCGGGCTAAAGGTTAGCATGCTTAAAATACGTAAGTCGTTTTGTTCAACAAACTTGAGTAGATAACTCAGCAGTTGTTTGCATCAGAGCGACAATTTTTGAGATAGTTATTAAAACTGTTTAAAGGTTGTCAAACGTTGTTTCTCGTTGTATATCCTTTAATTCTAGAGTTAAATTTATAAATAACGTATACGAATTTGTTTAACGCATTTGTTTTGGTTACTCGACGTCTCCGTTCTCGTGTAGCCTACATATTGCGTTTTTTTTTTAATTTGCTTACCGGTCTAAAGGTTAGCATGTTTAAAATACGTAAGTCGTTTTGTTCAACAAATTTGAGTAGATAACTCAGCAGTTGTTTGCATCAGAGCGACAATTTTTGAGATAGTTATTAAAACTGTTTAAAGGTTGTCAAACGTTGTTTCTCGTTGTATATCCTTTAATTCTAGAGTTAAATTGATAAATAACGTGTACGAATTTGTTTAACGCATTTGTTTTGGTTACTCGACGTCTCCGTTCTCGTGTAGCCTACATATTGCGTTTTTTTTTTAATTTGCTTACCGGGCTAAAGGTAAGCATGCTTAAAATACGTAAGTCGTTTTGTTCAACAAATTTGAGTAGATAACTCAGCAGTTGTTTCCATCAGAGCGACAATTTTTGAGATAGTTATTAAAACTGTTTAAAGGTTGTCAAACGTTGTTTCTCGTTGTATATCCTTTAATTCTAGAGTTAAATTGATAAATAACGTGTACGAATTTCTTTAACGCATTTGTTTTGGTTACTCGACGTCTCCGTTCTCGTGTAGCCTACATATTGCGTTTTTTTTTTAATTTGCTTACCGGGCTAAAGGTTAGCATGCTTAAAATACGTAAGTCGTTTTGTTCAACAAATTTAAGTAGATAACTCATCAGTTGTTTGCATCAGAGCGACAATTTTTGAGATAGTTATTAAAACTGTTTAAAGGTTGTCAAACGTTGTTTTTCGTTGTATATCCTTTAATTCTAGAGTTATATTTATAAATAACGTGTACGAATTTGTTTAACGCATTTGTTTTGGTTACTCGACGTCTCCGTTCTCGTGTAGCCTACATATTGCGTTTTTTTTTTAATTTGCTTACCGGGCTAAAGGTTAGCATGCTTAAAATACGTAAGTCGTTTTGTTCAACAAATTTGAGTAGATAACTCAGCAGTTGTTTCCATCAGAGCGACAATTTTTGAGATAGTTATTAAAACTATTTAAAGGTTGTCAAACGATGTTTCTCGTTGCATATCCTTTAATTCTAGAGTTAAATTGATAAATAACGTGTACGAATTTATTTAACGCATTTGTTTTGGTTACTCGACGTCTCCGTTCTCGTGTAGCCCACATATTGCGTTTTTTTTTTAATTTGCTTACCGGGCTAAAGGTTAGCATGCTTAAAATACGTAAGTCGTTTTGTTCAACAAATTTGAGTAGATAACTCAGCAGTTGTTTCCATCAGAGCGACAATTTTTGAGATAGTTATTAAAACTATTTAAAGGTTGTCAAACGATGTTTCTCGTTGTATATCCTTTAATTCTAGAGTTAAATTGATAAATAACGTGTACGAATTTGTTTAACGCATTTGTTTTGTTTACTCGACGTCTCCGTTCTCGTGTAGCCTACATATTGCGTTTTTTTTTTAATTTGCTTACCGGGCTAAAGGTTAGCATGCTTAAAATACGTAAGTCGTTTTTGTTCAACAAATTTGAGTAGATAACTCAGCAGTTGTTTGCATCAGAGCGGCAATTTTTGAGATAGTTATTAAAACTGTTTAAAGGTTGTCAAACGTTGTTTCTCGTTGTATATCCTTTAATTCTAGAGTTAAATTGATAAATAACGTGTACGAATTTGTTTAACGCATTTGTTTTGGTTACTCGACGTCTCCGTTCTCGTGTAGCCTACATATTGCGTTTTTTTTTAATTTGCTTACCGGGCTAAAGGTTAGCATGCTTAAAATACGTAAGTCGTTTTGTTCAACAAATTTAAGTAGATAACTCAGCAGTTGTTTCCATCAAGCGAAAATTTTTGAGATAGTTATTAAAAGTGTTTAAAGGTTGTCAAACGTTGTTTCTCGTTGTATATCCTTTAATTCTAGAGTTAAATTGATAAATAACGTGTACGAATTTGTTTAACGCATTTGTTTTGGTTACTCGACGTCTCCGTTCTCGTGTAGCCTACAAATTGCGTTTTTTTTTTAATTTGCTTACCGGGCTAAAGGTTAGCATGCTTAAAATACGTAAGTCGTTTTGTTCAACCAAATTTAAATAGATAACTAATCAGTTGTTTGCATCAGAGCGACAATTTTTGAGATAGTTATTAAAACTGTTTAAAGGTTGTCAAACGTTGTTTCTCGTTGTATATCCTTTAATTCTAGAGTTAAATTGATAAATAACGTGTACGAATTTGTTTAACGCATTTGTTTTGGTTACTCGACGTCTCCGTTCTCGTGTAGCCTACATATTGCGTTTTTTTTTTAATTTGCTTACCGGGCTAAAGGTTAGCATGCTTAAAATACGTAAGTCGTTTTGTTCAACAAATTTGAGTAGATAACTCAGCAGTTGTTTGCATCAGAGCGACAATTTTTGAGATAGTTATTAAAACTGTTTAAAGGTTGTCAAACGTTGTTTCTCGTTGTATATCCTTTAATTCTAGAGTTAAATTGATATATAACGTGTACGAATTTGTTTAACGCATTTGTTTTGGTTACTCGACGTCTCCGTTCTCGTGTAGCCTACATATTGCGTTTTTTTTTTAATTTGCTTACCGGGCTAAAGGTTAGCATGCTTAAAATACGTAAGTCGTTTTGTTCAACAAATTTAAGTAGATAACTCAGCAGTTATTTCCATCAGAGCGACAATTTTTGAGATAGTTATTAAAACTGTTTAAAGGTTGTCAAACGTTGTTTTTCGTTGTATATCCTTATTTCTAGAGTTAAATTGATAAATAACGTGTACGAATTTGTTTAACGCATTTGTTTTGGTTACTCGACGTCTCCGTTCTCGTGTAGCCTACATATTGCGTTTTTTTTTTAATTTGCTTACCGGACTAAAGGTTAGCATGCTTAAAATAGGTAAGTCGTTTTGTTCAACAAATTTGAGTAGATAACTCAGCAGCTCTTTGCATCAGAGCGACAATTTTTGAGATAGTTATTAAAACTGTTTAAAGGTTGTCAAACGTTGTTTCCGGGCTACCGTGTACAAATTTGTTTAACGCATTTGTTTTGGTTACTCGACGTCTCCGTTCTCGTGTAGCCTACATATTGCGTTTTTTTTTTTAATTTGCTTACCGGGTTAAAGGTTAGCATGTTTAAAATACGTAAGTCGTTTTGTTCAACAAATTTGAGTAGATAACTCAGCAGTTGTTTGCATCAGAGCGACAATTTTTGAGATAGTTATTAAAACTGTTTAAAGGTTGTCAAACGTTGTTTCTCGTTGTATATCCTTTAATTCTAATGTTAAATTGATAAATAACGTGTACGAATTTGTTTAACGCATTTGTTTTGGTTACTCGACGTCTCCGTTCTCGTGTAGCCTACATATTGCGTTTTTTTTTTTTATTTTGCTTACCGGGCTAAAGGTTGGCATGCTTAAAATACGTAAGTCGTTTTGTTCAACAAATTTGAGTAGATAACTCAGCAGTTGTTTCCATCAGAGCGACAATTTATGAGATAGTTATTAAAACTGTTTAAAGGTTGTCAAACGTTGTTTCTCGTTGTATATCCTTTAATTCTAGAGTTAAATTGATAAATAACGTGTACGAATTTGTTTAACGCATTTGTTTTGGTTACTAGACGTCTCCGTTCTCGTGTAGCCTACATATTGCGTTTTTTTTTTTAATTTGCTTACCGGGATAAAGGTTAGCATGCTTAAAATACGTAAGTCGTTTTGTTCAACAAATTTAAGTAGATAACTCAGCAGTTGTTTCCATCAGAGCGACAATTTTTGAGATAGTTATTAAAACTGTTTAAAGGTTGTCAAACGTTGTTTCTCGTTGTATATCCTTTAATTCTAGAGTTAAATTGATAAATAACGTGTACGAATTTGTTTAACGCATTTGTTTTGGTTACTCGACGTCTCCGTTCTCGTGTAGCCTACATATTGCGTTTTTTTTTAATTTGCTTACCGGGCTAAAGGTTAGCATGCTTAAAATATGTAAGTCGTTTTGTTCAACAAATTTAAATAGATAACTAATCAGTTGTTTGCATCAGAGCGACAATTTTTGAGATAGTTATTAAAACTGTTTAAAGGTTGTCAAACGTTGTTTCTCGTTGTATATCCTTTAATTCTAGAGTTAAATTGATAAATAACGTGTACGAATTTGTTTAACGCATTTGTTTTGGTTACTCGACGTCTCCGTTCTCGTGTAGCCTACATATTGCGTTTTTTTTTTAATTTGCTTACCGGGCTAAAGGTTAGCATGCTTAAAATACGTAAGTCGTTTTGTTCAACAAATTTGAGTAGATAACTCAGCAGTTGTTTGCATCAGAGCGACAATTTTTGAGATAGTTATTAAAACTATTTAAAGGTTGTCAAACGTTGTTTCTCGTTGTATATCCTTTAATTCTAGAGTTAAATTGATAAATAACGTGTACGAATTTGTTTAACGCATTTGTTTTGGTTACTCGACGTCTCCGTTCTCGTGAAGCCTACATGTTGCGTTTTTTTTTTAATTTGCTTACCGGGCTAAAGGTTAGCATGCTTAAAATACGTAAGTCGTTTTGTTCAACAAATTTAAGTAGATAACTCAGCAGTTATTTCCATCAGAGCGACAATTTTTGAGATAGTTATTAAAACTGTTTAAAGGTTGTCAAACGTTGTTTCTCGTTGTATATCCTTTAATTCTAGAGTTAAATTGATAAATAACGTGTACGAATTTGTTTAACGCATTTGTTTTGGTTACTCGACGTCTCCGTTCTCGTGTAGCCTACATATTGCGTTTTTTTTTTAATTTGCTTACCGGACTAAAGGTTAGCATGCTTAAAATAGGTAAGTCGTTTTGTTCAACAAATTTGAGTAGATAACTCAGCAGTTCTTTGCATCAGAGCGACAATTTTTGAGATAGTTAATAAAACTGTTTAAAGGTTGTCAAACGTTGTTTCCGGGCTACCGTGTACAAATTTGTTTAACGCATTTGTTTTGGTTACTCGACGTCTCCGTTCTCGTGTAGCCTACATATTGCGTTTTTTTTTTTAATTTGCTTACCGGGTTAAAGGTTACCATGTTTAAAATACGTAAGTCGTTTTGTTCAACAAATTTGAGTAGATAACTCAGCAGTTGTTTGCATCAGAGCGACAATTTTTGAGATAGTTATTAAAACTGTTTAAAGGTTGTCAAACGTTGTTTCTCGTTGTATATCCTTTAATTCTAATGTTAAATTGATAAATAACGTGTACGAATTTGTTTAACGCATTTGTTTTGGTTACTCGACGTCTCCGTTCTCGTGTAGCCTACATATTGCGTTTTTTTTTTATTTGGCTTACCGGGCTAAAGGTTGGCATGCTTAAAATACGTAAGTCGTTTTGTTCAACAAATTTGAGTAGATAACTCAGCAGTTGTTTCCATCAGAGCGACAATTTTTGAGATAGTTATTAAAACTGTCTAAAGGTTGTCAAACGTTGTTTCTCGTTGTATATCCTTTAATTCTAGAGTTAAATTGATAAATAACGTGTACGAATTTGTTTAACGCATTTGTTTTGGTTACTCGACGTCTCCGTTCTCGTGTAGCCTACATATTGCGTTTTTTTTTTAATTTGCTTACCGGGATAAAGGTTAGCATGCTTAAAATACGTAAGTCGTTTTGTTCAACAAATTTAAGTAGATAACTCAGCAGTTGTTTCCATCAGAGCGACAATTTTTGAGATAGTTATTAAAACTGTTTAAAGGTTGTCAAACGTTGTTTCTCGTTGTATATCCTTTAATTCTAGAGTTAAATTGATAAATAACGTGTACGAATTTGTTTAACGCATTTGTTTTGGTTACTCGACGTCTCCGTTCTCGTGTAGCCTACATATTGCGTTTTTTTTTTAATTTGCTTACCGGGCTAAAGGTTAGCATGCTTAAAATACGTAAGTCGTTTTGTTCAACAAATTTAAATAGATAACTCATCAGTTGTTTGCATCAGAGCGACAATTTTTGAGATAGTTATTAAAACTGTTTAAAGGTTGTCAAACGTTGTTTCTCGTTGTATATCCTTTAATTCTAGAGTTAAATTGATAAATAACGTGTACAAATTTGTTTAACGCATTTGTTTTGGTTACTCGACGTCTCCGTTCTCGTGTAGCCTACATATTGCGTTTTTTTTTTTAATTTGCTTACTGGGCTAAAGGTTAGCATGTTTAAAATACGTAAGTCCTTTTGTTCAACAAATTTGAGTAGATAACTCAGCAGTTGTTTGCATCAGAGCGACAATTTTTGAGATAGTTATTAAAACTGTTTAAAGGTTGTCAAACGTTGTTTCTCGTTGTATATCCTTTAATTCTAATGTTAAATTGATAAATAACGTGTACGAATTTGTTTAACGCATTTGTTTTGGTTACTCGACGTCTCCGTTCTCGTGTAGCCTACATATTGCGTTTTTTTTTTTTATTTTGCTTACCGGGCTAAAGGTTGGCATGCTTAAAATACGTAAGTCGTTTTGTTCAACAAATTTGAGTAGATAACTCAGCAGTTGTTTCCATCAGAGCGACAATTTCTGAGATAGTTATTAAAACTGTTTAAAGGTTGTCAAACGTTGTTTCTCGTTGTATATCCTTTAATTCTAGAGTTAAATTAATAAATAACGTGTACGAATTTGTTTAACGCATTTGTTTTGGTTACTCGACGTCTCCGTTCTCGTGTAGCCTACATATTGCGTTTTTTTTTTTAATTTGCTTACCGGGCTAAAGGTTAGCATACTTAAAATACGTAAGTCGTTTTGTTCAACAAATTTAAGTAGATAACTCATCAGTAGTTTGCATCAGAGCGAAAATTTTTGAGATAGTTATTAAAACTGTTTAAAGGTTGTCAAACGTTGTTTCTCGTTGTATATCCTTTAATTCTAGAGTTAAATTGATAAATAACGTGTACGAATTTGTTTAACGCATTTGTTTTGGTTACTCGACGTCTCCGTTCTCGTGTAGCCTACATATTGCGTTTTTTTTTAATTTGCTTACCGGGCTAAAGGTTAGCATGCTTAAAATACGTAAGGCGTTTTGTTCAACAAATTTGAGTAGATAACTCAGCAGTTGTTTGCATCAGAGCGACAATTTTTGAGATAGTTATTAAAACTGTTTAAAGGTTGTCAAACGTTGTTTCTCGTTGTATATCCTTTAATTCTAGAGCTAATTGATAAATAACGTGTACGAATTTGTTTAACGTATTTGTTTTGGTTACTCGACGTCTCCGTTCTCGTGTAGCCTACATATTGCGTTTTTTTTTAATTTGCTTACCGGGCTAAAGGTTAGCATGCTTAAAATACGTAAGTCGTTTTGTTCAACAAATTTAAGTAGATAACTCAGCAGTTGTTTGCATCAGAGCGACAATTTTTGAGATAGTTATTAAAACTGTTTAAAGGTTGTCAAACGTTGTTTCTCGTTGTATATCCTTTAATTCTAGAGTTAAATTGATAAATAACGTGTACGAATTTGTTTAACGCATTTGTTTTGGTTACTCGACGTCTCCGTTCTCGTGTAGCCTACATATTGCGTTTTTTTTTTAATTTGCTTACCGGGCTAAAGGTTAGCATGTTTAAAATACGTAAGTCGTTTTGTTCAACAAATTTGAGTAGATAACTCAGCAGTTGTTTGCATCAGAGGGACAATTTTTGAGATAGTTATTAAAACTGTTTAAAGGTTGTCAAACGTTGTTTCTCGTTGTATATCCTTTAATTCTAGAGTTAAATTGATAAATAACGTGTACGAATTTGTTTAACGCATTTGTTTTGGTTACTCGACGTCTCCGTTCTCGTGTAGCCTACATATTGCTTTTTTTTTTTAATTTGCTTACCGGGCTAAAGGTTAGCATGCTTAAAATACGTAAGTCGTTTTGTTCAACAAATTTAAGTAGATAACTCATCAGTTGTTTGCATCAGAGCGACAATTTTTGAGATAGTTATTAAAACTGTTTAAATGTTGTCAAACGTTGTTTCTCGTTGTATATCCTTTAATTCTAGAGTTAAATTGATAAATAACGTGTACGAATTTGTTTAACGCATTTGTTTTGGTTACTCGACTTCTCCGTTCTCGTGTAGCTTACATATTGCGTTTTTTTTTTAATTTGCTTACCGGGCTAAAGGTTAGCATGCTTAAAATACGTAAGTCGTTTTGTTCAACAAATTTGAGTAGATAACTCAGCAGTTGTTTGCATCAGAGCGACAATTTTTGAGATAGTTATTAAAACTGTTTAAAGGTTGTCAAACGTTGTTTCTCGTTGTATATCCTTTAATTCTAGAGTTAAATTGATAAATAACGTGTACGAATTTGTTTAACGCATTTGTTTTGGTTACTCGACGTCTCCGTTCTCATGTAGCCTACATATTGCGTTTTTTTTTTTAATTTGCTTACCGGGCTAAAGGTTAGCATGCTTAAAATACATAAGTCGTTTTGTTCAACAAATTTGAGTAGATAACTCAGCAGTTGTTTGCATCAGAGCGACAATTTTTGAGATAGTTATTAAAACTGTTTAAAGGTTGTCAAACGTTGTTTCTCGTTGTATATCCTTTAATTCTAGAGTTAAATTGATAAATAACGTGTACGAATTTGTTTAACGCATTTGTTTTGGTTACTCGACGTCTCCGTTCTCGTGTAGCCTATATATTGCGTTTTTTTTTTAATTTGCTTACCAGGCTAAAGGTTAGCATGTTTAAAATACGTAAGTCGTTTTGTTCAACAAATTTGAGTAGATAACTCAGCAGTTGTTTGCATCAGAACGACAATTTTTGAGATAGTTATTAAAACTGTTTAAAGG
This sequence comes from Eurosta solidaginis, assembly GCF_040869045.1. Taxonomy (NCBI): domain Eukaryota; kingdom Metazoa; phylum Arthropoda; class Insecta; order Diptera; family Tephritidae; genus Eurosta; species Eurosta solidaginis. The sequence continues at coordinate 95,814 of NW_027136973.1, forward strand.
TTGTCAAACGTTGTTTCTCGCTGTATATCCTTTAATTCTAGAGTTAAATTGATAAATAACGTGTACGAATTTGTTTAACGCATTTGTTTTGGTTACTCGACGTCTCCGTTCTCGTGTAGCCTACATATTGCGTTTTTTTTTTTTAATTTGCTTACCGGGCTAAAGGTAAGCATGCTTAAAATACGTAAGTCGTTTTGTTCAACAAATTTGAGTAGATAACTCAGCAGTTGTTTCCATCAGAGCGACAATTTTTGAGATAGTTACTAAAACTGTTTAAAGGTTGTCAAACGTTGTTTCTCGTTGTATATCCTTTAATTCTAGAGTTAAATTGATAAATAACGTGTACGAATTTGTTTAACGCATTTGTTTTGGTTACTCGACGTCTCCGTTCTCGTGTAGCCTACATATTGCGTTTTTTTTAATTTGCTTACCGGGCTAAAGGTTAGCATGCTTAAAATACGTAAGTCGTTTTGTTCAACAAATTTAAGTAGATAACTCATCAGTTGTTTGCATCAGAGCGACAATTTTTGAGATAGTTATTAAAACTGTTTAAAGGTTGTCAAACGTTGTTTTTCGTTGTATATCCTTTAATTCTAGAGTTATATTGATAAATAACGTGTACGAATTTGTTTAACGCATTTGTTTTGGTTACTCGACGTCTCCGTTCTCGTGTAGCCTACATATTGCGTTTTTTTTTTAATTTGCTTACCGGGCTAAAGGTTAGCATGCTTAAAATACGTAAGTCGTTTTGTTCAACAAATTTGAGTAGATAACTCAGCAGTTGTTTCCATCAGAGCGACAATTTTTGAGATAGTTATTAAAACTATTTAAAGGTTGTCAAACGATGTTTCTCGTTGTATATCCTTTAATTCTAGAGTTAAATTGATAAATAACGTGTACGAATTTGTTTAACGCATTTGTTTTGGTTACTCGACGTCTCCGTTCTCGTGTAGCCCACATATTGCGTTTTTTTTTTAATTTGCTTACCGGGCTAAAAGTTAGCATGCTTAAAATACGTAAGTCGTTTTGTTCAACAAATTTGAGTAGATAACTCAGCAGTTGTTTCCATCAGAGCGACAATTTTTGAGATAGTTATTACAACTATTTAAAGGTTGTCAAACGATGTTTCTCGTTGTATATCCTTTAATTCTAGAGTTAAATTGATAAATAACGTGTACGAATTTGTTTAACGCATTTGTTTTGGTTACTCGACGTCTCCGTTCTCGTGTAGCCTACATATTGCGTTTTTTTTTTTAATTTGCTTACCGGGCTAAAGGTTAGCATGCTTAAAATACGTAAGTCGTTTTGTTCAACAAATTTGAGTAGATAACTCAGCAGTTGTTTGCATCAGAGCGACAATTTTTTAGATAGTTATTAAAACTGTTTAAAGGTTGTCAAACGTTGTTTCTCGTTGTATATCCTTTAATTCTAGAGTTAAATTGATAAATAACGTGTACGAATTTGTTTAACGCATTTGTTTTGGTTACTCGACATCTCCGTTCTCGTGTAGCCTACATATTGCGTTTTTTTTTTTAATCTGCTTACCGGGCTAAATGTTAGCATGCTTAAAATACGTAAGTCGTTTTGTTCAACAAATTTAAGTAGATAACTCAGCAGTTGTTTCCATCAGAGCGACAATTTTTGAGATAGTTATTAAAACTGTTTAAAGGTTGTCAAACGTTGTTTCTCGTTGTATATCCTTTAATTCTAGAGTTAAATTGATAAATAACGTGTACGAATTTGTTTAACGCATTTGTTTTGGTTACTCGACGTCTCCGTTCTCGTGTAGCCTACATATTGCGTTTTTTTTTTTAATTTGCTTACCGGGCTAAAGGTTAGCATGCTTAAAATACGAAAGTCGTTTTTTTCAACAAATTTAAGTAGATAACTCATCAGTTATTTGCATCAGAGCGACAATTTTTGAGATAGTTATTAAAACTGTTTAAAGGTTGTCAAACGTTGTTTCTCGTTGTATATCCTTTAATTCTAGAGTTAAATTGATAAATAACGTGTACGATTTTGTTTAACGCATTTGTGTTGGTTACTCGACGTCTCCGTTCTCGTGTAGCCTACATATTGCGTTTTTTTTTAATTTGCTTACCGGGCTAAAGGTTAGCATGCTTAAAATACGTAAGTCGTTTTGTTCAACAAATTTAAGTAGATAACTCAGCAGTTGTTTCCATCAGAGCGACAATTTTTGAGATAGTTATTAAAACTGTTTAAAGGTTGTCAAACGTTGTTTCTCGTTGTATATCCTTTAATTCTAGAGTTAAATGGATAAATAACGTGTACGAATTTGTTTAACGCATTTGTTTTGGTTACTCGACGTCTCCGTTCTCGTGTAGCCTACATATTGCGTTTTTTTTTTTTAATTTGCTTACCGGGCTAAAGGTTAGCATGCTTAAAATACGTAAGTCGTTTTGTTCAACAAATTTGAGTAGATAACTCATCAGTTGTTTGCATCAGAGCGACAATTTTTGAGATAGTTATTAAAACTGTTTAAAGGTTGTCAAACGTTGTTTCTCGTTGTATATCCTTTAATTCTAGAGTTAAATTGATAAATAACGTGTACGAATTTGTTTAACGCATTTGTTTTGGTTACTCGAAATCTCCGTTCTCGTGTAGCCTACATATTGCGTTTTTTTTTTAATCTGCTTACCGGGCTAAAGGTTAGCATGCTTAAAATACGTAAGTCGTTTTGTTCAACAAATTTAAGTAGATAACTCAGCAGTTGTTTCCATCAGCGCGACAATTTTTGAGATAGTTATTAAAACTGTTTAAAGGTTGTCAAACGTTGTTTCTCGTTGTATATCCTTTAATTCTAGAGTTAAATTGATAAATAACGTGTACGAATTTGTTTAACGCATTTGTTTTGGTTACTCGACGTCTCCGTTCTCGTGTAGCCTACATATTGCGTTTTTTTTTTAATTTGCTTACCGGGCTAAAGGTTAGCATGCTTAAAATACGTAAGTCGTTTTGTTCAACAAATTTGAGTAGATAACTCAGCAGTTGTTTCCATCAGAGCGACAATTTTTGAGATAGTTATTAAAACTGTTTAAAGGTTGTCAAACGTTGTTTCTCGTTGTATATCCTTTAATTCTAGAGTTAAATTGATAAATAACGTGTACGAATTTGTTTAACGCATTTGTTTTGGTTACTCGACGTCTCCGTTCTCGTGTAGCCTACATATTGCGTTTTTTTTTAATTTGCTTACCGGGCTAAAGGTTAGCATGCTTAAAATACGTAAGTCGTTTTGTTCAACAAATTTAAGTAGATAACTCATCAGTTGTTTGCATCAGAGCGACAATTTTTGAGATAGTTATTAAAACTGTTTAAAGGTTGTCAAACGTTGTTTCTCGTTGTATATCCTTTAATTCTAGAGTTAAATTGATAAATAACGTGTACGAATTTGTTTAACGCATTTGTTTTGGTTACTCGACGTCTCCGTTCTCGTGTAGCCTACATATTGCGTTTTTTTTTTAATTTGCTTACCGGGCTAAAGGTTAGCATGCTTAAAATACGTAAGTCGTTTTGTTCAACAAATTTAAGTAGATAACTCATCAGTTGTTTGCATCAGAGCGACAATTTTTGAGATAGTTATTAAAACTGTTTAGAGGTTGTCAAACGTTGTTTCTCGTTGTATATCCTTTAATTCTAGAGTTAAATTGATAAATAACGTGTACGAATTTGTTTAACGCATTTGTTTTGGTTACTCGACGTCTCCGTTCTCGTGTAGCCTACATATTGCGTTTTTTTTTTAATTTGCTTACCGGGCTAAAGGTTAGCATGCTTAAAATACGTAAGTCGTTTTGTTCAACAAATTTGAGTAGATAACTCAGCAGTTGTTTCCATCAGAGCGACAATTTTTGAGATAGTTATTAAAACTGTTTAAAGGTTGTAAAACGTTGTTTCTCGTTGTATATCTTTAATTCTAGAGTTAAATTGATAAATAACGTGTACGAATTTGTTTAACGCATTTGTTTTGGTTACTCGACGTCTCCGTTCCCGTGTAGCCTACATATTGCGTTTTTTTTTAATTTGCTTACCGGGCTAAAGGTTAGCATGTTTAAAATACGTAAGTCGTTTTGTTCAACAAATTTGAGTAGATAACTCAGCAGTTGTTTGCATCAGAGCGACAATTTTTGAGATAGTTATTAAAACTGTTTAAAGGTTGTCAAACGTTGTTTCTCGTTGTATATCTTTAATTCTAGAGTTAAATTGATAAATAATGTGTACGAATTTGTTTAACGCATTTGTTTTGGTTACTCGACGTCTCCGTTCTCGTGTAGCCTACATATAGCGTTTTTTTTTAATTTGCTTACCAGGCTAAAGGTTAGCATGTTTAAAATACGTAAGTCGGTTTGTTCAACAAATTTGAGTAGATAACTCAGCAGTTGTTTGCATCAGAGCGACAATTTTTGAGATAGTTATTAAAACTGTTTAAAGGTTGTCAAACGTTGTTTCTCGTTGTATATCCTTTAATTCTAGAGTTAAATTGATAAATAACGTGTACGAATTTGTTTAACGCATTTGTTTTGGTTACTCGACGTCTCCGTTCTCGTGTAGCCTATATATTGCGTTTTTTTTTTAAATTTGCTTACCAGGCTAAAGGTTAGCATGTTTAAAATACGTAGGTCGTTTTGTTCAACAAATTTGAGTAGATAACTCAGCAGTTGTTTGCATCAGAGCGACAATTTTTGAGATAGTTATTAAAACTTTTTAAAGGTTGTCAAACGTTGTTTCTCGTTGTATATCCTTTAATTCTAGAGATAAATTGATAAATAACGTGTACGAATTTGTTTAACGCATTTGTTTTGGTTACTCGACGTCTCCGTTCTCGTGTAGCCTACATATTGCGTTTTTTTTTTTAATTTGCTTACCGGGCTAAAGGTAAGCATGCTTAAAATACGTAAGTCGTTTTGTTCAACAAATTTGAGTAGATAACTCAGCAGTTGTTTCCATCAGAGCGACAATTTTTGAGATAGTTATTAAAACTGTTTAAAGGTTGTCAAACGTTGTTTCTCGTTGTATATCCTTTAATTCTAGAGTTAAATTGATAAATAACGTGTACGAATTTGTTTAACGCATTTGTTTTGGTTACTCGACGTCTCCGTTCTCGTGTAGCCTACATATTGCGTTTTTTTTTAATTTGCTTACCGGGCTAAAGGTTAGCATGTTTAAAATACGTAAGTCGTTTTGTTCAACAAATTTGAGTAGATAACTCAGCAGTTGTTTCCATCAGAGCGACAATTTTTGAGATAGTTATTAAAACTGTTTAAAGGTTGTCAAACGTTGTTTCTCGTTGTATATCCTTTAATTCTAGAGTTAAATTGATAAATAACGTGTACGAATTTGTTTAACGCATTTGTTTTGGTTACTCGACGTCTCCGTTCTCGTGTAGCCTACATATTGCGTTTTTTTTTAATTTGCTTACCGGGCTAAAGGTTAGCATGTTTAAAATACGTAAGTCGTTTTGTTCAACAAATTTGAGTAGATAACTCAGCAGTTGTTTGCATCAGAGAGACAATTTTTGAGATAGTTATTAAAACTGTTTAAAGGTTGTCAAACGTTGTTTCTCATTGTATATCCTTTAATTCTAGAGATAAATTGATAAATAACGTGTACGAATTTGTTTAACGCATTTGTTTTGGTTACTCGACGTCTCCGTTCTCGTGTAGCCTATATATTGCGTTTTTTTTTTAATTTGCTTACCAGGCTAAAGGTTAGCATGTTTAAAATACGTAGGTCGTTTTGTTCAACAAATTTGAGTAGATAACTCAGCAGTTGTTTGCATCAGAGCGACAATTTTTGAGATAGTTATTAAAACTGTTTAAAGGTTGTCAAACGTTGTTTCTCGTTGTATATCCTTTAATTCTAGAGATAAATTGATAAATAACGTGTACGAATTTGTTTAACGCATTTGTTTTGGTTACTCGACGTCTCCGTTCTCGTGTAGCCTACATATTGCGTTTTTTTTTTTAATTTGCTTACCGGGCTAAAGGTAAGCACGCTTAAAATACGTAAGTCGTTTTGTTCAACAAATTTGAGTAGATAACTCAGCAGTTGTTTCCATCAGAGCGACAATTTTTGAGATAGTTATTAAAACTGTTTAAAGGTTGTCAAACGTTGTTTCTCGTTGTATATCCTTTAATTCTAGAGTTAAATTGATAAATAACGTGTACGAATTTGTTTAACGCATTTGTTTTGGTTACTCGACGTCTCCGTTCTCGTGTAGCCTACATATTGCGTTTTTTTTTAATTTGCTTACCGGGCTAAAGGTTAGCATGCTTAAAATACGTAAGTCGTTTTGTTCAACAAATTTAAGTAGATAACTCATCAGTTGTTTGCATCAGAGCGACAATTTTTGAGATAGTTATTAAAACTGTTTAAAGGTTGTCAAACGTTGTTTTTCGTTGTATATCCTTTAATTATAGAGTTATATTGATAAATAACGTGTACGAATTTGTTTAACGCATTTGTTTTGGTTACTCGAAGTCTCCGTTCTCGTGTAGCCCACATATTGCGTTTTTTTTTAATTTGCTTACCGGGCTAAAGATTAGCATGCTTAAAATACGTAAGTCGTTTTGTTCAACAAATTTGAGTAGATAACTCAGCAGTTGTTTCCATCAGAGCGACAATTTTTGAGATAGTTATTAAAACTGTTTAAAGGTTGTCAAACGTTGTTTCTCGTTGTATATCCTTTAATTCTAGAGTTAAATTGATAAATAACGTGTACGAATTTGTTTAACGCATTTGTTTTGGTTACTCGACGTCTCCGTTCTCGTGTAGCCTACATATTGCGTTTTTTTTTTTTAATTTGCTTACCGGGCTAAAGGTTAGCATGCTTAAAATACGTAAGTCGTTTTGTTCAACAAATTTGAGTAGATAACTCAGCAGTTGTTTCCATCAGAGCGACAATTTTTGAGATAGTTATTAAAACTGTTTAAAGGTTGTCAAACGTTGTTTCTCGTTGTATATCTTTAATTTTAGAGTTAAATTGATAAATAACGTGTACGAATTTGTTTAACGCATTTGTTTTGGTTACTCGACGTCTCCGTTCTCGTGTAGCCTACATATTGCGTTTTTTTTTAATTTGCTTACCGGGCTAAAGGTTAGCATGTTTAAAATACGTAAGTCGTTTTGTTCAACAAATTTGAGTAGATAACTCAGCAGTTGTTTGCATCAGAGCGACAATTTTTGAGATAGTTATTAAAACTGTTTAAAGGTTGTCAAACGTTGTTTCTCATTGTATATCCTTTAATTCTAGAGTTAAATTGATAAATAACGTGTACGAATTTGTTTAACGCATTTGTTTTGGTTACTCGACGTCTCCGTTCTCGTGTAGCCTACATATTGCGTATTTTTTTTAATTTGCTTACCGGGCTAAAGGTTAGCATGCTTAAAATACGTAAGTCGTTTTGTTCAACAAATTTGAGTAGATAACTCAGCAGTTGTTTGCATCAGAGCGAAAATTTTTGAGATAGTTATTAAAACTGTTTAAAGGTTGTCAAACGTTGTTTCTCGTTGTATATCCTTTAATTCTAGAGTTAAATTGATAAATAACGTGTACGAATTTGTTTAACGCATTTGTTTTGGTTACTCGACGTCTCCGTTCTCGTGTAGCCTACATATTGCGTTTTTTTTTAATTTGCTTACCGGGCTAAAGGTTAGCATGCTTAAAATACGTAAGTCGTTTTGTTCAACAAATTTAAGTAGATAACTCATCAGTTGTTTGCATCAGAGCGACAATTTTTGAGATAGTTATTAAAACTGTTTAAAGGTTGTCAAACGTTGTTTCTCGTTGTATATCCTTTAATTCTAGAGTTAAATTGATAAATAACGTGTACGAATTTGTTTAACGCATTTGTTTTGGTTACTCGACGTCTCCGTTCTCGTGTAGCCTACATATTGCGTATTTTTTTTAATTTGCTTACCGGGCTAAAGGTTAGCATGCTTAAAATACGTAAGTCGTTTTGTTCAACAAATTTGAGTAGATAACTCAGCAGTTGTTTGCATCAGAGCGAAAATTTTTGAGATAGTTATTAAAACTGTTTAAAGGTTGTCAAACGTTGTTTCTCGTTGTATATCCTTTAATTCTAGAGTTAAATTGATAAATAACGTGTACGAATTTGTTTAACGCATTTGTTTTGGTTACTCGACGTCTCCGTTCTCGTGTAGCCTACATATTGCGTTTTTTTTTTAATTTGCTTACCGGACTAAAGGTTAGCATGCTTAAAATACGTAAGTCGTTTTGTTCAACAAATTTAAGTAGATAACTCATCAATTGTTTGCATCAGAGCGACAATTTTTGAGATAGTTATTAAAACTGTTTAAAGGTTGTCAAACGTTGTTTTTCGTTGTATATCCTTTAATTATAGAGTTATATTGATAAATAACGTGTACGAATTTGTTTAACGCATTTGTTTTGGTTACTCGACGTCTCCGTTCTCGTGTAGCCTACATATTGCGTTTTTTTTTTAATTTGCTTACCGAGCTAAAGGTTAGCATGCTTAAAATACGTAAGTCGTTTTGTTCAACAAATTTGAGTAGATAACTCAGCAGTTGTTTGCATCAGAGCGACAATTTTTGAGATAGTTATTAAAACTGTTTAAAGGTTGTCAAACGTTGTTTCTCGTTGTATATCCTTTAATTCTAGAGTTAAATTGATAAATAACGTGTACGAATTTGTTTAACGCATTTGTTTTGGTTACTCGACGTCTCCGTTCTCGTGTAGCCTACATATTGCGTTTTTTTTTTAATTTGCTTACCGGACTAAAGGTTAGCATGCTTAAAATACGTAAGACGTTTTGTTCAACAAATTTGAGCAGATAACTCAGCAGTTGTTTGCATCAGAACGACAATTTTTGAGATAGTTATTAAAACTGTTTAAAGGTTGTCAAACGTTGTTTCTCGTTGTATATCCTTTAATTCTAGAGTTAAATTGATAAATAACGTGTACGAATTTGTTTAACGCATTTATTTTGGTTACTCGACGTCTCCGTTCTCGTGTAGCTTACATATTGCGTTTTTTTTTTTAATTTGCTTACCGGGCTAAAGGTTAGCATGCTTAAAATACGTAAGTCGTTTTGTTCAACAAATTTAAGTAGATAACTCATCAGTTGTTTGCATCAGAGCGACAATTTTTGAGATAGTTATTAAAACTGTTTAAAGGTTGTCAAACGTTGTTTCTCGTTGTATATCCTTTAATTCTAGAGTTAAATTGATAAATAACGTGTAAGAATTTGTTTAACGCATTTGTTTTGGTTACTCGACGTCTCCGTTCTCGTGTAGCCTACATATTGTGTTTTTTTTTTTTAATTTGCTTACCGGGCTAAATGTTAGCATGCTTAAAATACGTAAGTCGTTTTGTTCAACAAATTTGAGTAGATAACTCAGCAGTTGTTTGCATCAGAGCGAAAATTTTTGAGATAGTTATTAAAACTGTTTAAAGGTTGTCAAACGTTGTTTCTCGTTGTATATCCTTTAATTCTAGAGTTAAATTGATAAATAACGTGTACGAATTTGTTTAACGCATTTGTTTTGGTTACTCGACGTCTCCGTTCTCGTGTAGCCTACATATTGCGTTTTTTTTTTAATTTGCTTACCGGGCTAAAGGTTAGCATGTTTAAAATACGTAAGTCGTTTTGTTCAACAAATTTGAGTAGATAACTCAGCAGTTGTTTCCATCAGAGCGACAATTTTTGAGATAGTTATTAAAACTGTTTAAAGGTTGTCAAACGTTGTTTCTCGTTGTATATCCTTTAATTCTAGAGTTAAATTGATAAATAACATGTACGAATTCGTTTAACGCATTTGTTTTGGTTACTCGACGTCTCCGTTCTCGTGTAGCCTACATATTGCGTTTTTTTTTTAATTTGCTTACCGGGCTAAAGGTTAGCATGCTTAAAATACGTAAGTCGTTTTGTTCAACAAATTTGAGTAGATAACTCAGCAGTTGTTTCCATCAGAGTGACAATTTTTGAGATAGTTATTAAAACTGTTTAAAGGTTGTCAAACGTTGTTTCTCGTTGTATATCCTTTAATTCTAGAGATAAATTGATAAATAACGTGTACGAATTTGTTTAACGCATTTGTTTTGGTTACTCGACGTCTCCGTTCTCGTGTAGCCTACATATTGCGTTTTTTTTTTTAATTTGCTTACCGGGCTCAAGGTTAGCATGCTTAAAATAAGTAAGTCGTTTTGTTCAACAAATTTAAGTAGATAACTCAGCAGTTGTTTCCATCAGAGCGACAATTTTTGAGATAGTTATTAAAACTGTTTAAAGGTTGTCAAACGTTGTTTCTCGTTGTATATCCTTTAATTCTAGAGTTAAATTGATAAATAACGTGTACGAATCGTTGTTTCTCGTTGTATATCCTTTAATTCTAGAGTTAAATTGATAAACAACGTATACGAATTTGTTTAACGCATTTGTTTTGGTTACTCGACGTTTCCGTTCTCGTGTAGCCTACATATTGCGTTTTTTTTTTTAATTTGCTTACCGGGCTAAAGGTTAGCATGCTTAAAATACGTAAGTCGTTTTGTTCAACAAATTTAAGTAGATAACTAATCAGTTGTTTGCATCAGAGCGACAATTTTTGAGATAGTTATTAAAACTGTTTAAAGGTTGTCAAACGTTGTTTCTCGTTGTATATCCTTTAATTCTAGAGTTAAATTGATAAATAACGTGTACGAATTTGTTTAACGCATTTGTTTTGGTTACTCGACGTCTCCGTTCTCGTGTAGCCTACATATTGCGTTTTTTTTTTTTTTAATTTGCTTACCGGGCTAAAGGTTAGCATGCTTAAAATACGCAAGTCGTTTTGTTCAACAAATTTGAGTAGATAACTCAGCAGTTGTTTGCATCAGAGCGACAATTTTTGAGATAGTTATTAAAACTGTTTAAAGGTTGTCAAACGTTGTTTCTCGTTGTATATCCTTTAATTCTAGAGTTAAATTGATAAATAACGTATACGAATTTGTTTAACGCATTTGTTTTGGTTACTCGACGTCTCCGTTCTCGTGTAGCCTACATATTGCGTTTTTTTTTTAATTTGCTTACCGGGCTAAAGGTTAGCATGCTTAAAATACGTAAGTCGTTTTGTTCAACAAATTTAAGTAGATAACTCAGCAGTTGTTTCCATCAGAGCGACAATTTTTGAGATAGTTATTAAAACTGTTTAAAGGTTGTCAAACGTTGTTTCTCGTTGTATATCCTTTAATTCTAGAGTTAAATTGATAAATAACGTGTACGAATCGTTGTTTCTCGTTGTATATCCTTTAATTCTAGAGTTAAATTGATAAATAACGTATACGAATTTGTTTAACGCATTTGTTTTGGTTACTCGATGTTTCCGTTCTCGTGTAGCCTACATATTGCGTTTTTTTTTTAATTTGCTTACCGGGCTAAAGGTTAGCATGCTTAAAATACGTAAGTCGTTTTGTTCAACAAATTTAAGTAGATAACTCATCAGTTGTTTGCATCAGAGCGACAATTTTTGAGATAGTTATTAAAACTGTTTAAAGGTTGTCAAACGTTGTTTCTCGTTGTATATCCTTTAATTCTAGAGTTAAATTGATAAATAACGTGTACGAATTTGTTTAACGCATTTGTTTTGGTTATTCGACGTCTCCGTTGTCGTGTAGCCTACATATTGGGTTTTTTTTTTAATTTGCTTACCGGGCTTAAGGTTAGCATGCTTAAAATACGTAAGTTGTTTTGTTCAACAAATTTAAGTAGATAACTCATCAGTTGTTTGCATCAGAGCGACAATTTTTGAGATAGTTATTAAAACTGTTTAAAGGTTGTCAAACGTTGTTTCTCGTTGTATATCCTTTAATTCTAGAGTTAAATTGATAAATAACGTGTACGAATTTGTCTAACGCATTTGTTTTGGTTACTCGACGTCTCCGTTCTCCTGTAGCCTACATATTGCGTTTTTTTTTTAATTTGCTTACCGGGCTAAAGGTTAGCATGCTTAAAATACGTAAGTCGTTTTGTTCAACAAATTTAAGTAGATAACTCATCAGTTGTTTGCATCAGAGCGACAATTTTTGAGATAGTTATTAAAACTGTTTAAAGGTTGTCAAACGTTGTTTCTCGTTGTATATCCTTTAATTCTAGAGTTAAATTTATAAATAACGTGTACGAATTTGTTTAACGCATTTGTTTTGGTTACTCGACGTCTCCGTTCTCGTGTAGCCTACATATTGCGTTTTTTTTTTAATTTGCTTACCGGGCTAAAGGTTAGCATGCTTAAAATACGTAAGTCGTTTTGTTCAACAAATTTGAGTAGATAACTCAGCAGTTATTTGCATCAGAGCGACAATTTTTGAGATAGTTATTAAAACTGTTTAAAGGTTGTCAAACGTTGTTTCTCGTTGTATATCCTTTAATTCTAGAGTTAAATTGATAAATAACGTGTACGAATTTGTTTAACGCATTTGTTATGGTTACTCGATGTCTCCGTTCTCGTGTAGCCTACATATTGCGTTTTTTTTTTAATTTGCTTACCGGGCTAAAGGTTAGCATGCTTAAAATACGTAAGTCGTTTTGTTCAACAAATTTAAGTAGATAACTCATCAGTTGTTTGCATCAGAGCGACAATTTTTGAGATAGTTATTAAAACTGTTTAAAGGTTGTCAAACGTTGTTTCTCGTTGTATATCCTTTATTTCTAGAGTTAAATTGATAAATAACTTGTACGAAATTGTTTAACGCATTTGTTTTGGTTACTCAACGTCTCCGTTCTCGTGTAGCCTACATATTGCGTTTTTTTTTTAATTTGCTACCGGGCTAAAGGTTAGCATGTTTAAAATAGGTAAGTCGTTTTGTTCAACAAATTTGAGTAGATAACTCAGCAGTTGTTTGCATCAGAGCGACAATTTTTGAGATAGTTATTAAAACTGTTTAAAGGTTGTCAAACGTTGTTTCTCGTTGTATATCCTTTAATTCTAGAGATAAATTGATAAATAACGTGTACGAATTTGTTTAACGCATTTGTTTTGGTTACTCGACGTCTCCGTTCTCGTGTAGCCTACATATTGCGTTTTTTTTTTAATTTGCTTACCGGGCTAAAGGTTAGCATGCTTAAAATACGTAAGTCGTTTTGTTCAACAAATTTAAGTAGATAACTCATCAGTTGTTTGCATCAGAGCCACAATTTTTGAGATTGTTATTAAAACTGTTTAAAGGTTGTCAAACGTTGTTTCTCGTTGTATATCCTTTAATTCTAGAGTTAAATTGATAAATAACTTGTACGAAATTGTTTAACGCATTTGTTTTGGTTACTCAACGTCTCCGTTCTCGTGTAGCCTACATATTGCGTTTTTTTTTTAATTTGCTACCGGGCTAAAGGTTAGCATGTTTAAAATAGGTTAGTCGTTTTGTTCAACAAATTTGAGTAGATAACTCAGCAGTTGTTTGCATCAGAGCGACAATTTTTGAGATAGTTATTAAAACTGTTTAAAGGTTGTCAAACGTTGTTTCTTGTTGTATATCCTTTATTTCTAGAGTTAAATTGATAAATAACGTGTACGAATTTGTTTAACCCATTTGTTTTGGTTACTCGACGTCTCCGTTCACGTGCAGCCTACATATTGCGTTTTTTTTTAACTTGCTTACCGGGCTAAAGGTTAGCATGCTTAAAATACGTAAGTCGTTTTGTTCAACAAATTTGAGTAGATAACTCAGCAGTTGTTTGCATCAGAGCGACAACTTTTGAGATAGTTATTAAAACTATTTAAAGGTTGTCAAACGATGTTTCTCGTTGTATATCCTTTAATTCTAGAGTTAAATTGATAAATAACGTGTACGAATTTGTTTAACGCATTTGTTTTGGTTACTCGACGTCTCCGTTCTCGTGTAGCCTACATATTGCGTTTTTTTTTTTTAATTTGCTTACCGGGCTAAAGGTTAGCATGCTTAAAATACGTAAGTCGTTTTGTTCAACAAATTTGAGTAGATAACTCAGCAGTTGTTTCCATCAGAACGACAATTTTTGAGATAGTTATTAAAACTGTTTAAAGGTTGTCAAACGTTTTTTCTCGTTGTATATCCTTTATTTCTAGAGTTAAATTGATAAATACCATGTACGAATTTGTTTAACGCATTTGTTTTGGTTACTCGACGTCTCCGTTCTCGTGTAGCCTACATATTGCGTTTTTTTTTAATTTGCTTACCGGGCTAAAGGTTAGCATGCTTAAAATACGTAAGTCGTTTTGTTCAACAAATTTGAGTAGATAACTCAGCAGTTGTTTGCATCAGAGCGACAATTTTTGAGATAGTTATTAAAACTGTTTAAAGGTTGTCAAACGTTGTTTCTCGTTGTATATCCTTTAATTCTAGAGTTAAATTGATAAATAGCGTGTACGAATTTGTTTAACGCATTTGTTTTGGTTACTCGACGTCTCCGTTCTCGTGTAGCCTACATATTGCGTTTTTTTTTTTAATTTGCTTACCGGGCTAAAGGTTAGCATGCTTAAAATACGTAAGTCGTTTTGTTCAACAAATTTGAGTAGATAACTCAGCAGTTGTTTGCATCAGAGCGACAATTTTTGAGATAGTTATTAAAACTGTTTAAAGGTTGTCAAACGTTGTTTCTCGTTGTATATCCTTTAATTCTAGAGTTAAATAGATAAATAACGTGTACGAATTTGTTTAACGCATTTGTTTTGGTTACTCGACGTCTCCGTTCTCGTGTAGCCTACATATTGCGTTTTTTTTTTAATTTGCTTACCGGGCTAAAGGTTAGCATGCTTAAAATACGTAAGTCGTTTTGTTCAACAAATTTAAGTAGATAACTCATCAGTTGTTTGCATCAGAGCGACAATTTTTGAGATAGTTTTTAAAACTGTTTAAAGGTTGTCAAACGTTGTTTCTCGTTGTATATCCTTTAATTCTAGAGTTAAATTGATAAATAACGTGTACGAATTTTTTTAAGCCATTTGTTTTGGTTACTCGACGGCTCCGTTCTCGTGTAGCCTACATATTGCGTTTTTTTTTAATTTGCTTACCGGGCTAAAGGTTAGCATGCTTAAAATACGTAAGTCGTTTTGTTCAACAAATTTGAGTAGATAACTCAGCAGTTGTTTGCATCAGAGCGACAATTTTTGAGATAGTTATTAAAACTGTTTAAAGGTTGTCAAACGTTGTTTCTCGTTGTATATCCTTTAATTCTAGAGTTAAATTGATAAATAACGTGTACGAATTTGTTTAACGCATTTGTTTTGGTTACTCGACGTCTCCGTTCTCGTGTAGCCTACATATTGCGTTTTTTTTTTTAATTTGCTTACCGGGCTAAAGGTTAGCATGCTTAAAATACGTAAGTTGTTTTGTTCAACAAATTTGAGTAGATAACTCAGCAGTTGTTTGCATCAGAGCGACAATTTTTGAGATAGTTATTAAAACTGTTTAAACGTTGTCAAACGTTGTTTCTCGTTGTATATCCTTTAATTCTAGAGTTAAATTGATAAATAACGTGTACGAATTTGTTTAACGCATTTGTTTTGGTTACTCGACGTCTCCGTTCTCGTGTAGCCTACATATTGCGTTTTTTTTTTTTAATTTGCTTAACGGGCTAAAGGTTAGCATGCTTAAAATACGCAAGTCGTTTTGTTCAACAAATTTGAGTAAATAACTCAGCAGTTGTTTGCATCAGAGCGACAATTTTTGAGATAGTTATTAAAACTGTTTAAAGGTTGTCAAACGTTGTTTCTCGTTGTATATCCTTTAATTCTAGAGTTAAATTGATAAATAACGTGTACGAATTTGTTTAACGCATTTGTTTTGGTTACTCGACGTCTCCGTTCTCGTGTAGCCTACATATTGCGTTTTTTTTTAATTTCCTTACCGGGCTAAAGGTTAGCATGCTTAAAATACGTAAGTCGTTTTGTTCAACAAATTTGAGTAGATAACTCAGCAGTTGTTTCCATCAGAGCGACAATTTTTGAGATAGTTATTAAAACTGTTTAAAGGTTGTCAAACGTTGTTTCTCGTTGTATATCCTTTAATTCTAGAGATAAATTGATAAATAACGTGTACGAATTTGTTTAACGCATTTGTTTTGGTTACTCGACGTCTCCGTTCTCGTGTAGCCTACATATTGCGTTTTTTTTTTTAATTTGCTTACCGGGCTAAAGGTTAGCATGCTTAAAATACGTAAGTCGTTTTGTTCAACAAATTTAAGTAGATAACTCAGCAGTTGTTTCCATCAGAGCGACAATTTTTGAGATAGTTATTAAAACTGTTTAAAGGTTGCCAAACGTTGTTTCTCGTTGTATATCCTTTAATTCTAGAGTTAAATTGATAAATAACGTGTACGAATCGTTGTTTCTCGTTGTATATCCTTTAATTCTAGAGTTAAATTGATAAATAACGTATACGAATTTGTTTAACGCATTTGTTTTGGTTACTCGATGTTTCCGTTCTCGTGTAGCCTACATATTGCGTTTTTTTTTTAATTTGCTTACCGGGCTAAAGGTTAGCATGCTTAAAATACGTAAGTCGTTTTGTTCAACAAATTTAAGTAGATAACTCATCAGTTGTTTGCATCAGAGCGACAATTTTTGAGATAGTTATTAAAACTGTTTAAAGGTTGTCAAACGTTGTTTCTCGTTGTATATCCTTTAATTCTAGAGTTAAATTGATAAATAACGTGTACGAATTTGTTTAACGCATTTGTTTTGGTTACTCGACGTCTCCGTTGTCGTGTAGCCTACATATTGGGTTTTTTTTTTTAATTTGCTTACCGGGCTTAAGGTTAGCATGCTTAAAATACGTAAGTTGTTTTGTTCAAGAAATTTAAGTAGATAACTCATCAGTTGTTTGCATCAGAGCGACAATTTTTGAGATAGTTATTAAAACTGTTTAAAGGTTGTCAAACGTTGTTTCTCGTTGTATATCCTTTAATTCTAGAGTTAAATTGATAAATAACGTGTACGAATTTGTTTAACGCATTTGTTTTGGTTACTCGACGTCTCCGTTCTCGTGTAGCCTACATATTGCGTTTTTTTTTTTTAATTTGCTTACCGGGCTAAAGGTTAGCATGCTTAAAATACGTAAGTCGTTTTGTTCAACAAATTTAAGTAGATAACTCATCAGTTGTTTGCATCAGAGCGACAATTTTTGAGATAGTTATTAGAACTGTTTAAAGGTTGTCAAATGTTGTTTCTCGTTGTATATCCTTTAATTCTAGAGTTAAATTGATAAATAACGTGTACGAATTTGTTTAACGCATTTGTTTTGGTTACTCGACGTCTCCGTTCTCGTGTAGCCTACATATTGCGTTTTTTTTTAATTTGCTTACCGGGCTAAAGGTTAGCATGCTTAAAATACGTAAGTCGTTATGTTCAACAAATTTGAGTAGATAACTCAGCAGTTGTTTGCATCAGAGCGACAATTTTTGAGATAGTTATTAAAACTGTTTAAATGTTGTCAAACGTTGTTTCTCGTTGTATATCCTTTAATTCTAGAGTTAAATTGATAAATAACGTGTACGAATTTGTTTAACGCATTTGTTATGGTTACTCGACGTCTCCGTTCTCGTGTAGCCTACATATTGCGTTTTTTTTTTAATTTGCTTACCGGGCTAAAGGTTAGCATGCTTAAAATACGTAAGTCGTTTTGTTCAACAAATTTAAGTAGATAACTCATCAGTTGTTTGCATCAGAGCGACAATTTTTGAGATAGTTATTAAAACTGTTTAAAGGTTGTCAAACGTTGTTTCTCGTTGTATATCCTTTAATTGTAGAGTTAAATTGATAAATAACGTGTACGAATTTGTTTAACGCATTTGTTTTGGTTACTCGACGTCTCCGTTCTCGTGTAGCCTACATATTGCGTTTTTTTTTTTAATTTGCTTACCGGGCTAAAGGTTAGCATACTTAAAATACGTAAGTCGTTTTGTTCAACAAATTTAAGTAGATAACTCATCAGTTGTTTGCATCAGAGCGACAATTTTTGAGATAGTTATTAAAACTGTTTAAAGGTTGTCAAACGTTGTTTCTTGTTGTATATCCTTTAATTCTAGAGTTAAATTGATAAATAACGTGTACGAAATTGTTTAACGCATTTGTTTTGGTTACTCGACGTCTCCGTTCTCGTGTAGCCTACATATTGCGTTTTTTTTTTAATTTGCTTACCGGGCTAAAGGTTAGCATGTTTAAAATAGGTAAGTCGTTTTGTTCAACAAATTTGAGTAGATAACTCAGCAGTTGTTTGCATCAGAGCGACAATTTTTGAGATAGTTATTAAAACTGTTTAAAGGTTGTCAAACGTTGTTTCTTGTTGTATATCCTTTATTTCTAGAGTTAAATTGATAAATAACGTGTACGAATTTGTTTAACCCATTTGTTTTGGTTACTCGACGTCTCCGTTCACGTGCAGCCTACATATTGCGTTTTTTTTTAACTTGCTTACCGGGCTAAAGGTTAGCATGCTTAAAATACGTAAGTCGTTTTGTTCAACAAATTTGAGTAGATAACTCAGCAGTTGTTTGCATCAGAGCGACAACTTTTGAGATAGTTATTAAAACTATTTAAAGGTTGTCAAACGATGTTTCTCGTTGTATATCCTTTAATTCTAGAGTTAAATTGATAAATAACGTGTACGAATTTGTTTAACGCATTTGTTTTGGTTACTCGACGTCTCCGTTCTCGTGTAGCCTACATATTGCGTTTTTTTTTTTTAATTTGCTTACCGGGCTAAAGGTTAGCATGCTTAAAATACGTAAGTCGTTTTGTTCAACAAATTTGAGTAGATAACTCAGCAGTTGTTTCCATCAGAACGACAATTTTTGAGATAGTTATTAAAACTGTTTAAAGGTTGTCAAACGTTTTTTCTCGTTGTATATCCTTTATTTCTAGAGTTAAATTGATAAATACCATGTACGAATTTGTTTAACGCATTTGTTTTGGTTACTCGACGTCTCCGTTCTCGTGTAGCCTACATATTGCGTTTTTTTTTTAATTTGCTTACCGGGCTAAAGGTTAGCATGCTTAAAATACGTAAGTCGTTTTGTTCAACAAATTTGAGTAAATAATTCAGCAGTTGTTTGCATCAGAGCGACAATTTTTGAGATAGTTATTAAAACTGTTTAAAGGTTATCAAACGTTGTTTCTCGTTGTATATCCTTTAATTCTAGAGTTAAATAGATAAATAACGTGTACGAATTTGTTTAACGCATTTGTTTTGGTTACTCGACGTCTCCGTTCTCGTGTAGCCTACATATTGCGTTTTTTTTTTTAATTTGCTTACCGGGCTAAAGGTTAGCATGCTTAAAATACGTAAGTCGTTTTGTTCAACAAATTTAAGTAGATAACTCATCAGTTGTTTGCATCAGAGCGACAATTTTTGAGATAGTTATTAAAACTGTTTAAAGGTTTTCAAACGTTGTTTCTCGTTGTATATCCTTTAATTCTAGAGTTAAATTGATAAATAACGTGTACGAATTTTTTTAACCCATTTGTTTTGGTTACTCGACGGCTCCGTTTTCGTGTAGCCTACATATTGCGTTTTTTTTTAATTTGCTTACCGGGCTAAAGGTTAGCATGCTTAAAATACGTAAGTCGTTTTGTTCAACAAATTTGAGTAGATAACTCAGCAGTTGTTTGCATCAGAGCGACAATTTTTGAGATAGTTATTAAAACTGTTTAAAGGTTGTCAAACGTTGTGTCTCGTTGTATATCCTTTAATTCTAGAGTTAAATTGATAAATAGCGTGTACGAATTTGTTTAACGCATTTATTTTGGTTACTCGACGTCTCCGTTCTCGTGTAGCCTACATATTGCGTTTTTTTTTTTAATTTGCTTACCGGGCTAAAGGTTAGCATGCTTAAAATACGTAAGTCGTTTTGTTCAACAAATTTGAGTAGATAACTCAGCAGTTGTTTGCATCAGAGCGACAATTTTTGAGATAGTTATTAAAACTGTTTAAAGGTTGTCAAACGTTGTTTCTCGTTGTATATCCTTTAATTCTAGAGTTAAATAGATAAATAACGTGTACGAATTTGTTTAACGCATTTGTTTTGGTTACTCGACGTCTCCGTTCTCGTGTAGCCTACATATTGCGTTTTTTTTTAATTTGCTTACCGGGCTAAAGGTTAGCATGCTTAAAATACGTAAGTCGTTTTGTTCAACAAATTTAAGTAGATAACTCATCAGTTGTTTGCATCAGAGCGACAATTTTTGAGATAGTTTTTAAAACTGTTTAAAGGTTGTCAAACGTTGTTTCTCGTTGTATATCCTTTAATTCTAGAGTTAAATTGATAAATAACGTGTACGAATTTTTTTAAGCCATTTGTTTTGGTTACTCGACGGCTCCGTTCTCGTGTAGCCTACATATTGCGTTTTTTTTTAATTTGCTTACCGGGCTAAAGGTTAGCATGCTTAAAATACGTAAGTCGTTTTGTTCAACAAATTTGAGTAGATAACTCAGCAGTTGTTTGCATCAGAGCGACAATTTTTGAGATAGTTATTAAAACTGTTTAAAGGTTGTCAAACGTTGTTTCTCGTTGTATATCCTTTAATTCTAGAGTTAAATTGATAAATAACGTGTACGAATTTGTTTAACGCATTTGTTTTGGTTACTCGACGTCTCCGTTCTCGTGTAGCCTACATATTGCGTTTTTTTTTTTAATTTGCTTACCGGGCTAAAGGTTAGCATGCTTAAAATACGTAAGTTGTTTTGTTCAACAAATTTGAGTAGATAACTCAGCAGTTGTTTGCATCAGAGCGACAATTTTTGAGATAGTTATTAAAACTGTTTAAACGTTGTCAAACGTTGTTTCTCGTTGTATATCCTTTAATTCTAGAGTTAAATTGATAAATAACGTGTACGAATTTGTTTAACGCATTTGTTTTGGTTACTCGACGTCTCCGTTCTCGTGTAGCCTACATATTGCGTTTTTTTTTTTTTAATTTGCTTACCGGGCTAAAGGTTAGCATGCTTAAAATACGCAAGTCGTTTTGTTCAACAAATTTGAGTAAATAACTCAGCAGTTGTTTGCATCAGAGCGACAATTTTTGAGATAGTTATTAAAACTGTTTAAAGGTTGTCAAACGTTGTTTCTCGTTGTATATCCTTTAATTCTAGAGTTAAATTGATAAATAACGTGTACGAATTTGTTTAACGCATTTGTTTTGGTTACTCGACGTCTCCGTTCTCGTGTAGCCTACATATTGCGTTTTTTTTTTAATTTGCTTACCGGGCTAAAGGTTAGCATGCTTAAAATACGTAAGTCGTTTTGTTCAACAAATTTGAGTAGATAACTCAGCAGTTGTTTCCATCAGAGCGACAATTTTTGAGATAGTTATTAAAACTGTTTAAAGGTTGTCAAACGTTGTTTCTCCTTGTATATCCTTTAATTCTAGAGATAAATTGATAAATAACGTGTACGAATTTGTTTAAGGCATTTGTTTTGGTTACTCGACGTCTCCGTTCTCGTGTAGCCTACATATTGCGTTTTTTTTTTAATTTGCTTACCGGGCTAAAGGTTAGCATGCTTAAAATACGTAAGTCGTTTTGTTCAACAAATTTAAGTAGATAACTCAGCAGTTGTTTCCATCAGAGCGACAATTTTTGAGATAGTTATTAAAACTGTTTAAAGGTTGCCAAACGTTGTTTCTCGTTGTATATCCTTTAATTCTAGAGTTAAATTGATAAATAACGTGTACGAATCGTTGTTTCTCGTTGTATATCCTTTAATTCTAGAGTTAAATTGATAAATAACGTATACGAATTTGTTTAACGCATTTGTTTTGGTTACTCGATGTTTCCGTTCTCGTGTAGCCTACATATTGCGTTTTTTTTTTTAATTTGCTTACCGGGCTAAAGGTTAGCATGCTTAAAATACGTAAGTCGTTTTGTTCAACAAATTTAAGTAGATAACTCATCAGTTGTTTGCATCAGAGCGACAATTTTTGAGATAGTTATTAAAACTGTTTAAAGGTTGTCAAACGTTGTTTCTCGTTGTATATCCTTTAATTCTAGAGTTAAATTGATAAATAACGTGTACGAATTTGTTTAACGCATTTGTTTTGGTTACTCGACGTCTCCGTTGTCGTGTAGCCTACATATTGGGTTTTTTTTTTAATTTGCTTACCGGGCTTAAGGTTAGCATGCTTAAAATACGTAAGTTGTTTTGTTCAACAAATTTAAGTAGATAACTCATCAGTTGTTTGCATCAGAGCGACAATTTTTGAGATAGTTATTAAAACTGTTTAAAGGTTGTCAAACGTTGTTTCTCGTTGTATATCCTTTAATTCTAGAGTTAAATTGATAAATAACGTGTACGAATTTGTTTAACGCATTTGTTTTGGTTACTCGACGTCTCCGTTCTCGTGTAGCCTACATATTGCGTTTTTTTTTTTTAATTTGCTTACCGGGCTAAAGGTTAGCATGCTTAAAATACGTAAGTCGTTTTGTTCAACAAATTTAAGTAGATAACTCATCAGTTGTTTGCATCAGAGCGACAATTTTTGAGATAGTTATTAAAACTGTTTAAAGGTTGTCAAATGTTGTTTCTCGTTGTATATCCTTTAATTCTAGAGTTAAATTGATAAATAACGTGTACGAATTTGTTTAACGCATTTGTTTTGGTTACTCGACGTCTCCGTTCTCGTGTAGCCTACATATTGCCTTTTTTTTTAATTTGCTTACCGGGCTAAAGGTTAGCATGCTTAAAATACGTAAGTCGTTATGTTCAACAAATTTGAGTAGATAACTCAGCAGTTGTTTGCATCAGAGCGACAATTTTTGAGATAGTTATTAAAACTGTTTAAATGTTGTCAAACGTTGTTTCTCGTTGTATATCCTTTAATTCTAGAGTTAAATTGATAAATAACGTGTACGAATTTGTTTAACGCATTTGTTATGGTTACTCGACGTCTCCGTTCTCGTGTAGCCTACATATTGCGTTTTTTTTTTAATTTGCTTACCGGGCTAAAGGTTAGCATGCTTAAAATACGTAAGTCGTTTTGTTCAACAAATTTAAGTAGATAACTCATCAGTTGTTTGCATCAGAGCGACAATTTTTGAGATAGTTATTAAAACTGTTTAAAGGTTGTCAAACGTTGTTTCTCGTTGTATATCCTTTAATTGTAGAGTTAAATTGATAAATAACGTGTACGAATTTGTTTAACGCATTTGTTTTGGTTACTCGACGTCTCCGTTCTCGTGTAGCCTACATATTGCGTTTTTTTTTTTAATTTGCTTACCGGGCTAAAGGTTAGCATACTTAAAATACGTAAGTCGTTTTGTTCAACAAATTTAAGTAGATAACTCATCAGTTGTTTGCATCAGAGCGACAATTTTTGAGATAGTTATTAAAACTGTTTAAAGGTTGTCAAACGTTGTTTCTTGTTGTATATCCTTTAATTCTAGAGTTAAATTGATAAATAACGTGTACGAAATTGTTTAACGCATTTGTTTTGGTTACTCGACGTCTCCGTTCTCGTGTAGCCTACATATTGCGTTTTTTTTTTAATTTGCTTACCGGGCTAAAGGTTAGCATGTTTAAAATAGGTAAGTCGTTTTGTTCAACAAATTTGAGTAGATAACTCAGCAGTTGTTTGCATCAGAGCGACAATTTTTGAGATAGTTATTAAAACTGTTTAAAGGTTGTCAAACGTTGTTTCTTGTTGTATATCCTTTATTTCTAGAGTTAAATTGATAAATAACGTGTACGAATTTGTTTAACCCATTTGTTTTGGTTACTCGACGTCTCCGTTCTCGTGCAGCCTACATATTGCGTTTTTTTTTAATTTGCTTACCGGGCTAAAGGTTAGCATGCTTAAAATACGTAAGTCGTTTTGTTCAACAAATTTGAGTAGATAACTCAGCAGTTGATTGCATCAGAGCGACAACTTTTGAGATAGTTATTAAAACTATTTAAAGGTTGTCAAACGATGTTTCTCGTTGTATATCCTTTAATTCTAGAGTTAAATTGATAAATAACGTGTACGAATTTGTTTAACGCATTTGCTTTGGTTACTCGACGTCTCCGTTCTCGTGTAGCCTACATATTGCGTTTTTTTTTTTAATTTGCTTACCGGGCTAAAGGTTAGCATGCTTAAAATACGTAAGTCGTTTTGTTCAACAAATTTGAGTAGATAACTCAGCAGTTGTTTCCATCAGAACGACAATTTTTGAGATAGTTATTAAAACTGTTTAAAGGTTGTCAAACGTTTTTTCTCGTTGTATATCCTTTATTTCTAGAGTTAAATTGATAAATACCGTGTACGAATTTGTTTAACGCATTTGTTTTGGTTACTCGACGTCTCCGTTCTCGTGTAGCCTACATATTGCGTTTTTTTTTTAATTTGCTTACCGGGCTAAAGGTTAGCATGCTTAAAATACGTAAGTCGTTTTGTTCAACAAATTTGAGTAGATAACTCAGCAGTTGTTTGCATCAGAGCGACAATTTTTGAGATAGTTATTAAAACTGTTTAAAGGTTGTCAAACGTTGTTTCTCGTTGTATATCCTTTAATTCTAGAGTTAAATTGATAAAAAACGTGTACGAATTTGTTTAACGCATTTGTTTGGGTTACTCGACGTCTCCGTTCTCGTGTAGCCTACATATTGCGTTTTTATTTTAATTTGCTTACCGGGCTAAAGGGTAGCATGTTTAAAATTCGTAAGCCCTTTTGTTCAACAAATTTGAGTAGATAACTCAGCAGTTGTTTGCATCAGAGCGACAATTTTTGAGATAGTTATTAAAACTGTTTAAAGGTTGTCAAACGTTGTTTCTCGTTGTATATCCCTTAATTCTAGAGTTAAATTGATAAATAACGTGTACGAATTTGTTTAACGCATTTGTTTTGGTTACTCGACGTCTCCGTTCTCGTGTAGGCTACATATTGCGTTTTTTTTTTAATTTGCTTACCGGGCTAAAGGTTAGCATGTTTAAAATACGTAAGTCGTTTTGTTCAACAAATTTAAGTAGATAACTCATCAGTTGTTTGCATCAGAGCGACAATTTTTGAGATAGTTATTAAAACTGTTTAAAGGTTGTCAAACGTTGTTTCTCGTTGTATATCCTTTAATTCTAGAGTTAAATTGATAAATAACGTGTACGAATTTGTTTAACGCATTTGTTTTGGTTACTCGACGTCTCCGTTCTCGTGTAGCCTACATATTGCGTTTTTTTTTAATTTGCTTACCGGGCTAAAGGTTAGCATGTTTAAAATACGTAAGTCGTTTTGTTCAACAAATTTGAGTAGATAACTTAGCAGTTGTTTGCATCAGAGCGACAATTTTTGAGATAGTTATTAAAACTGTTTAAAGGTTGTCAAAAGTTGTTTCTCGTTGTATATCCTTTAATTCTAGAGTTAAATTGATAAATAACGTGTACGAAGTTGTTTAACGCATTTGTTTTGGTTACTCGACGTCTCCGTTCTCGTGTAGCCTACATATTGCGTTTTTTTTTAATTTGCTTACCGGGCTAAAGGTTAGCATGCTTAAAATACGTAAGTCGTTTTGTTCAACAAATTTAAGTAGATAACTCATCAGTTGTTTGCATCAGAGCGACAATTTTTGAGATAGTTATTAAAACTGTTTAAAGGTTGTCAAACGTTGTTTCTCTTTGTATATCCTTTAATTCTAGAGTTAAATTGATAAATAACGTGTTCGAATTTGTTTAACGCATTTGTTTTGGTTACTCGACGTCTCCGTTCTCGTGTAGCCTACATATTGCGTTTTTTTTTTTAATTTGCTTACCGGGCTAAAGGTTAGCATGTTTAAAATACGTAAGTCGTTATGTTCAACAAATTTGAGTAGATAACTCAGCAGTTGTTTGCATCAGAGCGACAATTTTTGAGATAGTTACTAAAACTGTTTAAAGGTTGTCAAACGTTGTTTCTCGTTGTATATCCTTTAATTCAAGAGTTAAATTGATAAATAACGTGTACGAATTTGTTTAACGCATTTGTTTTGGTTAGTCGACGTCTCCGTTCTCATGTAGCCTACATATTGCGTTTTTTTTTTTAATTTGCTTACCGGGCTAAAGGTTAGCATGTTTAAAATACGTAAGTCGTTTTGTTCAACAAATTTGAGTAGATAACTCAGCAGTTGCTTGCATCAGCGCGACAATTTTTGAGATAGTTATTAAAACTGTTTAAAGGTTGTCAAACGTTGTTTCTCGTTGTATATCCTTTAATTCTAGAGTTAAATTGATAAATAACGTGTACGAATTTGTTTAACGCATTTATTTTGGTTACTCGACATCTCCGTTCTCGTGTAGCCTACATATTGCGTTTTTTTTTAATTTGCTTACCGGGCTAAAGGTTAGCATGTTTAAAATACGTAAGTCGTTTTTTTCAACAAATTTTAGTAGATAACTCAGCAGTTGTTTGCATCAGAGCGACAATTTTTGAGATAGTTATTAAAACTGTTTAAAGGTTGTCAAACGTTGTTTCTCGTTGTATATCCTTTAATTCTAGAGTTAAATTGATAAATAACGTGTACGAATTTGTTTAACGCATTTGTTTTGGTTACTCGACGTCTCCGTTCTCGTGTAGCCTACATATTGCGTTTTTTTTTTTAATTTGCTTACCGGGCTAAAGGTTAGCATGTTTAAAATACGTAAGTCGTTTTGTTCACCAAATTCGAGTAGATAACTCAGCAGTTGTTTGCATCAGAGCGACAATTTTTGAGATAGTTATTAAAACTGTTTAAAGGTTGTCAAACGTTGTTTCTCGTTGTATATCCTTTAATTCTAGAGTTAAATTGATAAATAACGTGTACGAATTTGTTTAGCGCATTTGTTTTGGTTACTCGACGTCTCCGTTCTCGTGTAGCCTACATATTGCGTTTTTTTTTTTTAATTTGATTAGCGGGCTAAAGGTTAGCATGCTTAAAATACGTAAGTCGTTTTGTTCAACAAATTTAAGTAGATAACTCATCAGTTGTTTGCATCAGAGCGACAATTTTTGAGATAGTTATTAAAACTGTTTAAAGGTTGTCAAACGTTGTTTCTCGTTGTATATCCTTTAATTCTAGAGTTAAATTGATAAATAACGTGTACAAATTTGTTTAACGCATTTGTTTTGGTTACTCGACGTCTCCGTTCTCGTGTAGCCTACATATTGCGTTTTTTTTAATTTGCTTACCGGGCTAAAGGTTAGCATGCTTAAAATACGTAAGTCGTTTTGTTCAACAAATTTGAGTAGATAACTCAGCAGTTGTTTGCATCAGAGCGACAATTTTTGAGATAGTTATTAAAACTGTTTAAAGGTTGTCAAACGTTGTTTCTCGTTGTATATCCTTTAATTCTAGAGTTAAATTGATAAATAACGTGTACGAATTTGTTTAGCGCATTTGTTTTGGTTACTCGACGTCTCCGTTCTCGTGTAGCCTACATATTGCGTTTTTTTTTTTAATTTGATTAGCGGGCTAAAGGTTAGCATGCTTAAAATACGTAAGTCGTTTTGTTCAACAAATTTAAGTAGATAACTCATCAGTTGTTTGCATCAGAGCGACAATTTTTGAGATAGTTATTAAAACTGTTTAAAGGTTGTCAAACGTTGTTTCTCGTTGTATATCCTTTAATTCTAGAGTTAAATTGATAAATAACGTGTACGAATTTGTTTAGCGCATTTGTTTTGGTTACTCGACGTCTCCGTTCTCGTGTAGCCTACATATTGCGTTTTTTTTTTTAATTTGCTTACCGGGCTAAAGGTTAGCATGTTTAAAATACGTAAGTCGTTTTGTTCAACAAATTCGAGTAGATAACTCAGCAGTTGTTTGCATCAGAGCGACAATTTTTGAGATAGTTATTAAAACTGTTTAAAGGTTGTCAAACGTTGTTTCTCGTTGTATATCCTTTAATTCTAGAGTTAAATTGATAAATAACGTGTACGAATTTGTTTAGCGCATTTGTTTTGGTTACTCGACGTCTCCGTTCTCGTGTAGCCTACATATTGCGTTTTTTTTTTTTAATTTGATTAGCGGGCTAAAGGTTAGCATGCTTAAAATACGTAAGTCGTTTTGTTCAACAAATTTAAGTAGATAACTCATCAGTTGTTTGCATCAGAGCGACAATTTTTGAGATAGTTATTAAAACTGTTTAAAGGTTGTCAAACGTTGTTTCTCGTTGTATATCCTTTAATTCTAGAGTTAAATTGATAAATAACGTGTACGAATTTGTTTAACGCATTTGTTTTGGTTACTCGACGTCTCCGTTTTCGTGTAGCCTACATATTGCGTTTTTTTTTTTAATTTGCTTACCGGGCTAAAGGTTAGCATGCTTAAAATACGTAAGTCGTTTTGTTCAACAAATTTGAGTAGATAACTCAGCAGTTGTTTGCATCAGAGCGACAATTTTTGAGATAGTTATTAAAACTGTTTAAAGGTTGTCAAACGTTGTTTCTCGTTGCATATCCTTTAATTCTAGAGTTAAATTGATAAATAACGTGTACGAATTTGTTTAACGCATTTGTTTTGGTTACTCGACGTCTCCGTTCTCGTGTAGCCTACATATTGCGTTTTTTTTTAATTTGCTTACCGGGCTAAAGGTTAGCATGCTTAAAATACGTAAGTCGTTTTGTTCAACAAATTTAAGTAGATAACTCATCAGTTGTTTGCATCAGAGCGACAATTTTTGAGATAGGTATTAAAACTGTTTAAAGGTTGTCAAACGTTGTTTCTCGTTGTATATCCTTTAATTCTAGAGTTAAATTGATAAATAACGTGTACGAATTTGTTTAACGCATTTGTTTTGGTTACTCGACGTCTCCGTTCTCGTGTAGCTTACATATTGCGTTTTTTTTTTAATTTGCTTACCGGGCTAAAGGTTAGCATGCTTAAAATACGTAAGTCGTTTTGTTCAACAAATTTAAGTAGATAACTCATCAGTTGTTTGCATTAGAGCGACGATGTTTGAGATAGTTACTAAAACTGTTTAAAGGTTGTCAAACGTTGTTTCTCGTTGTATATCCTTTAATTCTAGAGTTAAATTGATAAATAACTTGCACGAATTTGTTTAACGCATTTGTTTTGGTTACTCGACGTCTCCGTTCTCGTGTAGCCTACATATTGCGTTTTTTTTTTAATTTGCTTACCGGGCTAAAGGTTAGCATGCTTAAAATACGTAAGTCGTTTTGTTCAACAAATTTGAGTAGATAACTCAGCAGTTGTTTCCATCAGAGCTACAATTTTTGAGATAGTTATTAAAACTGGTTAAAGGTTGTCAAACGTTGTTTCTCGTTGTATATCCTTTAATTCTAGAGTTAAATTGATAAATACCGTGTACGAATTTGTTTAACGCATTTGTTTTGGTTACTCGACGTCTCCGTTCTCGTGTAGCCTACATATTGCGTTTTTTTTTTTAATTTGCTTACCGGGCTAAAGGTTAGCATGCTTAAAATACGTAAGTCGTTTTGTTCAACAAATTTGAGTAGATAACTCAGCAGTTGTTTCCATCAGAGCGACAATTTTTGAGATAGTTGTTAAAACTGTTTAAAGGTTGTCAAACGTTGTTTCTCGTTGTATATCCTTTAATTCTAGAGTTAAATTGATAAATAACGTGTACGAATTTGTTTAACGCATTTGTTTTGGTTACTCGACGTCTCCGTTCTCGTGTAGCCTACATATTGCGTTTTTTTTTTAATTTGCCTACCGGGCTAAAGGTTAGCATGCTTAAAATACGTAAGTTGTTTTGTTCAACAAATTTGAGTAGATAACTCAGCAGTTGTTTGCATCAGAGCGACAATTTTTGAGATAGTTATTAAAATTATTTAAAGGTTGTCAAACTTTGTTTCTCGTTGTATATCCTTTAATTCTAGAGTTAAATTGATAAATAACGTGTACGAATTTGTTTAACGTATTTGTTTTGGTTACTCGACGTCTCCGTTCTCGTGTAGCCTACATATTGCGTTTTTTTTTAATTTGCTTACCGGGCTAAAGGTTAGCATGCTTAAAATACGTAAGTCGTTTTGTTCAACAAATTTGAGTAGATAACTCAGCAGTTGTTTGCATCAGAGCGACAATTTTTGAGATAGTTATTAAAACTGGTTAAAGGTTGTCAAACGTTGTTTCTCGTTGTATATCCTTTAATTCTAGAGTTAAATTGATAAATAACGTGTACGAATTTGTTTAACGCATTTGTTTTGGTTACTCGGCGTCTCCGTTCTCGTGTAGCCTACATATTGCGATTTTTTTTTTAATTTGCTTACCGGGCTAAAGGTTAGCATGCTTAAAATACGTAAGTCGTTTTGTTCAACAAATTTAAGTAGATAACTCATCAGTTGTTTGCATCAGAGCGACAATTTTTGAGATAGTTATTAAAACTGTTTAAAGGTTGTCAAACATTGTTTCTCGTTGTATATCCTTTAATTCTAGAGTTAAATTGATAAATAACGTGTACGAATTTGTTTAACGCATTTGTTTTAGTTACTCGACGTCTCCGTTCTCGTGTAGCCTACACATTGCGTTTTTTTTTTAATTTGCTTACCGGGCTAAAGGTTAGCATGCTTAAAATACGTAAGTCGTTTTGTTCAACAAATTTAAGTAGATAACTCATCAGTTGTTTGCATTAGAGCGACAATTTTTGAGATAGTTATTAAAACTGTTTAAAGGTTGTCAAACGTTGTTTCTCGTTGTATATCCTTTAATTCTAGAGTTAAATTGATAAATAACGTGTACGAATTTGTTTAACGCATTTGTTTTGGTTACTCGACGTCTCGTTCTCGTGTAGCCTACATATTGCGTTTTTTTTTTAATTTGCTTACCGGGCTAAATGTTAGCATGCTTAAAATACGTAAGTCGTTTTGTTCAACAAATTTGAGTAGATAACTCAGCAGTTGTTTCCATCAGAGCGACAATTTTCGAGATAGTTATTAAAACTGGTTAAAGGTTGTCAAACGCTGTTTCTCGTTGTATATCCTTTAATTCTAGAGTTAAATTGATAAATACCGTGTACGAATTTGTTTAACCCATTTGTTTTGGTTACTCGACGTCTCCGTTCTCGTGTAGCCTACATATTGCGTTTTTTTTTTAATTTGCTTACCGGGCTAAAGGTTAGCATGCTTAAAATACGTAAGTCGTTTTGTTCAACAAATTTGAGTAGATAACTCAGCAGTTGTATTCATCACAGCGACAATTTTTGAGATAGTTATTAAAACTGTTTAAAGGTTGTCAAACGTTGTTTCTCGTTGTATATCCTTTAATTCTAGAGTTAAATTTATAAATAACGTGTACGAATTTGTTTAACGCATTTGTTTTGGTTACTCGACGTCTCCGTTCTCGTGTAGCTTACATATTGCGTTTTTTTTTTAATTTGCTTACCGGGCTAAAGGTTAGCATGTTTAAAATACGTAAGTCATTTTGTTCAACAAATTTGAGTAGATAACTCAGCAGTTGTTTCCATCAGAACGACAATTTTTGAGATAGTTATTAAAACTGTTTAAAGGTTGTCAAACGTTGTTTCTCGTTGTATATCCTTTAATTCTAGAGTTAAATTGATAAATAACGTGTACGAATTTGTTTAACCCATTTGTTTTGGTTACTCGACGGCTCCGTTCTCGTGTAGCCTACATATTGCGTTTTTTTTAAATTGCTTACCGGGCTAAAGGTTAGCATGCTTAAAATACGTAAGTCGTTTTGTTCAACAAATTTGAGTAGATAACTCAGCAGTTGTTTCCATCAGAGCGACAATTTTTGAGATAGTTATTAAAACTGTTTAAAGGTTGTCAAACGTTGTTTCTCGTTGTATATCCTTTAATTCTATAGTTAAATTGATAAATAACGTGTACGAATTTGTTTAACGCATTTGTTTTGGTTACTCGACGTCTCCGTTC
Organism: Eurosta solidaginis; assembly: GCF_040869045.1. Classification (NCBI taxonomy): domain Eukaryota; kingdom Metazoa; phylum Arthropoda; class Insecta; order Diptera; family Tephritidae; genus Eurosta; species Eurosta solidaginis. The sequence goes on from NW_027136973.1 coordinate 127,606, forward strand.
TCGTGTAGCCTACATATTGCGTTTTTTTTTTTTAATTTGCTTACCGGGCTAAAGGTTAGCATGCTTAAAATACGTAAGTCGTTTTGTTCAACAAATTTAAGTAGATAACTCATCAGTTGTTTGCATCAGAGCGACAATTTTTGAGATATTTATTAAAACTGTTTAAAGGTTGTCAAACGTTGTTTCTCGTTGTATATCCTTTAATTCTAGAGTTAAATTGATAAATAACGTGTACGAATTTGTTTAACGCATTTGTTTTGGTTACTCGACGTCTCCGTTCTCGTGTAGCCTAGATATTGCGTTTTTTTTTTTTAATTTGCTTACCGGGCTAAAGGTTAGCATGTTTAAAATACGTAAGTCGTTTTGTTCAACAAATTTGAGTAGATAACTTAGCAGTTGTTTGCATCAGAGCGACAATTTTTGAGATAGTTATTAAAACTGTTTAAAGGTTGTCAAAAGTTGTTTCTCGTTGTATATCCTTTAATTCTAGAGTTAAATTGATAAATAACGTGTACGAAGTTGTTTAACGCATTTGTTTTGGTTACTCGACGTCTCCGTTCTCGTGTAGCCTACATATTGCGTTTTTTTTTTAATTTGCTTACCGGGCTAAAGGTTAGCATGCTCAAAATACGTAAGTCGTTTTGTTCAACAAATTTAAGTAGATAACTCATCAGTTGTTTGCATCAGAGCGACAATTTTTGAGATAGTTATTAAAACTGTTTAAAGGTTGTCAAACGTTGTTTCTTGTTGTATATCCTTTAATTCTAGAGTTAAATTGATAAATAACGTGTTCGAATTTGTTTAACGCATTTGTTTTGGTTACTCGACGTCTCCGTTCTCGTGTAGCCTACATATTGCGTTTTTTTTTTAATTTGCTTACCGGGCTAAAGGTTAGCATGTTTAAAATACGTAAGTCGTTTTGTTCAACAAATTTGAGTAGATAACTCAGCAGTTGTTTGCATCAGAGCGACAATTTTTGAGATAGTTATTAAAACTGTTTAAAGGTTGTCAAACGTTGTTTCTCGTTGTATATCCTTTAATTCTAGAGTTAAATTGATAAATAACGTGTACGAATTTGTTTAACGCATTTGTTTTGGTTACTCGACATCTCCGTTCTCGTGTAGCCTACATATTGCGTTTTTTTTTTAATTTGCTTACCGGGCTAAAGGTTAGCATGTTTAAAATACGTAAGTCGTTTTTTTCAACAAATTTTAGTAGATAACTCAGCAGTTGTTTGCATCAGAGCGACAATTTTTGAGATAGCTATTAAAACTGTTTAAAGGTTGTCAAACGTTGTTTCTCGTTGTATATCCTTTAATTCTAGAGTTAAATTGATAAATAACGTGTACGAATTTGTTTAACGCATTTGTTTTGGTTACTCGACGTCTCCGTCCTCGTGTAGCCTACATATTGCGTTTTTCTTTTTAATTTGCTTACCGGGCTAAAGGTTAGCATGTTTAAAATACGTAAGTCGTTTTGTTCAACAAATTCGAGTAGATAACTCAGCAGTTGTTTGCATCAGAGCGACAATTTTTGAGATAGTTATTAAAACTGTTTAAAGGTTGTCAAACGTTGTTTCTCGTTGTATATCCTTTAATTCTAGAGTTAAATTGATAAATAACGTGTACGAATTTGTTTAGCGCATTTGTTTTGGTTACTCGACGTCTCCGTTCTCGTGTAGCCTACATATTGCGTTTTTTTTTTAATTTGATTAGCGGGCTAAAGGTTAGCATGCTTAAAATACGTAAGTCGTTTTGTTCAACAAATTTAAGTAGATAATTCATCAGTTGTTTGCATCAGAGCGACAATTTTTGAGATAGTTATTAAAACTGTTTAAAGGTTGTCAAACGTTGTTTCTCGTTGTATATCCTTTAATTCTAGAGTTAAATTGATAAATAACGTGTACAAATTTGTTTAACGCATTTGTTTTGGTTACTCGACGTCTCCGTTCTCGTGTAGCCTACATATTGCGTTTTTTTTTTTAATTTGCTTACCGGGCTAAAGGTTAGCATGCTTAAAATACGTAAGTCGTTTTGTTCAACAAATTTGAGTAGATAACTCAGCAGTTGTTTGCATCAGAGCGACAATTTTTGAGATAGTTATTAAAACTGTTTAAAGGTTGTCAAACGTTGTTTCTCGTTGTATATCCTTTAATTCTAGAGTTAAATTGATAAATAACGTGTACGAATTTGTTTAACGCATTTGTTTTGGTTACTCGACGTCTCCGTTTTCGTGTAGCCTACATATTGCGTTTTTTTTTTTAATTTGCTTACCGGGCTAAAGGTTAGCATGCTTAAAATACGTAAGTCGTTTTGTTCAACAAATTTGAGTAGATAACTCAGCAGTTGTTTGCATCAGAGCGACAATTTTTGAGATAGTTATTAAAACTGTTTAAAGGTTGTCAAACGTTGTTTCTCGTTGTATATCCTTTAATTCTAGAGTTAAATTGATAAATAACGTGTACGAATTTGTTTAACGCATTTGTTTTGGTTACTCGACGTCTCCGTTCTCGTGTAGCCTACATATTGCGTTTTTTTTTAATTTGCTTACCGGGCTAAAGGTTAGCATGCTTAAAATACGTAAGTCGTTTTGTTCAACAAATTTAAGTAGATAACTCATCAGTTGTTTGCATCAGAGCGACAATTTTTGAGATAGTTATTAAAACTGTTTAAAGGTTGTCAAACGTTGTTTCTCGTTGTATATCCTTTAATTCTAGAGTTAAATTGATAAATAACGTGTACGAATTTGTTTAACGCATTTGTTTTGGTTACTCGACGTCTCCGTTCTCGTGTAGCTTACATATTGCGTTTTTTTTTTTAATTTGCTTACCGGGCTAAAGGTTAGCATGCTTAAAATACGTAAGTCGTTTTGTTCAACAAATTTAAGTAGATAACTCATCAGTTGTTTGCATTAGAGCGACAATGTTTGAGATAGTTACTAAAACTGTTTAAAGGTTGTCAAACGTTGTTTCTCGTTGTATATCCTTTAATTCTAGAGTTAAATTGATAAATAACGTGTACGAATTTGTTTAACGCATTTGTTTTGGTTACTCGACGTCTCCGTTCTCGTGTAGCCTACATATTGCGTTTTTTTTTTAATTTGCTTACCGGGCTAAAGGTTAGCATGCTTAAAATACGTAAGTCGTTTTGTTCAACAAATTTGAGTAGATAACTCAGCAGTTGTTTCCATCAGAGCTACAATTTTTGAGATAGTTATTAAAACTGGTTAAAGGTTGTCAAACGTTGTTTCTCGTTGTATATCCTTTAATTCTAGAGTTAAATTGATAAATACCGTGTACGAATTTGTTTAACGCATTTGTTTTGGTTACTCGACGTCTCCGTTCTCGTGTAGCCTACATATTGCGTTTTTTTTTTTAATTTGCTTACCGGGCTAAAGGTTAGCATGCTTAAAATACGTAAGTCGTTTTGTTCAACAAATTTGAGTAGATAACTCAGCAGTTGTTTCCATCAGAGCGACAATTTTTGAGATAGTTGTTAAAACTGTTTAAAGGTTGTCAAACGTTGTTTCTCGTTGTATATCCTTTAATTCTAGAGTTAAATTGATAAATAACGTGTACGAATTTGTTTAACGCATTTGTTTTGGTTACTCGACGTCTCCGTTCTCGTGTAGCCTACATATTGCGTTTTTTTTTTAATTTGCTTACCGGGCTAAAGGTTAGCATGCTTAAAATACGTAAGTTGCTTTGTTCAACAAATTTGAGTAGATAACTCAGCAGTTGTTTGCATCAGAGCGACAATTTTTGAGATAGTTATTAAAATTATTTAAAGGTTGTCAAACTTTGTTTCTCGTTGTATATCCTTTAATTCTAGAGTTAAATTGATAAATAACGTGTACGAATTTGTTTAACGTATTTGTTTTGGTTACTCGACGTCTCCGTTCTCGTGTAGCCTACATATTGCGTTTTTTTTTAATTTGCTTACCGGGCTAAAGGTTAGCATGCTTAAAATACGTAAGTCGTTTTGTTCAACAAATTTGAGTAGATAACTCAGCAGTTGTTTGCATCAGAGCGACAATTTTTGAGATAGTTATTAAAACTGTTTAAAGGTTGTCAAACGTTGTTTCTCGTTGTATATCCTTTAATTCTAGAGTTAAATTGATAAATAACGTGTACGAATTTGTTTAACGCATTTGTTTTGGTTACTCGACGTCTCCGTTCTCGTGTAGCCTACATATTGCGTTTTTTTTTTTAATTTGCTTACCGGGCTAAAGGTTAGCATGCTTAAAATACGTAAGTCGTTTTGTTCAACAAATTTAAGTAGATAACTCAGCAGTTGTTTGCATCAGAGCGACAATTTTTGAGATAGTTATTAAAACTGTTTAAAGGTTGTCAAACGTTGTTTCTCGTTGTATATCCTTTAATTCTAGAGTTAAATTGATAAATAACGTGTACGAATTTGTTTAACGCATTTGTTTTGGTTACTCGACGTCTCCGTTTTCGTGTAGCCTACATATCGCGTTTTTTTTTTTAATTTGCTTACCGGGCTAAAGGTTAGCATGCTTAAAATACGTAAGTCGTTTTGTTCAACAAATTTGAGTAGATAACTCAGCAGTTGTTTGCATCAGAGCGACAATTTTTGAGATAGTTATTAAAACTGTTTAAAGGTTGTCAAACGTTGTTTCTCGTTGTATATCCTTTAATTCTAGAGTTAAATTGATAAATAACGTGTACGAATTTGTTTAACGCATTTGTTTTGGTTACTCGACGTCTCCGTTCTCGTGTAGCCTACATATTGCGTTTTTTTTTAATTTGCTTACCGGGCTAAAGGTTAGCATGCTTAAAATACGTAAGTCGTTTTGTTCAACAAATTTAAGTAGATAACTCATCAGTTGTTTGCATCAGAGCGACAATTTTTGAGATAGTTATTAAAACTGTTTAAAGGTTGTCAAACGTTGTTTCTCGTTGTATATCCTTTAATTCTAGAGTTAAATTGATAAATAACGTGTACGAATTTGTTTAACGCATTTGTTTTGGTTACTCGACGTCTCCGTTCTCGTGTAGCTTACATATTGCGTTTTTTTTTTTAATTTGCTTACCGGGCTAAAGGTTAGCATGCTTAAAATACGTAAGCCGTTTTGTTCAACAAATTTAAGTAGATAACTCATCAGTTGTTTGCATTAGAGCGACAATGTTTGAGATAGTTACTAAAACTGTTTAAAGGTTGTCAAACGTTGTTTCTCGTTGTATATCCTTTAATTCTAGAGTTAAATTGATAAATAACGTGTACGAATTTGTTTAACGCATTTGTTTTGGTTACTCGACGTCTCCGTTCTCGTGTAGCCTACATATTGCGTTTTTTTTTTAATTTGCTTACCGGGCTAAAGGTTAGCATGCTTAAAATACGTAAGTCGTTTTGTTCAACAAATTTGAGTAGATAACTCAGCAGTTGTTTCCATCAGAGCTACAATTTTTGAGATAGTTATTAAAACTGGTTAAAGGTTGTCAAACGTTGTTTCTCGTTGTATATCCTTTAATTCTAGAGTTAAATTGATAAATACCGTGTACGAATTTGTTTAACGCATTTGTTTTGGTTACTCGACGTCTCCGTTCTCGTGTAGCCTACATATTGCGTTTTTTTTTTTAATTTGCTTACCGGGCTAAAGGTTAGCATGCTTAAAATACGTAAGTCGTTTTGTTCAACAAATTTGAGTAGATAACTCAGCAGTTGTTTCCATCAGAGCGACAATTTTTGAGATAGTTGTTAAAACTGTTTAAAGGTTGTCAAACGTTGTTTCTCGTTGTATATCCTTTAATTCTAGAGTTAAATTGATAAATAACGTGTACGAATTTGTTTAACGCATTTGTTTTGGTTACTCGACGTCTCCGTTCTCGTGTAGCCTACATATTGCGTTTTTTTTTTAATTTGCTTACCGGGCTAAAGGTTAGCATGCTTAAAATACGTAAGTTGCTTTGTTCAACAAATTTGAGTAGATAACTCAGCAGTTGTTTGCATCAGAGCGACAATTTTTGAGATAGTTATTAAAATTATTTAAAGGTTGTCAAACTTTGTTTCTCGTTGTATATCCTTTAATTCTAGAGTTAAATTGATAAATAACGTGTACGAATTTGTTTAACGTATTTGTTTTGGTTACTCGACGTCTCCGTTCTCGTGTAGCCTACATATTGCGTTTTTTTTTAATTTGCTTACCGGGCTAAAGGTTAGCATGCTTAAAATACGTAAGTCGTTTTGTTCAACAAATTTGAGTAGATAACTCAGCAGTTGTTTGCATCAGAGCGACAATTTTTGAGATAGTTATTAAAACTGTTTAAAGGTTGTCAAACGTTGTTTCTCGTTGTATATCCTTTAATTCTAGAGTTAAATTGATAAATAACGTGTACGAATTTGTTTAACGCATTTGTTTTGGTTACTCGACGTCTCCGTTCTCGTGTAGCCTACATATTGCGTTTTTTTTTTTAATTTGCTTACCGGGCTAAAGGTTAGCATGCTTAAAATACGTAAGTCGTTTTGTTCAACAAATTTAAGTAGATAACTCATCAGTTGTTTGCATCAGAGCGACAATTTTTGAGATAGTTATTAAAACTGTTTAAAGGTTGTCAAACATTGTTTCTCGTTGTATATCCTTTAATTCTAGAGTTAAATTGATAAATAACGTGTACGAATTTGTTTAACGCATTTGTTTTGGTTACTCGACGTCTCCGTTCTCGTGTAGCCTACACATTGCGTTTTTTTTTTAATTTGCTTACCGGGCTAAAGGTTAGCATGCTTAAAATACGTAAGTCGTTTTGTTCAACAAATTTAAGTAGATAACTCATCAGTTGTTTGCATTAGAGCGACAATTTTTGAGATAGTTATTAAAACTGTTTAAAGGTTGTCAAACGTTGTTTCTCGTTGTATATCCTTTAATTCTAGAGTTAAATTGATAAATAACGTGTACGAATTTGTTTAACGCATTTGTTTTGGTTACTCGACGTCTCGTTCTCGTGTAGCCTACATATTGCGTTTTTTTTTTTAATTTGCTTACCGGGCTAAATGTTAGCATGCTTAAAATACGTAAGTCGTTTTGTTCAACAAATTTGAGTAGATAACTCAGCAGTTGTTTCCATCAGAGCGACAATTTTCGAGATAGTTATTATAACTGGTTAAAGGTTGTCAAACGCTGTTTCTCGTTGTATATCCTTTAATTCTAGAGTTAAATTGATAAATACCGTGTACGAATTTGTTTAACCATTTGTTTTGGTTACTCGACGTCTCCGTTCTCGTGTAGCCTACATATTGCGTTTTTTTTTTTAATTTGCTTACCGGGCTAAAGGTTAGCATGCTTAAAATACGTAAGTCGTTTTGTTCAACAAATTTGAGTAGATAACTCAGCAGTTGTTTCCATCACAGCGACAATTTTTGAGATAGTTATTAAAACTGTTTAAAGGTTGTCAAACGTTGTTTCTCGTTGTATATCCTTTAATTCTAGAGTTAAATTGATAAATAACGTGTACGAATTTGTTTAACGCATTTGTTTTGGTTACTCGACGTCTCCGTTCTCGTGTAGCTTACATATTGCGTTTTTTTTTAAATTGCTTACCGGGCTAAAGGTTAGCATGCTTAAAATACGTAAGTCGTTTTGTTCAACAAATTTGAGTAGATAACTCAGCAGTTGTTTCCATCAGAACGACAATTTTTGAGATAGTTATTAAAACTGTTTAAAGGTTGTCAAACGTTGTTTCTCGTTGTATATCCTTTAATTCTAGAGTTAAATTGATAAATAACGTGTACGAATTTGTTTAACGCATTTGTTTTGGTTACTCGACGTCTCCGTTCTCGTGTAGCCTACATATAGCGTTTTTTTTTTTAATTGGCTTACCGGCTAAAGGTTAGCATGTTTAAAATACGTAAGTCATTTTGTTCAACAAATTTGAGTAGATAACTCCTCAGCAGTTGTTTCCATCAGAACGACAATTTTTGAGATAGTTATTAAAACTGTTTAAAGGTTGTCAAACGTTGTTTCTCGTTGTATATCCTTTAATTCTAGAGTTAAATTGATAAATAACGTGTACGAATTTGTTTAACCCATTTGTTTTGGTTACTCGACGGCTCCGTTCTCGTGTAGCCTACATATTGCGTTTTTTTTAAATTGCTTACCGGGCTAAAGGTTAGCATGCTTAAAATACGTAAGTCGTTTTGTTCAACAAATTTGAGTAGATAACTCAGCAGTTGTTTCCATCAGAGCGACAATTTTTGAGATAGTTATTAAAACTGTTTAAAGGTTGTCAAACGTTGTTTCTCGTTGTATATCCTTTAATTCTAGAGTTAAATTGATAAATAACGTGTACGAATTTGTTTAACGCATTTGTTTTGGTTACTCGACGTCTCCGTTCTCGTGTAGCCTACATATTGCGTTTTTTTTTAATTTGCTTACCGGGCTAAAGGTTAGCATGCTTAAAATACGTAAGTCGTTTTGTTCAACAAATTTGAGTAGATAACTCAGCAGTTGTTTGCATCAGAGCGACAATTTTTGAGATAGTTATTAAAACTCTTTAAAGGTTGTCAAACGTTGTTTCTCGTTGTATATCCTTTAATTCTAGAGTTAAATTGATAAATAACGTGTACGAATTTGTTTAACGCATTTGTTTTGGTTACTCGACGTCTCCGTTCTCGTGTAGCCTACATATTGCGTTTTTTTTTAATTTGCTTACCGGGCTAAAGGTTAGCATGTTTAAAATACGTAAGTCGTTTTGTTCAACAAATTTAAGTAGATAACTCATCAGTTGTTTGCATCAGAGCGACAATTTTTGAGATAGTTATTAAAACTGTTTAAAGGTTGTCAAACGTTGTTTCTCGTTGTATATCCTTTAATTCTAGAGTTAAATTGATAAATAACGTGTACGAATTTGTTTAACGCATTTGTTTTGGTTACTCGACGTCTCCGTTCTCGTGTAGCCTACATATTGCGTTTTTTTTAATTTGCTTACCGGGCTAAAGGTTAGCATGCTTAAAATACGTAAGCCGTTTTGTTCAACAAATTTGAGTAGATAACTCATCAGTTGTTTGCATCAGAGCGACAATTTTTGAGATAGTTATTAAAACTGTTTAAAGGTAGTCAAACGTTGTTTCTCCTTGTATATCCTTTAATTCTAGATTTAAATTGATAAATAACGTGTACGAATTTGTTTAACGCATTTGTTTTGGTTACTCGATGTCTCCGTTCTCGTGTAGCCTACATATTGCGTTATTTTTTTTAATTTGCTTACCGGGCTAAATGTTAGCATGTTTAAAATACGTAAGTCGTTTTGTTCAACAAATTTGAGTAGATAACTCAGCTGTTGTTTCCATCAGAGCGACAATTTTTGAGATAGTTATTAAAACTGTTTAAAGGTTGTCAAACGTTGTTTCTCGTTGTATATCCTTTAATTCTAGAGTTAAATTGATAAATAACGTGTACGAATTTGTTTAACGCATTTGTTTTGGTTACTCGACGTCTCCGTTCTCGTTTAGCCTACATATTGCGTTTTTTTTTTTAATTTGCTTACCGGGCTAAAGGTTAGCATGCTTAAAATACGTAAGTCGTTTTGTTCAACAAATTTGAGTAGATAACTCAGCAGTTGTTTGCATCAGAGCGACAATTTTTGAGATAGTTATTAAAACTGTTTAAAGGTTGTCAAACGTTGTTTCTCGTTGTATATCCTTTAATTCTAGAGTTAAATTGATAAATAACGTGTACGAATTTGTTTAACCCATTTGTTTTGGTTACTCGACGTCTCCGTTCTCGTGTAGCCTACATATTGCGTTTTTTTTTTATTTGCTTACCGGGCTAAAGGTTAGCATGTTTAAAATACGTAAGTCGTTTTGTTCAACAAATTTGAGTAGATAACTCAGCAGTTGTTTCCATCAGAGCGACAATTTTCGAGATAGTTATTAAAACTGGTTAAAGGTTGTCAAACGCTGTTTCTCGTTGTATATCCTTTAATTCTAGAGTTAAATTGATAAATACCGTGTACGAATTTGTTTAACCCATTTGTTTTGGTTACTCGACGTCTCCGTTCTCGTGTAGCCTACATATTGCGTTTTTTTTTTTAATTTGCTTACCGGGCTAAAGGTTAGCATGCTTAAAATACGTAAGTCGTTTTGTTCAACAAATTTGAGTAGATAACTCAGCAGTTGTTTCCATCACAGCGACAATTTTTGAGATAGTTATTAAAACTGTTTAAAGGTTGTCAAACGTTGTTTCTCGTTGTATATCCTTTAATTCTAGAGTTAAATTTATAAATAACGTGTACGAATTTGTTTAACGCATTTGTTTTGGTTACTCGACGTCTCCGTTCTCGTGTAGCTTACATATTGCGTTTTTTTTTAAATTGCTTACCGGGCTAAAGGTTAGCATGCTTAAAATACGTAAGTCGTTTTGTTCAACAAATTTGAGTAGATAACTCAGCAGTTGTTTCCATCAGAACGACAATTTTTGAGATAGTTATTAAAACTGTTTAAAGGTTGTCAAACGTTGTTTCTCGTTGTATATCCTTTAATTCTAGAGTTAAATTGATAAATAACGTGTACGAATTTGTTTAACGCATTTGTTTTGGTTACTCGACGTCTCCGTTCTCGTGTAGCCTACATATTGCGTTTTTTTTTTAATTTGCTTACCGGGCTAAAGGTTAGCATGTTTAAAATACGTAAGTCATTTTGTTCAACAAATTTGAGTAGATAACTCAGCAGTTGTTTCCATCAGAACGACAATTTTTGAGATAGTTATTAAAACTGTTTAAAGGTTGTCAAACGTTGTTTCTCGTTGTATATCCTTTAATTCTAGAGTTAAATTGATAAATAACGTGTACGAATTTGTTTAACCCATTTGTTTTGGTTACTCGACGGCTCCGTTCTCGTGTAGCCTACATATTGCGTTTTTTTTAAATTGCTTACCGGGCTAAAGGTTAGCATGCTTAAAATACGTAAGTCGTTTTGTTCAACAAATTTGAGTAGATAACTCAGCAGTTGTTTCCATCAGAGCGACAATTTTTGAGATAGTTATTAAAACTGTTTAAAGGTTGTCAAACGTTGTTTCTCGTTGTATATCCTTTAATTCTATAGTTAAATTGATAAATAACGTGTACGAATTTGTTTAACGCAGTTGTTTTGGTTACTCGACGTCTCCGTTCTCGTGTAGCCTACATATTGCGTTTTTTTTTTTTAATTTGCTTACCGGGCTAAAGGTTAGCATGCTTAAAATACGTAAGTCGTTTTGTTCAACAAATTTAAGTAGATAACTCATCAGTTGTTTGCATCAGAGCGACAATTTTTGAGATAGTTATTAAAACTGTTTAAAGGTTGTCAAACGTTGTTTCTCGTTGTATATCCTTTAATTCTAGAGTTAAATTGATAAATAACGTGTACGAATTTGTTTAACGCATTTGTTTTGGTTACTCGACGTCTCCGTTCTCGTGTAGCCTACATATTGCGTTTTTTTTTTTAATTTGCTTACCGGGCTAAAGGTTAGCATGTTTAAAATACGTAAGTCGTTTTGTTCAACAAATTTGAGTAGATAACTTAGCAGTTGTTTGCATCAGAGCGACAATTTTTGAGATAGTTATTAAAACTGTTTAAAGGTTGTCAAAAGTTGTTTCTCGTTGTATATCCTTTAATTCTAGAGTTAAATTGATAAATAACGTGTACGAAGTTGTTTAACGCATTTGTTTTGGTTAGTCGACGTCTCCGTTCTCGTGTAGCCTACATATTGCGTTTTTTTTTTAATTTGCTTACCGGGCTAAAGGTTAGCATGCTTAAAATACGTAAGTCGTTTTGTTCAACAAATTTAAGTAGATAACTCATCAGTTGTTTGCATCAGAGCGACAATTTTTGAGATAGTTATTAAAACTGTTTAAAGGTTGTCAAACGTTGTTTCTCGTTGTATATCCTTTAATTCTAGAGTTAAATTGATAAATAACGTGTTCGAATTTGTTTAACGCATTTGTTTTGGTTACTCGACGTCTCCGTTCTCGTGTAGCCTACATATTGCGTTTTTTTTTTAATTTGCTCACCGGGCTAAAGTTAGCATGTTTAAAATACGTAAGTCGTTTTGTTCAACAAATTTGAGTAGATAACTCAGCAGTTGTTTGCATCAGAGCGACAATTTTTGAGATAGTTATTAAAACTGTTTAAAGGTTGTCAAACGTTGTTTCTCGTTGTATATCCTTTAATTCTAGAGTTAAATTGATAAATAACGTGTACGAATTTGTTTAACGCATTTGTTTTGGTTACTCGACATCTCCGTTCTCGTGTAGCCTACATATTGCGTTTTTTTTTAAATTTGCTTACCGGGCTAAAGGTTAGCATGTTTAAAATACGTAAGTCGTTTTTTTCAACAAATTTTAGTAGATAACTCAGCAGTTGTTTGCATCAGAGCGACAATTTTTGAGATAGTTATTAAAACTGTTTAAAGGTTGTCAAACGTTGTTTCTCGTTGTATATCCTTTAATTCTAGAGTTAAATTGATAAATAACGTGTACGAATTTGTTTAACGCATTTGTTTTGGTTACTCGACGTCTCCGTCCTCGTGTAGCCTACATATTGCGTTTTTCTTTTTAATTTGCTTACCGGGCTAAAGGTTAGCATGTTTAAAATACGTAAGTCGTTTTGTTCAACAAATTCGAGTAGATAACTCAGCAGTTGTTTGCATCAGAGCGACAATTTTTGAGATAGTTATTAAAACTGTTTAAAGGTTGTCAAACGTTGTTTCTCGTTGTATATCCTTTAATTCTAGAGTTAAATTGATAAATAACGTGTACGAATTTGTTTAGCGCATTTGTTTTGGTTACTCGACGTCTCCGTTCTCGTGTAGCCTACATATTGCGTTTTTTTTTTAATTTGATTAGCGGGCTAAAGGTTAGCATGCTTAAAATACGTAAGTCGTTTTGTTCAACAAATTTAAGTAGATAACTCATCAGTTGTTTGCATCAGAGCGACAATTTTTGAGATAGTTATTAAAACTGTTTAAAGGTTGTCAAACGTTGTTTCTCGTTGTATATCCTTTAATTCTAGAGTTAAATTGATAAATAACGTGTACAAATTTGTTTAACGCATTTGTTTTGGTTACTCGACGTCTCCGTTCTCGTGTAGCCTACATATTGCGTTTTTTTTTTAATTTGCTTACCGGGCTAAAGGTTAGCATGCTTAAAATACGTAAGTCGTTTTGTTCAACAAATTTGAGTAGATAACTCAGCAGTTGTTTGCATCAGAGCGACAATTTTTGAGATAGTTATTAAAACTGTTTAAAGGTTGTCAAACGTTGTTTCTCGTTGTATATCCTTTAATTCTAGAGTTAAATTGATAAATAACGTGTACGAATTTGTTTAACGCATTTGTTTTGGTTACTCGACGTCTCCGTTTTCGTGTAGCCTACATATTGCGTTTTTTTTTTTAATTTGCTTACCGGGCTAAAGGTTAGCATGCTTAAAATACGTAAGTCGTTTTGTTCAACAAATTTGAGTAGATAACTCAGCAGTTGTTTGCATCAGAGCGACAATTTTTGAGATAGTTATTAAAACTGTTTAAAGGTTGTCAAACGTTGTTTCTCGTTGTATATCCTTTAATTCTAGAGTTAAATTGATAAATAACGTGTACGAATTTGTTTAACGCATTTGTTTTGGTTACTCGACGTCTCCGTTCTCGTGTAGCCTACATATTGCGTTTTTTTTTAATTTGCTTACCGGGCTAAAGGTTAGCATGCTTAAAATACGTAAGTCGTTTTGTTCAACAAATTTAAGTAGATAACTCATCAGTTGTTTGCATCAGAGCGACAATTTTTGAGATAGTTATTAAAACTGTTTAAAGGTTGTCAAACGTTGTTTCTCGTTGTATATCCTTTAATTCTAGAGTTAAATTGATAAATAACGTGTACGAATTTGTTTAACGCATTTGTTTTGGTTACTCGACGTCTCCGTTCTCGTGTAGCTTACATATTGCGTTTTTTTTTTTAATTTGCTTACCGGGCTAAAGGTTAGCATGCTTAAAATACGTAAGTCGTTTTGTTCAACAAATTTAAGTAGATAACTCATCAGTTGTTTGCATTAGAGCGACAATGTTTGAGATAGTTACTAAAACTGTTTAAAGGTTGTCAAACGTTGTTTCTCGTTATATCCTTTAATTCTAGAGTTAAATTGATAAATAACGTGTACGAATTTGTTTAACGCATTTGGTTTGGTTACTCGACGTCTCCGTTCTCGTGTAGCCTACATATTGCGTTTTTTTTTTAATTTGCTTACCGGGCTAAAGGTTAGCATGCTTAAAATACGTAAGTCGTTTTGTTCAACAAATTTGAGTAGATAACTCAGCAGTTGTTTCCATCAGAGCTACAATTTTTGAGATAGTTATTAAAACTGGTTAAAGGTTGTCAAACGTTGTTTCTCGTTGTATATCCTTTAATTCTAGAGTTAAATTGATAAATACCGTGTACGAATTTGTTTAACGCATTTGTTTTGGTTACTCGACGTCTCCGTTCTCGTGTAGCCTACATATTGCGTTTTTTTTTTTAATTTGCTTACCGGGCTAAAGGTTAGCATGCTTAAAATACGTAAGTCGTTTTGTTCAACAAATTTGAGTAGATAACTCAGCAGTTGTTTCCATCAAAGCGACAATTTTTGAGATAGTTGTTAAAACTGTTTAAAGGTTGTCAAACGTTGTTTCTCGTTGTATATCCTTTAATTCTAGAGTTAAATTGATAAATAACGTGTACGAATTTGTTTAACGCATTTGTTTTGGTTACTCGACGTCTCCGTTCTCGTGTAGCCTACATATTGCGTTTTTTTTTTATTTGCTTACCGGGCTAAAGGTTAGCATGCTTAAAATACGTAAGTTGTTTTGTTCAACAAATTTGAGTAGATAACTCAGCAGTTGTTTGCATCAGAGCGACAATTTTTGAGATAGTTATTAAAATTATTTAAAGGTTGTCAAACTTTGTTTCTCGTTGTATATCCTTTAATTCTAGAGTTAAATTGATAAATAACGTGTACGAATTTGTTTAACGTATTTGTTTTGGTTACTCGACGTCTCCGTTCTCGTGTAGCCTACATATTGCGTTTTTTTTTAATTTGCTTACCGGGCTAAAGGTTAGCATGCTTAAAATACGTAAGTCGTTTTGTTCAACAAATTTGAGTAGATAACTCAGCAGTTGTTTGCATCAGAGCGACAATTTTTGAGATAGTTATTAAAACTGTTTAAAGGTTGTCAAACGTTGTTTCTCGTTGTATATCCTTTAATTCTAGAGTTAAATTGATAAATAACGTGTACGAATTTGTTTAACGCATTTGTTTTGGTTACTCGACGTCTCCGTTCTCGTGTAGCCTACATATTGCGTTTTTTTTTTTAATTAGCTTACCGGGCTAAAGGTTAGCATGCTTAAAATACGTAAGTCGTTTTGTTCAACAAATTTAAGTAGATAACTCATCAGTTGTTTGCATCAGAGCGACAATTTTTGAGATAGTTATTAAAACTGTTTAAAGGTTGTCAAACATTGTTTCTCGTTGTATATCCTTTAATTCTAGAGTTAAATTGATAAATAACGTGTACGAATTTGTTTAACGCATTTGTTTTGGTTACTCGACGTCTCCGTTCTCGTGTAGCCTACACATTGCGTTTTTTTTTTAATTTGCTTACCGGGCTAAAGGTTAGCATGCTTAAAATACGTAAGTCGTTTTGTTCAACAAATTTAAGTAGATAACTCATCAGTTGTTTGCATTAGAGCGACAATTTTTGAGATAGTTATTAAAACTGTTTAAAGGTTGTCAAACGTTGTTTCTCGTTGTATATCCTTTAATTCTAGAGTTAAATTGATAAATAACGTGTACGAATTTGTTTAACGCATTTGTTTTGGTTACTCGACGTCTCGTTCTCGTGTAGCCTACATATTGCGTTTTTTTTTTAATTTGCTTACCGGGCTAAATGTTAGCATGCTTAAAATACGTAAGTCGTTTTGTTCAACAAATTTGAGTAGATAACTCAGCAGTTGTTTCCATCAGAGCGACAATTTTCGAGATAGTTATTAAAAGTGGTTAAAGGTTGTCAAACGCTGTTTCTCGTTGTATATCCTTTAATTCTAGAGTTAAATTGATAAATACCGTGTACGAATTTGTTTAACCCATTTGTTTTGGTTACTCGACGTCTCCGTTCTCGTGTAGCCTACATATTGCGTTTTTTTTTTTAATTTGCTTACCGGGCTAAAGGTTAGCATGCTTAAAATACGTAAGTCGTTTTGTTCAACAAATTTGAGTAGATAACTCAGCAGTTGTTTCCATCACAGCGACAATTTTTGAGATAGTTATTAAAACTGTTTAAAGGTTGTCAAACGTTGTTTCTCGTTGTATATCCTTTAATTCTAGAGTTAAATTGATAAATAACGTGTACGAATTTGTTTAACGCATTTGTTTTGGTTACTCGACGTCTCCGTTCTCGTGTAGCTTACATATTGCGTTTTTTTTTAAATTGCTTACCGGGCTAAAGGTTAGCATGCTTAAAATACGTAAGTCGTTTTGTTCAACAAATTTGAGTAGATAACTCAGCAGTTGTTTCCATCAGAACGACAATTTTTGAGATAGTTATTAAAACTGTTTAAAGGTTGTCAAACGTTGTTTCTCGTTGTATATCCTTTAATTCTAGAGTTAAATTGATAAATAACGTGTACGAATTTGTTTAACGCATTTGTTTTGGTTACTCGACGTCTCTGTTCTCGTGTAGCCTACATATTGCGTTTTTTTTTTAATTTGCTTACCGGGCTAAAGGTTAGCATGTTTAAAATACGTAAGTCATTTTGTTCAACAAATTTGAGTAGATAACTCAGCAGTTGTTTCCATCAGAACGACAATTTTTGAGATAGTTATTAAAACTGTTTAAAGGTTGTCAAACGTTGTTTCTCGTTGTATATCCTTTAATTCTAGAGTTAAATTGATAAATAACGTGTACGAATTTGTTTAACCCATTTGTTTTGGTTACTCGACGGCTCCGTTCTCGTGTAGCCTACATATTGCGTTTTTTTTAAATTGCTTACCGGGCTAAAGGTTAGCATGCTTAAAATACGTAAGTCGTTTTGTTCAACAAATTTGAGTAGATAACTCAGCAGTTGTTTCCATCAGAGCGACAATTTTTGAGATAGTTATTAAAACTGTTTAAAGGTTGTCAAACGTTGTTTCTCGTTGTATATCCTTTAATTCTAGAGTTAAATTGATAAATAACGTGTACGAATTTGTTTAACGCATTTGTTTTGGTTACTCGACGTCTCCGTTCTCGTGTAGCCTACATATTGCGTTTTTTTTTTTAATTTGCTTACCGGGCTAAAGGTTAGCATGCTTAAAATACGTAAGTCGTTTTGTTCAACAAATTTGAGTAGATAACTCAGCAGTTGTTTGCATCAGAGCGACAATTTTTGAGATAGTTATTAAAACTCTTTAAAGGTTGTCAAACGTTGTTTCTCGTTGTATATCCTTTAATTCTAGAGTTAAATTGATAAATAACGTGTACGAATTTGTTTAACGCATTTGTTTTGGTTACTCGACGTCTCCGTTCTCGTGTAGCCTACATATTGCGTTTTTTTTTAATTTGCTTACCGGGCTAAAGGTTAGCATGTTTAAAATACGTAAGTCGTTTTGTTCAACAAATTTAAGTAGATAACTCATCAGTTGTTTGCATCAGAGCGACAATTTTTGAGATAGTTATTAAAACTGTTTAAAGGTTGTCAAACGTTGTTTCTCGTTGTATATCCTTTAATTCTAGAGTTAAATTGATAAATAACGTGTACGAATTTGTTTAACGCATTTGTTTTGGTTACTCGACGTCTCCGTTCTCGTGTAGCCTACATATTGCGTTTTTTTTTAATTTGCTTACCGGGCTAAAGGTTAGCATGCTTAAAATACGTAAGCCGTTTTGTTCAACAAATTTGAGTAGATAACTCATCAGTTGTTTGCATCAGAGCGACAATTTTTGAGATAGTTATTAAAACTGTTTAAAGGTAGTCAAACGTTGTTTCTCCTTGTATATCCTTTAATTCTAGATTTAAATTGATAAATAACGTGTACGAATTTGTTTAACGCATTTGTTTTGGTTACTCGACGTCTCCGTTCTCGTGTAGCCTACATATTGCGTTATTTTTTTTAATTTGCTTACCGGGCTAAATGTTAGCATGTTTAAAATACGTAAGTCGTTTTGTTCAACAAATTTGAGTAGATAACTCAGCAGTTGTTTGCATCAGAGCGACAATTTTTGAGATAGTTATTAAAACTGTTTAAAGGTTGTCAAACGTTGTTTCTCGTTGTATATCCTTTAATTCTAGAGTTAAATTGATAAATAACGTGTACGAATTTGTTTAACGCATTTGTTTTGGTTACTCGAAGTCTCCGTTCTCGTGTAGCCTACATATTGCGTTTTTTTTTTTAATTTGCTTACCGGGCTAAAGGTTAGCATGCCTAAAATACGTAAGTCGTTTTGTTCAACAAATTTGAGTAGATAACTCA
This sequence comes from Eurosta solidaginis, assembly GCF_040869045.1. NCBI lineage: Eukaryota > Metazoa > Arthropoda > Insecta > Diptera > Tephritidae > Eurosta > Eurosta solidaginis. The sequence continues at coordinate 146,069 of NW_027136973.1, forward strand.
GCAGTTGTTTGCATCAGAGCGACAATTTTTGAGATAGTTATTAAAACTGTTTAAAGGTTGTCAAACGTTGTTTCTCGTTGTATATCCTTTAATTCTAGAGTTAAATTGATAAATAACGTGTACGAATTTGTTTAACCCATTTGTTTTGGTTACTCGACGTCTCCGTTCTCGTGTAGCCTACATATTGCGTTTTTTTTTTATTTGCTTACCGGGCTAAAGGTTAGCATGTTTAAAATACGTAAGTCGTTTTGTTCAACAAATTTGAGTAGATAACTCAGCAGTTGTTTGCATCAGATAGACAATTTTTGAGATAGTTATTAAAACTGTTTAAAGGTTGTCAAACGTTGTTTCTCGTTGTATATCCTTTAATTCTAGAGTTAAATTGATAAATAACGTGTACGAATTTGTTTAACGCATTTGTTTTGGTTACTCGACGTCTCCGTTCTCGTGTAGCCTACATATTGCGTTTTTTTTTAATTTGCTTACCGGGCTAAAGGTTAGCATGCTTAAAATACGTAGGTCGTTTTGTTCAACAAATTTGAGTAGATAACTCAGCAGTTGTTTGCATCAGAGCGACAATTTTTGAGATAGTTATTAAAACTGTTTAAAGGTTGTCAAACGTTGTTTCTCGTTGTATATCCTTTAATTCTAGAGTTAAATTGATAAATAACGTGTACGAATTTGTTTAACGCATTTGTTTTGGTTACTCGACGTCTCCGTTCTCGTGTAGCCTACATATTGCGTTTTTTTTTAATTTGCTTACCGGGCTAAAGGTTAGCATGCTAAAAATACGTAAGTCGTTTTGTTCAACAAATTTGAGTAGATAACTCAGCAGTTGTTTCCATCAGAGCGACAATTTTTGAGATAGTTATTAAAACTGTTTAAAGGTTGTCAAACGTTGTTTCTCGTTGTATATCCTTTAATTCTAGAGTTAAATTGATAAATAACGTGTACGAATTTGTTTAACGCATTTGTTTTGGTTACTCGACGTCTCCGTTCTCGTGTAGCCTACATATTGCGTTTTTTTTTTAATTTGCTTACCGGGCTAAAGGTTAGCATGCTTAAAATACGTAAGTCGTTTTGTTCAACAAATTTGAGTAGATAACTCAGCAGTTATTTCCATCAGAGCGACAATTTTTGAGATAGTTATTAAAACTGTTTAAAGGTTGTCAAACGTTGTTTCTCGTTGTATATCCTTTAATTCTAGAGTTAAATTGATAAATAACGTGTACGAATTTGTTTAACGCATTTGTTTTGGTTACTCGACGTCTCCGTCCTCGTGTAGCCTACATATTGCGTTTTTGTTTTAATTTGCTTACCGGGCTAAAGGTTAGCATGTTTAAAATACGTAAGTCGTTTTGTTCAACAAATTTGAGTAGACAACTCAGCAGTTGTTTGCATCAGAGCGACAATTTTTGAGATAGTTATTAAAACTGTTTAAAGGTTGTCAAACGTTGTTTCTCGTTGTATATCCTTTAATTCTAGAGTTAAATTGATAAATAACGTGTACGAATTTGTTTAACGCATTTGTTTTTTTACTCGACGTCTCCGTTCTCGTGTAGCCTACATATTGCGTTTTTTTTTAATTTGCTTACCGGGCTAAAGGTTAGCATGCTTAAAATACGTAAGTCGTTTTGTTCAACAAATTTAAGTAGATAACTCATCAGTTGTTTGCATCAGAGCGACAATTTTTGAGATAGTTATTAAAACTGTTTAAAGGTTGTCAAACGTCGTTTCTCGTTGTATATCCTTTAATTCTAGAGTTAAATTGATAAATAACATGTACGAATTTGTTTAACGCATTTGTTTTGGTTACTCGACGTCTCCGTTCTCGTGTAGCCTACATATTGGGTTTTTTTTTTTATTTGCTTACCGGGCTAAAGGTTAGCATGTTTAAAATACGTAAGTCGTTTTGTTCAACAAATTTGAGTAGATAACTCAGCAGTTGTTTGCATCAGAGCGACAATTTTTGAGATAGTTATTAAAACTGTTTAAAGGTTGTCAAACGTCGTTTCTCGTTGTATATCCTTTAATTCTAGAGTTAAATTGATAAATAACATGTACGAATTTGTTTAACGCATTTGTTTTGGTTACTCGACGTCTCCGTTCTCGCGTAGCCTACATATTGCGTTTTTTTTTTTAATTTGCTTACCGGGCTAAAGTGTACGAATTTGTTTAACGCATTTGTTTGGTTACTCGAAGTCTCCGTTCTCGTGTAGCCTACATATTGCGTTTTTTTTTAATTTGCTTACCGGGCTAAAGGTTAGCATGCTTAAAATACGTAAGTCGTTTTGTTCAACAAATTTGAGTAGATAACTCAGCAGTTGTTTGCATCAGAGCGACAATTTTTGAGATAGTTATTAAAACTGTTTAAAGGTTGTCAAACGTCGTTTCTCGTTGTATATCCTTTAATTCTAGAGTTAAATTGATAAATAACATGTACGAATTTGTTTAACGCATTTGTTTTGGTTACTCGACGTCTCCGTTCTCGTGTAGCCTACATATTGCGTTTTTTTTTAATTTGCTTACCGGGCTAAAGGTTAGCATGCTAAAAATACGTAAGTCGTTTTGTTCAACAAATTTGAGTAGATAACTATAGTGTTAACTACTTTGTACTCTTTACTTTAATTTTTAAAATAATTTTAATTGAGTTTTCGTGTTAACTTAAAATTTTGAATAACTTCAAAAAAAGAAAATTCTAATTAGTTTTTGAAAATATCTAAACTCAAAAATAAACAAAAATAAATTTTATATTACAAACAAAAATAAAAGTTTTTTTAAAATATCAACTTGAATGTTGATATATTGGCGATCCTACCAACGATCCTTCTGACCTACTCTCGATTTACGCGATAACAAAATTACGAAAATTCCGGATGAAATTTCGCTGTTAAAAAATCTAATAAAACTTGATTTTATGAATAATTCAACAACTAATCTACCATTGTCATTGACCCCTTGGCACATTTAATTAACTTACAAATCGACGGCAATTCGATTAAATCCATACTACGCGTATTCTATGAACATTTCGTGAACGTGCGTGTGCCTCTATCGAAAAACAACAACATCTTTATCAAAGTGATACATCATCGACAATTTCATTTATACCAAATAGTTGATATAACATGAGTGCAGATAGTTTGAATAGCCCACGTCGTCCAACTGACGACTGTAATGACAATGCAATATCTTTCAATAATTCTTGATGAGCAATACAACAACATTCTGTGCAAATTTCATATAACAGTCGCTTATAACTCGTAAACTAGAACATTTTATGCAATACACAAAATTGCTTTGTAACCAAACAACCAGTTATTTATGTACATACAACATTTTTAAGTGCACGAACTGATTTGCGATTTGCGAAAGCAAAACAATGTTAAAGTAATGAAATTTTTTACAATTTTTGCATTCTACATGTATGAAAGCTATTTGCTCATCAGAGAAATCGATATACATAACTCAATAGACCTTCTAGTCACCAGACTGGCCAGACTTCCAACTACAATCAAAACGAAAATATTTATCAACAATCAAAATTTCTCGAATAACGTAAATGCCATTGCCAATCATCAATCAACTACTTATTAATTTTAATATTTTTTTATTAAATTTAATTTTATGTAAGTACAATTTTTATTCTAATATTAAATTTAAAATTTTTCAATTATAATTTAAATTAAAATTTTAACTTTCAAATTTATTTTAAGATTATTTTTATATTTTAACAATTATTTAAATTTACTTATTTTTTATATAAAATTAAATATTGTATTTAAATTGTTAACTCCCTTTCCAAAAAAATTCTTAAATATTTTCTTATTTTCAAATTTTTCATTTAAATTTCTTTTCATATGGTTCTACGTTCACCAATACGAACTCGTAAATTTACAAATTCAGAAAATCAAAATACCAACCATACAAATAACATCATGACTCACAATACAACTCAAAATTCTAACATTAATACAACACAAAACAACATCTCTAATACAACACAAAATACTTCAACACAAGATAACTTTACAAATTTTCCTTCTACTAAATCTATTAAATTACCACAATTTTGGCAAGATTGTCCTGATGCCTGGTTTTTGCTTGCTGAAGGACAATTTGAAATTAACAATATCAATGATGATAATTTAAAATTTCAAAATATTCTAATTTTTCTTCAACGAGATACTATATCTAAAATTTTAGATGTTATTAACCCTCCTCCTCTTTTTAATAAATATGATACAATCAAAAAAGTTCTATGTGAAAGATTTTCTCTTAGCGAAGAAAAACGATTAGAACAATTATTTTCAAAAACTGAAATTGGTGATCGTTCACCATCTGAATTATTCAGATTTATGAAATCACTTATAGGTACTAACTCCATTGTAAGTCAAGAATTACTTTTCAAATTATGGATTCGTAAATTGCCACAAGAAATACAAATCCATTTAACTTCTAGTAACAATCAAAATAAAGATGAAGTAATTATTTTAGCTGACAAACTTTTTGATTTAATCAACAAACGTCATTCTTCCAAATCTCCTGTAGTCTCAAGTATAAATAATAATATTTTAGAACAATGCGTTAAAAATTTAACTGAATTAACCACGGCTATTTTTCAAAATTTAAATAAAATTTCTAATGATATTAATCAATTACAAATCCGTTCAAGATCTAAAGATAGAAATAGATTTAAATCTCGAAATTTTTCAAAATCAAGAAATTTTTCAAACAATCGTAATTTTACTTCACACACAAATATTTGTTGGTATCACAAAAAATTTAAGAATAACGCTCTTAAATGTATACCCCCATGCAATTTTAATCAAAATCACAATTCAAATTCCGAACAAAATTTAAACTGAAACGATCCATTATGACGGTGACGGATAATGGAACTATTATTAAACCTACTCGTCGCCTCTTCATATTTGATAAATTCAATAAACTTAATTTTCTTATCGATACCGGTGCAGTTGTATCAGTTATTCCTTTTTCTAAATTTAAAATTTATAAAAGAAATTCGGATCTTACTTTGACTGCAGCAAACGGTTCTTCAATTGAAACTTTCGGTACAAAACTACTTAAAATTGATTTAGGTTTAAGAAGAGATTTTGAATTTCCATTCATTATTGCGAATATTGATACACCAATTTTAGGAGCAAACTTTTTAGAAAAATTCGGAATTATTGTCAATATTAAAAATAAAGAAATAATGGATTCTACTACAAAAATTAAAGTTACTGGATCTTCTGGATTTTCTGATATTTTCTCACTCAAAATTCCTATTGTCGAAAATAAGTTTTCAAAATTACTTAATGAATTTCCATCTATTACCTGTGAACCAGATTATACTAAAAAAGTTAAACACCATACGGTTCACAGGATAGAAACAAAAGGTATTTTGCCATTTTCGAAACCAAGACGTCTTGATCCAATCAAACTTAAAATTGCTAAAGCTGAATTTGAATTTTTAGTTAAAACGGGTATATGCAGACCCTCAAATTCTCCTATTGCATCTCCACTTCATCTCGTTCCTAAAAAAGAACCAAATGATTGGAGACCTTGCGGAGACTATCGAAGACTTAATTTTATTACTACACCAGATCGGTATCCCTTACCACATATTCACGATTTAACAATTGATTTAAAAAACAAACAATATTTTTCCAAAATTGATCTTGTACGTGCTTACCACCAAATTCCAATGGCAGAAGAAGACATTCATAAAACTGCAATAACTACCCCTTTTGGAATGTTTGAATTCGTAAGAATGCCTTTCGGTTTACGAAACAGTGCTCAAACTTTCCAACGCTTTATTAATGAAGTATTTTCTGATTTCGATTTTGTATTTACATACATTGATGACATTCTTATTGCCAGTGATAATGAAGATCAACATATAAATCATTTAAAATCAGTTTTCAAAAGACTTGAAGAATATAATTTAAATATCAAACCTTCAAAATGTACGCTCGGTGTAAATAAATTAAATTTTTTAAGTTACGAAATTTCAGGCGAAGGTATTAAACCATCTTTAGATAGAATTGAAATCATAACAAATTTTGAAAAACCAATTTCTATAAATAAATTACAAAAATTTTTAGGTATGATAAATTACTATCACAGATATATTAAAATGTTAGCAACAGAACTTAGTCCTCTGCATGAAATATTAACACATGCAATTAAAAACAAACTCAAACAATTAAATTGGACAAATGAAACCACAACAGCTTTCGAAAATGTTAAAAAACTTTTTGCTAAAAATACTTTACTTACACATTTCGACAAAAATGGTACTTTATCATTAGCAGTAGATGCATCAAATGTTGCTATTGGAGCAGTTCTTCAACAAACTAGCAATAATATACTAGAACCCTTAGCTTATTTTTCAAGAAAACTAACTACAACAGAAACTAAATATTCAACATTTGATCGTGAACTTTTGGCAATTTATAATTCAATTAAACATTTTAAACATTTTCTTGAAGGTAGAACTTTTACAATTTATACTGATCATAAACCTTTAATTCATGTTCTAAATTCTAAAGTAGATAGATCTCCTCGTCAACTACGTCATCTTGAATATATTGCTCAATTTACAAATGATATTCAATATATACGTGGAAAAGACAACATAGTTGCCGACACACTTTCCCGTATTCCAGAAATAAATGCAATTTCAACTCAAGATATAAATTTAGAAACTTTATATAAAGAACAGCAAACTGATACATTTTTACAAAAAACCATTTCTGATCCAAATTCTAAAAATAATTTAAAAGAAATTCATATTCCAATTATTAATTTAAACATATGGTGTGATGTTTCTCTACAACCTTTTCGACCTTATGTTCCACATTCTATGAGAAGAATTATATTTGACAAAATTCACTCATTATCTCATCCAAGTATAAGAACAACTAGAAAATTAATTCAAAATAAATATTATTGGCCTAACATGCGTAAAGAGATTAACGATTGGACTTCATCTTGCATCAATTGTCAAAAATCCAAAATTTCAAGACATACTAAATCTCCTATCCAAAAAATTCAAATACCATCAGGCCGTTTTGAACATATTCATATGGATATTGTTGGACCTCTTCCAGTTTCAAATGGAAATTGTTATATTTTAACAATTATTGACAGATTTTCACGTTGGCCTGAAGCTTATCCACTTAAAGATATTTCAACAAATACTATAGTAAAAACTTTTATTCAAAATTATATACCACGATTTGGTATACCATTGAATATTACAGTAGATCAAGGTTCACAATTCACCTCAAAATTTTTTACGGAATTAACTAAACTTTTAGGTTCTCATAAAATTCATACATCTCCTTACCATCCCCAAGCAAATGGCATGATAGAGAGATTTCATCGAACTTTAAAAGCAGCAATTATAGCATCAAACGACTCGGTTCATTGGTCTGACATTTTACCATTCATTCTACTTGGTTTACGAACTTCTATTAAAGAAGATTTAAAATGTTCATCTGCTGAACTTGTTTATGGCCAAACACTTAGAATACCTGGTGAATTAATTATTTCAAATAGTAATAAAGAACATGATTTTTCTAATGTTCGTTCTAAAGTTTTTCATCATAACAAAGAAAATGTTTTCGTTCCTAAACAATTAGAAAATTGTGAGTATGTTTTTGTTAAAGTTCTTCGTAAATCTAATTTAGAATCACCTTATGAAGGACCTTTTAAAGTTATTTCTAAGAAACAAAAAACATTTACAATTCAATACAAAAACACTATCAAAAATATTTCAATTGATTTACTTAAACCAGCAAACATACTTATTAACACTAATTTAAATACAAATACATTAAACAACAAAAAACAAAAAAAGGTTACATTTAATATTAATTAATAATTTGTTTGTTTCAAATTTTCTTGGAGGGGGAGTAAATATAGTGTTAACTACTTTGTACTCTTTACTTTAATTTTTAAAATAATTTTAATTGAGTTTTCGTGTTAACTTAAAATTTTGAATAACTTCAAAAAAAGAAAATTCTAATTAGTTTTTGAAAATATCTAAACTCAAAAATAAACAAAAATAAATTTTATATTACAAACAAAAATAAAAGTTTTTTTAAAATATCAACTTGAATGTTGATATAATAACTCAGCAGTTGTTTCCATCAGAGCGACAATTTTTGAGATAGTTATTAAAACTGTTTAAAGGTTGTCAAACGTTGTTTCTCGTTGTATATCCTTTAATTCTAGAGTTAAATTGATAAATAACGTGTACGAATTTGTTTAACGCATTTGTTTTTTTACTCGACGTCTCCGTTCTCGTGTAGCCTACATATTGCGTTTTTTTTTTAATTTGCTTACCGGGCTAAAGGTTAGCATGCTTAAAATACGTAAGTCGTTTTGTTCAACAAATTTAAGTAGATAACTCATCAGTTGTTTGCATCAGAGCGACAATTTTTGAGATAGTTATTAAAACTGTTTAAAGGTTGTCAAACGTCGTTTCTCGTTGTATATCCTTTAATTCTAGAGTTAAATTGATAAATAACATGTACGAATTTGTTTAACGCATTTGTTTTGGTTACTCGACGTCACCGTTCTCGTGTAGCCTACATATTGCGTTTTTTTTTTAATTTGCTTACCGGGCTAAAGGTTAGCATGCTTAAAATACGTAAGTCGTTTTGTTCAACAAATTTAAGTAGATAACTCATCAGTTGTTTGCATCAGAGCGACAATTTTTGAGATAGTTATTAAAACTGTTTAAAGGATGTCAAACGTCGTTTCTCGTTGTATATCCTTTAATTCTAGAGTTAAATTGATAAATAACATGTACGAATTTGTTTAACGCATTTGTTTTGGTTACTCGACGTCTCCGTTCTCGCGTAGCCTACATATTGCGTTTTTTTTTTAATTTGCTTACCGGGCTAAAGTGTACGAATTTGTTTAACGCATTTGTTTGGTTACTCGACGTCTCCGTTCTCGTGTAGCCTACATATTGCGTTTTTTTTTTAATTTGCTTACCGGGCTAAAGGTTAGCATGCTTAAAATACGTAAGTCGTTTTGTTCAACAAATTTGAGTAGATAACTCAGCAGTTGTTTGCATCAGAGCGACAATTTTTGAGATAGTTATTAAAACTGTTTAAAGGTTGTCAAACGTTGTTTCTCGTTGTATATCCTTTAATTCTAGAGTTAAATTGATAAATAACGTGTACGAATTTGTTTAACGCATTTGTTTTGGTTACTCGACGTCTCCGTTCTCGTGTAGCCTACTTATTGGGTTTTTTTTTTTATTTGCTTACCGGGCTAAAGGTTAGCATGTTTAAAATACGTAAGTCGTTTTGTTCAACAAATTTGAGTAGATAACTCAGCAGTTGTTTGCATCAGAGCGACAATTTTTGAGATAGTTATTAAAACTGTTTAAAGGTTGTCAAAAGTTGTTTCTCGTTGTATATCCTTTAATTCTAGAGTTAAATTGATAAATAACGTGTACGAATTTGTTTAACGCATTTGTTTTGGTTACTCGATGTCTCCGTTCTCGTGTAGCCTACATATTGCGTTTTTTTTTTAATTTGCTTACCGGGCTAAAGGTTAGCATGCTTAAAATACGTAAGTCGTTTTGTTCAACAAATTTGAGTAGATAACTCAGCAGTTGTTTGCATCAGAGCGACAATTTTTGAGATAGTTATTAAAACTGTTTAAAGGTTGTCAAACGTTGTTTCTCGTTGTATATCCTTTAATTCTAGAGTTAAATTGATAAATAACGTGTACGAATTTGTTTAACGCATTTGTTTTGGTTACTCGACGTCTCCGTTCTCGTGTAGCCTACATATTGCGTTTTTTTTTTAATTTGCTTACCGGGCTAAAGGTTAGCATGCTTAAAATACGTAAGTCGTTTTGTTCAACAAATTTGAGTAGATAACTCAGCAGTTATTTCCATCAGAGCGACAATTTTTGAGATAGTTATTAAAACTGTTTAAAGGTTGTCAAACGTTGTTTCTCGTTGTATAACCTTTAATTCTAGAGTTAAATTGATAAATAACGTGTACGAATTTGTTTAACGCATTTGTTTTGGTTACTCGACGTCTCCGTTCTCGTGTAGCCTACATATTGCATTTTTGTTTTAATTTGCTTACCGGGATAAAGGTTAGCATGTTTAAAATACGTAAGTCGTTTTGTTCAACAAATTTGAGTAGATAACTCAGCAGTTGTTTGCATCAGAGCGACAATTTTTGAGATAGTTATTAAAACTGTTTAAAGGTTGTCAAACGTTGTTTCTCGTTGTATATCCTTTAATTCTAGAGTTAAATTGATAAATAACGTGTACGAATTTGTTTAACGCATTTGTTTTTTTACTCGAAGTCTCCTTTCTCGTGTAGCCTACGTATTGCGTTTTTTTTTTAATTTGCTTACCGGGCTAAAGGTTAGCATGCTTAAAATACGTAAGTCGTTTTGTTCAACAAATTTAAGTAGATAACTCAGCAGTTGTTTCCATCAGAGCGACAATTTTTGAGATAGTTATTAAAACTGTTTAAAGGTTGTCAAACGTTGTTTCTCGTTGTATATCCTTTAATTTTAGAGTTAAATTGATAAATAACATGTACGAATTTGTTTAACGCATTTGTTTTGGTTACTCGACGTCTCCGTTCTCGTGTAGCCTACATATTGCGTTTTTTTTTTAATTTGCTTACCGGGCTAAAGGTTAGCATGCTTAAAATACGTAAGTCGTTTTGTCCAACAAATTTGAGTAGATAACTCAGCAGTTGTTTGCATCAGAGCGACAATTTTTGAGATAGTTATTAAAACTGTTTAAAGGTTGTCAAACGTTGTTTCTCGTTGTATATCCTTTAATTCTAATGTTAAATTGATAAATAACGTGTACGAATTTGTTTAACGCATTTGTTTTGGTTACTCGACGTCTCCGTTCTCGTGTAGCCTACATATTGCGTTTTTTTTTTAATTTGCTTACCGGGCTAAAGGTTAGCATGCTTAAAATACGTAAGTCGTTTTATCCAACAAATTTGAGTAGATAACTCAGCAGTTGTTTCCATCAGAGCGACAATTTTTGAGATAGTTATTAAAACTGTTTAAAGGTTGTCAAACGTTGTTTCTCGTTGTATATCCTTTAATTCTAGAGTTAAATTGATAAATAACGTGTACGAATTTGTTTAACGCATTTGTTTTGGTTACTCGACGTCTACGTTCTCGTGTAGCCTACATATTGCGTTTTTTTTTAATTTGCTTACCGGGCTAAAGGTTAGCATGCTTAAGATACGTAAGTCGTTTTGTTCAACAAATTTGAGTAGATAACTCAGCAGTTGTTTCCATCAGAGCGACAATTTTTGAGATAGTTATTAAAACTGTTTAAAGGTTGTCAAACGTTGTTTCTCGTTGTATATCCTTTAATTCTAGAGTTAAATTGATAAATAACGTGTACGAATTTGTTTAACGCATTTGTTTTGGTTACTCGACGTCTCCGTTCTCGTGTAGCCTACATATTGCGTTTTTTTTTTTTAATTTGCTTACCGGGCTAAAGGTTAGCATGCTTAAAATACGTAAGTCATTTTGTTCAACAAATTTGAGTAGATAACTCAGCAGTTATTTCCATCAGAGCGACAATTTTTGAGATAGTTATTAAAACTGTTTAAAGGTTGTCAAACGTTGTTTCTCGTTGTATATCCTTTAATTCTAGAGTTAAATTGATAAATAACGTGTACGAATTTGTTTAACGCATTTGTTTTGGTTACTCGACGTCTCCGTTCTCGTGTAGCCTACATATTGCGTTTTTGTTTTAATTTGCTTACCGGGCTAAAGGTTAGCATGTTTAAAATACGTAAGTCGTTTTGTTCAACAAATTTGAGTAGATAACTCAGCAGTTGTTTGCATCAGAGCGACAATTTTTGAGATAGTTATTAAAACTGTTTAAAGGTTGTCAAACGTTGTTTCTCGTTGTATATCCTTTAATTCTAGAGTTAAATTGATAAATAACATGTACGAATTTGTTTAACGCATTTGTTTTGGTTACTCGACGTCTCCGTTCTCGTGTAGCCTACATATTGCGTTTTTTTTTTAATTTGCTTACCGGGCTAAAGGTTAGCATGCTTAAAATACGTAAGTCGTTTTGTTCAACAAATTTGAGTAGATAACTCAGCAGTCGTTTGCATCAGAGCGACAATTTTTGAGATAGTTATTAAAACTGTTTAAAGGTTGTCAAACGTTGTTTCTCGTTGTATATCCTTTAATTCTAATGTTAAATTGATAAATGACGTGTACGAATTTGTTTAACGCATTTGTTTTGGTTACTCGACGTCTCCGTTCTCGTGTAGCCTACATATTGCGTTTTTTTTTTTAATTTGCTTACCGGGCTAAAGGTTAGCATGCTTAAAATACGTAAGTCGTTTTGTTCAACAAATTTGAGTAGATAACTCAGCAGTTGTTTCCATCAGAGCGACAATTTTTGAGATAGTTATTAAAACTGTTTAAAGGTTGTCAAACGTTGTTTCTCGTTGTATATCCTTTAATTCTAGAGTTAAATTGATAAATAACGTGTACGAATTTGTTTAACGTATTTGTTTTGGTTACTCGACGTCTCCGTTCTCGTGTAGCCTACATATTGCGTTTTTTTTTTAATTTGCTTACCGGGCTAAAGGTTAGCATGTTTAAAATACGTAAGTCGTTTTGTTCAACAAATTTGAGTAGATAACTCAGCAGTTGTTTGCATCAGAGCGACAATTTTTGAGATAGTTATTAAAACTGTTTAAAGGTTGTCAAACGTTGTTTCTCGTTGTATATCCTTTAATTCTAATGTTAAATTGATAAATAACGTGTACGAATTTGTTTAACGCATTTGTTTTGGTTACTCGACGTCTACGTTCTCGTGTAGCCTACATATTGCGTTTTTTTTTAATTTGCTTACCGGGCTAAAGGTTAGCATGCTTAAAATACGTAAGTCGTTTTGTTCAACAAATTTGAGTAGATAACTCAGCAGTTGTTTCCATCAGAGCGACAATTTTTGAGATAGTTATTAAAACTGTTTAAAGGTTGTCAAACGTTGTTTCTCGTTGTATGTCCTTTAATTCTAGAGTTAAATTGATAAATAACGTGTACGAATTTGTTTAACGCATTTGTTTTGGTTACTCGACGTCTCCGTTCTCGTGTAGCCTACATATTGGGTTTTTTTTTTTTAATTTGCTTACCGGGCTAAAGGTTAGCATGCTTAAAATACGTAAGTCGTTTTGTTCAACAAATTTGAGTAGATAACTCAGCAGTTATTTCCATCAGAGCGACAATTTTTGAGATAGTTATTAAAACTGTTTAAAGGTTGTCAAACGTTGTTTCTCGTTGTATATCCTTTAATTCTAGAGTTAAATTGATAAATAACGTGTACGAATTTGTTTAACGCATTTGTTTTGGTTACTCGACGTCTCCGTTTTCGTGTAGCCTACATATTGCGTTTTTGTTTTAATTTGCTTACCGGGCTAAAGGTTAGCATGTTTAAAATACGTAAGTCGTTTTGTTCAACAAATTTGAGTAGATAACTCAGCAGTTGTTTGCATCAGAGCGACAATTTTTGAGATAGTTATTAAAACTGTTTAAAGGTTGTCAAACGTTGTTTCTCGTTGTATATCCTTTAATTCTAGAGTTAAATTGATAAATAACATGTACGAATTTGTTTAACGCATTTGTTTTGGTTACTCGACGTCTCCGTTCTCGTGTAGCCTACATATTGCGTTTTTTTTTTAATTTGCTTACAGGGCTAAAGGTTAGCATGCTTAAAATACGTAAGTCGTTTTGTTCAACAAATTTGAGTAGATAACTCAGCAGTCGTTTGCATCAGAGCGACAATTTTTGAGATAGTTATTAAAACTGTTTAAAGGTTGTCAAACGTTGTTTCTCGTTGTATATCCTTTAATTCTAATGTTAAATTGATAAATGACGTGTACGAATTTGTTTAACGCATTTGTTTTGGTTACTCGACGTCTCCGTTCTCGTGTAGCCTACATATTGCGTTTTTTTTTTAATTTGCTTACCGGGCTAAAGGTTAGCATGCTTAAAATACGTAAGTCGTTTTGTTCAACAAATTTGAGTAGATAACTCAGCAGTTGTTTCCATCAGAGCGACAATTTTTGAGATAGTTATTAAAACTGTTTAAAGGTTGTCAAACGTTGTTTCTCGTTGTATATCCTTTAATTCTAGAGTTAAATTGATAAATAACGTGTACGAATTTGTTTATCGCATTTGTTTTGGTTACTCGACGCCTCCGTTCTCGTGTAGCCTACATATTGCGTTTTTTTTTAATTTGCTTACTGGGCTAAAGGTTAGCATGCTTAAAATACGTAAGTCGTTTTGTTCAACAAATTTAATTAGATAACTCATCAGTTGTTTGCATCAGAGCGACAATTTTTGAGATAGTTATTAAAACTGTTTAAAGGTTGTCAAACGTTGTTTCTCGTTGTATATCCTTTAATTCTAGAGTTAAATTGATAAATAACGTGTACGAATTTGTTTAACGTATTTGTTTTGGTTACTCGACGTCTCCGTTCTCGTGTAGCCTACATATTGCGTTTTTTTTTTAATTTGCTTACCGGGCTAAAGGTTAGCATGTTTAAAATACGTAAGTCGTTTTGTTCAACAAATTTGAGTAGATAACTCAGCAGTTGTTTGCATCAGAGCGACAATTTTTGAGATAGTTATTAAAACTGTTTAAAGGTTGTCAAACGTTGTTTCTCGTTGTATATCCTTTAATTCTAATGTTAAATTGATAAATAACGTGTACGAATTTGTTTAACGCATTTGTTTTGGTTACTCGACGTCTCCGTTCTCGTGTAGCCTACATATTGCGTTTTTTTTTTAATTTGCTTACCGGGCTAAAGGTTAGCATGTTTAAAATACGTAAGTCGTTTTGTTCAACAAATTTGAGTAGATAACTCAGCAGTTGTTTCCATCAGAGCGACAATTTTTGAGATAGTTATTAAAACGGTTTAAAGGTTGTCAAACGTTGTTTCTCGTTGTATATCCTTTAATTCTAGAGTTAAATTGATAAATAACGTGTACAAATTTGTTTAACGCATTTGTGTTGGTTACTCGACGTCTCCGTTCTCGTGTAGCCTACATATTGCGTTTTTTTTTTAATTTGCTTACCGGGCTAAAGGTTAGCATGTTTAAAATACGTAAGTCGTTTTGTTCAACAAATTTGAGTAGATAACTCAGCAGTTGTTTGCATCAGAGCGACAATTTTTGAGATAGTTATTAAAACTGTTTAAAGGTTGTCAAACGTTGTTTCTCATTGTATATCCTTTAATTCTATAGTTAAATTGATAAATAACGTGTACGAATTTGTTTAACGCATTTGTTTTGGTTACTCGACGTCTCCGTTCTCGTGTAGCCTACATATTGCGCTTTTTTTTTAATTTGCTTACCGGGCTAAAGGTTAGCATGTTTAAAATACGTAAGTCGTTTTGTTCAACAAATTTGAGTAGATAACTCAGCAGTTGTTTGCATCAGAGCGACAATTTTTGAGATAGTTATTAAAACTGTTTAAAGGTTGTCAAACGTTGTTTCTCGTTGTATATCCTTTAATGCTACAGTTAAATTGATAAATAACGTGTACGGATTTGTTTAACGCATTTGTTTTGGTTACTCGACGTCTCCGTTTTCGTGTAGCCTACATATTGCGTTTTTTTTTAATTTGCTTACCGGGCTAAATGTTAGCATGCTTAAAATACGTAAGTCGTATTGTTCAACAAATTTGAGTAGATAACTCAGCAGTTGTTTGCATCAGAGCGACAATTTTTGAGATAGTTATTAAAACTGTTTAAAGGTTGTCAAACGTTGTTTCTCGTTGTATATCCTTTAATTCTAGAGTTAAATTGATAAATAACGTGTACGAATTTGTTTAAGGCATTTGTTTTGGTTACTCGACGTCTCCGTTCTCGTGTAGCCTACATATTGCGTTTTTTTTTTAATTTGCTTACCGGGCTAAAGGTTAGCATGCTTAAAATACGTAAGTCGTTTTGTCCAACAAATTTGAGTAGATAACTCAGCAGTTGTTTCCATCAGAGCGACAATTTTTGAGATAGTTATTAAAACTGTTTAAAGGTTGTCAAACGTTGTTTCTCGTTGTATATCCTTTAATTCTAGAGTTAAATTGATAAATAACGTGTACGAATTTGTTTAACGCATTTGTTTTGGTTACTCGACGCCTCCGTTCTCGTGTAGCCTATATATTGCGTTTTTTTTTTTAATTTGCTTACCGGGCTAAAGGTTAGCATGCTTAAAATACGTAAGTCGTATTGCTCAACAAATTTGAGTAGATAACTCAGCAGTTGTTTGCATCAGAGCGACAATTTTTGAGATAGTTATTAAAACTGTTTAAAGGTTGTCAAACGTTGTTTCTCGTTGTATATCCTTTAATTCTAGAGTTAAATTGATAAATAACGTGTACGAATTTGTTTAACGCATTTGTTTTGGTTACTCGACGTCTCCGTTTTCGTGTAGCCTACATATTGCGTTTTTTTTTAATTTGCTTACCGGGCTAAATGTTAGCATGCTTAAAATACGTAAGTCGTATTGTTCAACAAATTTGAGTAGATAACTCAGCAGTTGTTTGCATCAGAGCGACAATTTTTGAGATAGTTATTAAAACTGTTTAAAGGTTGTCAAACGTTGTTTCTCGTTGTATATCCTTTAATTCTAGAGTTAAATTGATAAATAGCGTGTACGAATTTGTTTAACGCATTTGTTTTGGTTACTCGACGTCTCCGTTCTCGTGTTGCCTACATATTGCGTTTTTTTTTTAATTTGGTTACCGGGCTAAAGGTTAGCATGTTTAAAATACGTAAGTCGTTTTGTTCAACAAATTTGAGTAGATAACTCAGCAGTTGTTTGCATCAGAGCGACAATTTTTGAGATAGTTATTAAAACTGTTTAAAGGTTGTCAAACGTTGTTTCTCGTTGTATATCCTTTAATTCTAGAGTTAAATTGATAAATAACGTGTACGAATTTGTTTAACGCATTTGTTTTGGTTACTCGACGTCTCCGTTCTCGTGTAGCCTAAATATTGCGTTTTTTTTTAATTTGCTTACCGGGCTAAAGGTTAGCATGTTTAAAATACGTAAGTCGTTTTGTTCAACAAATTTGAGTAGATAACTCAGCAGTTGTTTGCATCAGAGCGATAATTTTTGAGATAGTTATTAAAACTGTTTAAAGGTTGTCAAACGTTGTTTCTCGTTGTATATCCTTTAATTCTAGAGTTAAATTGATAAATAACGTGTACGAATTTGTTTAACGCATTTGTTTTGGTTACTCGACGTCTCCGTTCTCGTGTAGCCAACATATTGCGTTTTTTTTTTTAATTTGCTTACCGGGCTAAAGGTTAGCATGTTTAAAATACGTAAGTCGTTTTGTTCAACAAATTTGAGTAGATAACTCAGCAGTTGTTTGCATCACAGCGACAATTTTTGAGATAGTTATTAAAACTGTTTAAAGGTTGTCAAATGTTGTTTCTCGTTGTATATCCTTTAATTCTAGAGTTAAATTGATAAATAACGTGTACGAATTTGTTTAACGCATTTGTTTTGGTTACTCGACGTCTCCGTTCTCGTGTAGCCTACATATTTCGTTTTTTTTTTTTAATTTGCTTACCGGGCTAAAGGTTAGCATGCTTAAAATACGTAAGTCGTATTGTTCAACAAATTTGAGTAGATAACTCAGCAGTTGTTTGCATCAGAGCGACAATTTTTGAGATAGTTATTAAAATTGTTTAAAGGTTGTCAAACGTTGTTTCTCGTTGTATATCCTTTAATTCTAGAGTTAAATTTATAAATAACGTGTACGAATTTTTTTAACGCATTTGTTTTCGTTACTCGACGTCTCCGTTCTCGTGCAGCCTACATATTGCGTTTTTTTTTAATTTGCTTACCGGGCTAAAGGTTAGCATGCTTAAAATACGAAAGTCGTTTTGTTCAACAAATTTGAGTAGATAACTCAGCAGTTGTTTCCATCAGAGCGACAATTTTTGAGATAGTTATTAAAACTTTTTAAAGGTTGTCAAACGTTGTTTCTCGTTGTATATCCTTTAATTCTAGAGTTAAATTGATAAATAACGTGTACGAATTTGTTTAACGCATTTGTTTTGGTTACTCGACGTCTCCGTTTTCGTGTAGCCTACATATTGCGTTTTTTTTTTTTAATTTGCTTACCGGGCTAAAGGTTAGCATGTTTAAAATACGTAAGTCGTATTGTTCAACAAATTTGAGTAGATAACTCAGCAGTTGTTTGCATCAGAGCGACAATTTTTGAGATAGTTATTAAAACTGTTTAAAGGTTGTCAAACGTTGTTTCTCGTTGTATATCCTTTAATTCTAGAGTTAAATTGATAAATAACGTGTACGAATTTGTTTAAGGCATTTGTTTTGGTTACTCGACGTCTCCGTTCTCGTGTAGCCTACATATTGCGTTTTTTTTTTAATTTGCTTACCGGGCTAAAGGTTAGCATGCTTAAAATACGTAAGTCGTTTTGTCCAACAAATTTGAGTAGATAACTCAGCAGTTGTTTCCATCAGAGCGACAATTTTTGAGATAGTTATTAAAACTGTTTAAAGGTTGTCAAACGTTGTTTCTCGTTGTATATCCTTTAATTCTAGAGTTAAATTGATAAATAACGTGTACGAATTTGTTTAACGCATTTGTTTTGGTTACTCGACGCCTCCGTTCTCGTGTAGCCTATATATTGCGTTTTTTTTTTAATTTGCTTACCGGGCTAAAGGTTAGCATGCTTAAAATACGTAAGTCGTATTGCTCAACAAATTTGAGTAGATAACTCAGCAGTTGTTTGCATCAGAGCGACAATTTTTGAGATAGTTATTAAAACTGTTTAAAGGTTGTCAAACGTTGTTTCTCGTTGTATATCCTTTAATTCTAGAGTTAAATTGATAAATAACGTGTACGAATTTGTTTAACGCATTTGTTTTGGTTACTCGACGTCTCCGTTTTCGTGTAGCCTACATATTGCGTTTTTTTTTAATTTGCTTACCGGGCTAAATGTTAGCATGCTTAAAATACGTAAGTCGTATTGTTCAACAAATTTGAGTAGATAACTCAGCAGTTGTTTGCATCAGAGCGACAATTTTTGAGATAGTTATTAAAACTGTTTAAAGGTTGTCAAACGTTGTTTCTCGTTGTATATCCTTTAATTCTAGAGTTAAATTGATAAATAGCGTGTACGAATTTGTTTAACGCATTTGTTTTGGTTACTCGACGTCTCCGTTTTCGTGTTGCCTACATATTGCGTTTTTTTTTTAATTTGGTTACCGGGCTAAAGGTTAGCATGTTTAAAATACGTAAGTCGTTTTGTTCAACAAATTTGAGTATATAACTCAGCAGTTGTTTGCATCAGAGCGACAATTTTTGAGATAGTTATTAAAACTGTTTAAAGGTTGTCAAACGTTGTTTCTCGTTGTATATCCTTTAATTCTAGAGTTAAATTGATAAATAACGTGTACGAATTTGTTTAACGCATTTGTTTTGGTTACTCGACGTCTCCGTTCTCGTGTAGCCTAAATATTGCGTTTTTTTTTAATTTGCTTACCGGGCTAAAGGTTAGCATGTTTAAAATACGTAAGTCGTTTTGTTCAACAAATTTGAGTAGATAACTCAGCAGTTGTTTGCATCAGAGCGATAATTTTTGAGATAGTTATTAAAACTGTTTAAAGGTTGTCAAACGTTGTTTCTCGTTGTATATCCTTTAATTCTAGAGTTAAATTGATAAATAACGTGTACGAATTTGTTTAACGCATTTGTTTTGGTTACTCGACGTCTCCGTTCTCGTGTAGCCAACATATTGCGTTTTTTTTTTAATTTGCTTACCGGGCTAAAGGTTAGCATGTTTAAAATACGTAAGTCGTTTTGTTCAACAAATTTGAGTAGATAACTCAGCAGTTGTTTGCATCACAGCGACAATTTTTGAGATAGTTATTAAAACTGTTTAAAGGTTGTCAAATGTTGTTTCTCGTTGTATATCCTTTAATTCTAGAGTTAAATTGATAAATAACGTGTACGAATTTGTTTAACGCATTTGTTTTGGTTACTCGACGTCTCCGTTCTCGTGTAGCCTACATATTTCGTTTTTTTTTTTTAATTTGCTTACCGGGCTAAAGGTTAGCATGCTTAAAATACGTAAGTCGTATTGTTCAACAAATTTGAGTAGATAACTCAGCAGTTGTTTGCATCAGAGCGACAATTTTTGAGATAGTTATTAAAATTGTTTAAAGGTTGTCAAACGTTGTTTCTCGTTGTATATCCTTTAATTCTAGAGTTAAATTGATAAATAACGTGTACGAATTTTTTTAACGCATTTGTTTTCGTTACTCGACGTCTCCGTTCTCGTGCAGCCTACATATTGCGTTTTTTTTTAATTTGCTTACCGGGCTAAAGGTTAGCATGCTTAAAATACGAAAGTCGTTTTGTTCAACAAATTTGAGTAGATAACTCAGCAGTTGTTTCCATCAGAGCGACAATTTTTGAGATAGTTATTAAAACTTTTTAAAGGTTGTCAAACGTTGTTTCTCGTTGTATATCCTTTAATTCTAGAGTTAAATTGATAAATAACATGTACGAATTTGTTTAACGCATTTGTTTTGGTTACTCGACGCCTCCGTTCTCGTGTAGCCTACATATTGCGTTTTTTTTTTAATTTGCTTACCGGGCTAAAGGTTAGCATGCTTAAAATACGTAAGTCGTTTTGTTCTACAAACTTAAGTAGATAACTCATCAGTTGTTTGCATCAGAGCGACAATTTTTGAGATAGTTGTTAAAACTGTTTAAAGGTTGTCAAACGTTGTTTCTCGTTGTATATCCTTTAATTCTAGAGTTAAATTGATAAATAACGTGTACGAATTTGTTTAACGCATTTGTTTTGGTTACTCGACGTCTCCGTTCTCGTGTAGCCTACATATTACGTTTTTTTTTTAATTTGCTTACCGGGCTGAAGGTTAGCATGCTTAAAATACGTAAGTCGTTTTGTTCAACAAATTTAAGTAGATAACTCATCAGTTGTTTGCATTAGAGCGACAATTTTTGAGATAGTTATTAAAACTTTTTAAAGGTTGTCAAACGTTGTTTCTCGTTGTATATCCTTTAATTCTAATGTTAAATTGATAAATAACGTGTACGAATTTGTTTAACGCATTTGTTTTGGTTACTCGACGTCTCCGTTCTCGTGTAGACTACACATTGCGTTTTTTTTTTTAATTTGCTTACCGGGCTAAAGGTTAGCATGTTTAAAATACGTAAGTCGTTTTGTTCAAAAAATTTGAGTAGATAACTCAGCAGTTGTTTGCATCAGAGCGACAATTTTTGAGATAGTTATTAAAACTGTTTAAAGGTTGTCAAACGTTGTTTCTTGTTGTATATCCTTTAATTCTAGAGTTAAATTGATAAATAACGTGTACGAATTTGTTTAACGCATTTGTTTTGGTTACTCGACGTCTCCGTTTTCGTGTAGCCTACATATTGCGTTTTTTTTTTTAATTTGCTTACCGGGCTAAAGGTTAGCATGCTTAAAATACGTAAGTCGTTTTGTTCAACAAATTTAAGTAGATAACTCATCAGTTGATTGCATCAGAGCGACAATTTTTGAGATAGTTATTAAAACTGTTTAAAGGTTGTCAAACGTTGTTTCTCGTTGCATATCCTTTAATTCTAGAGTTAAATTGATAAATAACGTGTACGGATTTGTTTAACGCATTTGTTTTGGTTACTCGACGTCTCCGTTCTCGTGTAGCCTACATATTGCGTTTTTTTTATAATTTGCTTACCGGGCTAAAGGTTAGCATGTTTAAAATACGTAAGTCGTTTTGTTCAACAAATTTGAGTAGATAACTCAGCAGTTATTTGCATGAGAGCGACAATTTTTGAGATAGTTATTAAAACTGTTTAAAGGTTATCAAACGTTGTTTCTCGTTGTATATCCTTTAATTCTAGAGTTAAATTGATAAATAACGTGTACGAATTTGTTTAACGCATTTGTTTTGGTTACTCGACGTCTCAGTTCTCGTGTAGCCTACATATTGCGTTTTTTTTTTTAATTTGCTTACCGGGCTAAAGGTTAGCATGCTTAAAATACGTAATTCGTTTTGTTCAACAAATTTGAGTAGATAACTCAGCAGTTGTTTGCATCAGAGCGGCAATTTTTGAGATAGTTATTAGAACTGTTTAAAGGTTGTCAAACGTTGTTTCTCGTTGTATATCCTTTAATTCTAGAGTTAAATTGATAAATAACGTGTACGAATTTGTTTAACGCATTTGTTTTGGTTACTCGACGTCTCCGTTCTCGTGTAGCCTACATATTGCGTTTTTTTTTTTTAATTTGCTTACCGGGCTAAAGGTTAGCATGCTTAAAATACGTAAGTCGTATTGTTCAACAAATTTAAGTAGATAACTCATCAGTTGTTTGCATCAGAGCGACAATTTTTGAGATAGTTATTAAAACTGTTTAAAGGTTGTCAAACGTTGTTTCTCGTTGTATATCCTTTAATTCTAGAGTTAAATTGATAAATAACGTGTACGAATTTGTTTAACGCATTTGTTTTGGTTACTCGACGTCTCCGTTCTCGTGTAGCCTACATATTGCGCTTTTTTTTTTAATTTGCTTACCGGGCTAAAGGTTAGCATGCTTAAAATACGTAAGTCGTTTTTTTCAACAAATTTAAGTAGATAACTCATCAGTTGTTTGCATCAGAGCGCCAATTTTTGAGATAGTTATTAAAACTGTTTAAAGGTTGTCAAACGTTGTTTCTCGTTGTATATCCTTTAATTCTAGAGTTAAATTGATAAATAACGTGTACGAATTTGTTTAACGCATTTTTTTTTGTTACTCGACGTCTCCGTTCTCGTGTAGCCTACATATTGCGCTTTTTTTTTTAATTTGCTTACCGGGCTAAAGGTTAGCATGCTTAAAATACGTAAGTCGTTTTGTTCAACAAATTTAAGTAGATAACTCATCAGTTGTTTGCATCAGAGCGACAATTTTTGAGATAGTTATTAAAACTGTTTAAAGGTTGTCAAACGTTGTTTCTCGTTGTATATCCTTTAATTCTAGAGTTAAATTGATAAATAACGTGTACGAATTTGTTTCACGCATTTGTTTTGGTTACTCGACGTCTCCGATCTCGTGTAGCCTACATATTGCGTTTTTTTTTTTAATTTGCTTACCGGGCTAAAGGTTAGCATGCTTAAAAACGTAAGTAGTTTTGTTCAACAAATTTAACTCATCAGTTGTTTGCATCAGAGCGACAATTTTTGAGATAGTTATTAAAACTGTTTAAAGGTTGTCAAACGTTGTTTGTCGTTGTATATCCTTTAATTCTAGAGTTAAATTGATAAATAACGTGTACGAATTTGTTTAACGCATTTGTTTTGGTTACTCGACGTCTCCGTTCTCGTGTAGCCTACATATTGCGTTTTTTTTAAATTTGCTTACCGGGCTAAAACTTAGCATGCTTAAAATACGTAAGTCGTTTTGTTCAACAAATGTAAGTAGATAACTCATCAGTTGTTTGCATCAGAGCGACAATTTTTGAGATAGTTATTAAAACTGTTTAAAGGTTGTCAAACGTTGTTTCTCGTTGTATATCCTTTAATTCTAGAGTTAAATTGATAAATAACGTGTACGAATTTGTTTAACGCATTTGTTTTGGTTACTCGACGTCTCCGTTCTCGTGTAGCCTACATATTGCGTTTTTTTTTTTTTTAATTTGCTTACCGGGCTAAAGGTTAGCATGCTTAAAATACGTAAGTAGTTTTGTTCAACAAATTTAACTCATCAGTTGTTTGCATCAGAGCGACAATTTTTGAGATAGTTATTAAAACTGTTTAAAGGTTGTCAAACGTTGTTTCTCGTTGTATATCCTTTAATTCTAGAGTTAAATTGATAAATAACGTGTACGAATTTGTTTAACGCATTTGTTTTGGTTACTCGACGTCTCCGTTCTCGTGTAGCCTAAATATTGCGTTTTTTTTTAATTTGCTTACCGGGCTAAAGGTTAGCATGTTTAAAATACGTAAGTCGTTTTGTTCAACAAATTTGAGTAGATAACTCAGCAGTTGTTTGCATCAGAGCGATAATTTTTGAGATAGTTATTAAAACTGTTTAAAGGTTGTCAAACGTTGTTTCTCGTTGTATATCCTTTAATTCTAGAGTTAAATTGATAAATAACGTGTACGAATTTGTTTAACGCATTTGTTTTGGTTACTCGACGTCTCCGTTCTCGTGTAGCCAACATATTGCGTTTTTTTTTTTAATTTGCTTACCGGGCTAAAGGTTAGCATGTTTAAAATACGTAAGTCGTTTTGTTCAACAAATTTGAGTAGATAACTCAGCAGTTGTTTGCATCACAGCGACAATTTTTGAGATAGTTATTAAAACTGTTTAAAGGTTGTCAAATGTTGTTTCTCGTTGTATATCCTTTAATTCTAGAGTTAAATTGATAAATAACGTGTACGAATTTGTTTAACGCATTTGTTTTGGTTACTCGACGTCTCCGTTCTCGTGTAGCCAACATATTGCGTTTTTTTTTTTAATTTGCTTACCGGGCTAAAGGTTAGCATGTTTAAAATACGTAAGTCGTATTGTTCAACAAATTTGAGTAGATAACTCAGCAGTTGTTTGCATCAGAGCGACAATTTTTGAGATAGTTATTAAAATTGTTTAAAGGTTGTCAAACGTTGTTTCTCGTTGTATATCCTTTAATTCTAGAGTTAAATTGATAAATAACGTGTACGAATTTTTTTAACGCATTTGTTTTCGTTACTCGACGTCTCCGTTCTCGTGCAGCCTACATATTGCGTTTTTTTTTAATTTGCTTACCGGGCTAAAGGTTAGCATGCTTAAAATACGAAAGTCGTTTTGTTCAACAAATTTAAGTAGATAACTCATCAGTTGTTTGCATCAGAGCGACAATTTTTGAGATAGTTATTAAAACTGTTTAAAGGTTGTCAAACGTTGTTTCTCGTTGTATATCCTTTAATTCTAGAGTTAAATTGATAAATAACGTGTACGAATTTGTTTCACGCATTTGTTTTGGTTACTCGACGTCTCCGATCTCGTGTAGCCTACATATTGCGTTTTTTTTTTTTAATTTGCTTACCGGGCTAAAGGTTAGCATGCTTAAAATACGTAAGTAGTTTTGTTCAACAAATTTAACTCATCAGTTGTTTGCATCAGAGCGACAATTTTTGAGATAGTTATTAAAACTGTTTAAAGGTTGTCAAACGTTGTTTGTCGTTGTATATCCTTTAATTCTAGAGTTAAATTGATAAATAACGTGTACGAATTTGTTTAACGCATTTGTTTTGGTTACTCGACGTCTCCGTTCTCGTGTAGCCTACATATTGCGTTTTTTTTTAATTTGCTTACCGGGCTAAAACTTAGCATGCTTAAAATACGTAAGTCGTTTTGTTCAACAAATGTAAGTAGATAACTCATCAGTTGTTTGCATCAGAGCGACAATTTTTGAGATAGTTATTAAAACTGTTTAAAGGTTGTCAAACGTTGTTTCTCGTTGTATATCCTTTAATTCTAGAGTTAAATTGATAAATAACGTGTACGAATTTGTTTAACGCATTTGTTTTGGTTACTCGACGTCTCCGTTCTCGTGTAGCCTACATATTGCGTTTTTTTTTTTTTAATTTGCTTACCGGGCTAAAGGTTAGCATGCTTAAAATACGTAAGTAGTTTTGTTCAACAAATTTAACTCATCAGTTGTTTGCATCAGAGCGACAATTTTTGAGATAGTTATTAAAACTGTTTAAAGGTTGTCAAACGTTGTTTCTCGTTGTATATCCTTTAATTCTAGAGTTAAATTGATAAATAACGTGTACGAATTTGTTTAACGCATTTGTTTTGGTTACTCGACGTCTCCGTTCTCGTGTAGCCTAAATATTGCGTTTTTTTTTAATTTGCTTACCGGGCTAAAGGTTAGCATGTTTAAAATACGTAAGTCGTTTTGTTCAACAAATTTGAGTAGATAACTCAGCAGTTGTTTGCATCAGAGCGATAATTTTTGAGATAGTTATTAAAACTGTTTAAAGGTTGTCAAACGTTGTTTCTCGTTGTATATCCTTTAATTCTAGAGTTAAATTGATAAATAACGTGTACGAATTTGTTTAACGCATTTGTTTTGGTTACTCGACGTCTCCGTTCTCGTGTAGCCAACATATTGCGTTTTTTTTTTTAATTTGCTTACCGGGCTAAAGGTTAGCATGTTTAAAATACGTAAGTCGTTTTGTTCAACAAATTTGAGTAGATAACTCAGCAGTTGTTTGCATCACAGCGACAATTTTTGAGATAGTTATTAAAACTGTTTAAAGGTTGTCAAATGTTGTTTCTCGTTGTATATCCTTTAATTCTAGAGTTAAATTGATAAATAACGTGTACGAATTTGTTTAACGCATTTGTTTTGGTTACTCGACGTCTCCGTTCTCGTGTAGCCTACATATTTCGTTTTTTTTTTTTAATTTGCTTACCGGGCTAAAGGTTAGCATGCTTAAAATACGTAAGTCGTATTGTTCAACAAATTTGAGTAGATAACTCAGCAGTTGTTTGCATCAGAGCGACAATTTTTGAGATAGTTATTAAAATTGTTTAAAGGTTGTCAAACGTTGTTTCTCGTTGTATATCCTTTAATTCTAGAGTTAAATTGATAAATAACGTGTACGAATTTTTTTAACGCATTTGTTTTCGTTACTCGACGTCTCCGTTCTCGTGCAGCCTACATATTGCGTTTTTTTTTAATTTGCTTACCGGGCTAAAGGTTAGCATGCTTAAAATACGAAAGTCGTTTTGTTCAACAAATTTGAGTAGATAACTCAGCAGTTGTTTCCATCAGAGCGACAATTTTTGAGATAGTTATTAAAACTTTTTAAAGGTTGTCAAACGTTGTTTCTCGTTGTATATCCTTTAATTCTAGAGTTAAATTGATAAATAACGTGTACGAATTTGTTTAACGCATTTGTTTTGGTTACTCGACGCCTCCGTTCTCGTGTAGCCTACATATTGCGTTTTTTTTTTTAATTTGCTTACCGGGCTAAAGGTTAGCATGCTTAAAATACGTAAGTCGTTTTGTTCTACAAACTTAAGTAGATAACTCATCAGTTGTTTGCATCAGAGCGACAATTTTTGAGATAGTTGTTAAAACTGTTTAAAGGTTGTCAAACGTTGTTTCTCGTTGTATATCCTTTAATTCTAGAGTTAAATTGATAAATAACGTGTACGAATTTGTTTAACGCATTTGTTTTGGTTACTCGACGTCTCCGTTCTCGTGTAGCCTACATATTACGTTTTTTTTTTAATTTGCTTACCGGGCTGAAGGTTAGCATGCTTAAAATACGTAAGTCGTTTTGTTCAACAAATTTAAGTAGATAACTCATCAGTTGTTTGCATTAGAGCGACAATTTTTGAGATAGTTATTAAAACTTTTTAAAGGTTGTCAAACGTTGTTTCTCGTTGTATATCCTTTAATTCTAATGTTAAATTGATAAATAACGTGTACGAATTTGTTTAACGCATTTGTTTTGGTTACTCGACGTCTCCGTTCTCGTGTAGACTACACATTGCGTTTTTTTTTTTAATTTGCTTACCGGGCTAAAGGTTAGCATGTTTAAAATACGTAAGTCGTTTTGTTCAAAAAATTTGAGTAGATAACTCAGCAGTTGTTTGCATCAGAGCGACAATTTTTGAGATAGTTATTAAAACTGTTTAAAGGTTGTCAAACGTTGTTTCTTGTTGTATATCCTTTAATTCTAGAGTTAAATTGATAAATAACGTGTACGAATTTGTTTAACGCATTTGTTTTGGTTACTCGACGTCTCCGTTTTCGTGTAGCCTACATATTGCGTTTTTTTTTTTAATTTGCTTACCGGGCTAAAGGTTAGCATGCTTAAAATATGTAAGTCGTTTTGTTCAAAAATTTAAGTAGATAACTCATCAGTTGATTGCATCAGAGCGACAATTTTTGAGATAGTTATTAAAACTGTTTAAAGGTTGTCAAACGTTGTTTCTCGTTGCATATCCTTTAATTCTAGAGTTAAATTGATAAATAACGTGTACGGATTTGTTTAACGCATTTGTTTTGGTTACTCGACGTCTCCGTTCTCGTGTAGCCTACATATTGCGTTTTTTTTTATAATTTGCTTACCGGGCTAAAGGTTAGCATGTTTAAAATACGTAAGTCGTTTTGTTCAACAAATTTGAGTAGATAACTCAGCAGTTATTTGCATGAGAGCGACAATTTTTGAGATAGTTATTAAAACTGTTTAAAGGTTATCAAACGTTGTTTCTCGTTGTATATCCTTTAATTCTAGAGTTAAATTGATAAATAACGTGTACGAATTTGTTTAACGCATTTGTTTTGGTTACTCGACGTCTCCGTTCTCGTGTAGCCTACATATTGCGTTTTTTTTTTTAATTTGCTTACCGGGCTAAAGGTTAGCATGCTTAAAATACGTAATTCGTTTTGTTCAACAAATTTGAGTAGATAACTCAGCAGTTGTTTGCATCAGAGCGACAATTTTTGAGATAGTTATTAGAACTGTTTAAAGGTTGTCAAACGTTGTTTCTCGTTGTATATCCTTTAATTCTAGAGTTAAATTGATAAATAACGTGTACGAATTTGTTTAACGCATTTGTTTTGGTTACTCGACGTCTCCGTTCTCGTGTAGCCTACATATTGCGTTTTTTTTTTTTAATTTGCTTACCGGGCTAAAGGTTAGCATGCTTAAAATACGTAAGTCGTATTGTTCAACAAATTTAAGTAGATAACTCATCAGTTGTTTGCATCAGAGCGACAATTTTTGAGATAGTTATTAAAACTGTTTAAAGGTTGTCAAACGTTGTTTCTCGTTGTATATCCTTTAATTCTAGAGTTAAATTGATAAATAACGTGTACGAATTTGTTTAACGCATTTGTTTTGGTTACTCGACGTCTCCGTTCTCGTGTAGCCTACATATTGCGCTTTTTTTTTTAATTTGCTTACCGGGCTAAAGGTTAGCATGCTTAAAATACGTAAGTCGTTTTTTTCAACAAATTTAAGTAGATAACTCATCAGTTGTTTGCATCAGAGCGCCAATTTTTGAGATAGTTATTAAAACTGTTTAAAGGTTGTCAAACGTTGTTTCTCGTTGTATATCCTTTAATTCTAGAGTTAAATTGATAAATAACGTGTACGAATTTGTTTAACGCATTTTTTTTTGTTACTCGACGTCTCCGTTCTCGTGTAGCCTACATATTGCGCTTTTTTTTTTAATTTGCTTACCGGGCTAAAGGTTAGCATGCTTAAAATACGTAAGTCGTTTTGTTCAACAAATTTAAGTAGATAACTCATCAGTTGTTTGCATCAGAGCGACAATTTTTGAGATAGTTATTAAAACTGTTTAAAGGTTGTCAAACGTTGTTTCTCGTTGTATATCCTTTAATTCTAGAGTTAAATTGATAAATAACGTGTACGAATTTGTTTCACGCATTTGTTTTGGTTACTCGACGTCTCCGATCTCGTGTAGCCTACATATTGCGTTTTTTTTTTTTAATTTGCTTACCGGGCTAAAGGTTAGCATGCTTAAAATACGTAAGTAGTTTTGTTCAACAAATTTAACTCATCAGTTGTTTGCATCAGAGCGACAATTTTTGAGATAGTTATTAAAACTGTTTAAAGGTTGTCAAACGTTGTTTGTCGTTGTATATCCTTTAATTCTAGAGTTAAATTGATAAATAACGTGTACGAATTTGTTTAACGCATTTGTTTTGGTTACTCGACGTCTCCGTTCTCGTGTAGCCTACATATTGCGTTTTTTTTTAATTTGCTTACCGGGCTAAAACTTAGCATGCTTAAAATACGTAAGTCGTTTTGTTCAACAAATGTAAGTAGATAACTCATCAGTTGTTTGCATCAGAGCGACAATTTTTGAGATAGTTATTAAAACTGTTTAAAGGTTGTCAAACGTTGTTTCTCGTTGTATATCCTTTAATTCTAGAGTTAAATTGATAAATAACGTGTACGAATTTGTTTAACGCATTTGTTTTGGTTACTCGACGTCTCCGTTCTCGTGTAGCCTACATATTGCGTTTTTTTTTTTTTAATTTGCTTACCGGGCTAAAGGTTAGCATGCTTAAAATACGTAAGTAGTTTTGTTCAACAAATTTAACTCATCAGTTGTTTGCATCAGAGCGACAATTTTTGAGATAGTTATTAAAACTGTTTAAAGGTTGTCAAACGTTGTTTCTCGTTGTATATCCTTTAATTCTAGAGTTAAATTGATAAATAACGTGTACGAATTTGTTTAACGCATTTGTTTTGGTTACTCGACGTCTCCGTTCTCGTGTAGCCTACATATTGCGTTTTTTTTTTTTTAATTTGCTTACCGGGCTAAAGGTTAGCATGCTTAAAATACGTAAGTAGTTTTGTTCAACAAATTTAACTCATCAGTTGTTTGCATCAGAGCGACAATTTTTGAGATAGTTATTAAAACTGTTTAAAGGTTGTCAAACGTTGTTTCTCGTTGTATATCCTTTAATTCTAGAGTTAAATTGATAAATAACGTGTACGAATTTGTTTAACGCATTTGTTTTGGTTACTCGACGTCTCCGTTCTCGTGTAGCCTACATATTGCGTTTTTTTTTTTTTTTATTTGCTTACCGGGCTAAAGGTTAGCACGCTTAAAATACGTAAGTCGTTTTGTTCAACAAATTTAAGTAGATAACTCATCAGTTGTTTGCATCAGAGCGACAATTTTTGAGATAGTTATTAAAACTGTTTAAAGGTTGTCAAACGTTGTTTCTCGTTGTAAATCCTTTAATTCTAGAGTTAAATTGATAAATAACGTGTACGATTTTGTTTAACGCATTTGTTTTGGTTACTCGACGTCTCCGTTCTCGTGTAGCCTACATATTGCGTTTTTTTTTTAATTTGCTTACCGGGCTAAAGGTTAGCATGTTTAAAATACGTAAGTCGTTTTGTTCAACAAATTTGAGTAGATAACTCAGCAGTTGTTTGCATCAGAGCGACAATATTTGAGATAGTTATTAAAACTGTTTAAAGGTTGTCAAACGTTGTTTCTCGTTGTATATCCCTTAATTCTAGAGTTAAATTGATAAATAACGTGTACGAATTTGTTTAACGCATTTGTTTTGGTTACTCGACGTCTCCGTTCTCGTGTAGCCTACATATTGCGTTTTTTTTTAATTTGCCTACCGGGCTAAAGGTTAGCATGCTTAAAATACGTAAGTCGTTTTGTTCAACAAATTTGAGTAGATAACTTAGCAGTTGTTTGCATAAGAGCGACAATTTTTGAGATAGTTATTAAAACTGTTTAAAGGTTGTCAAACGTTGTTTCTCGTTGTATATCCTTTAATTCTAGAGTTAAATTGATAAATAACGTGTACGAATTTGTTTAACGCATTTGTTTTGGTTACTCGACGTCTCCGTTCTCGTGTAGCATACATATTGCGTTTTTTTTTAATTTGCTTACCGGGCTAAAGGTTAGCATGCTTAAAATACGTAAGTCGTTTAACTCATCAGTTGTTTGTGAAAAAGGGACAATTTTTGAGATAGTTATTAAAACTGTTTAAAGGTTGTCAAACGTTTTTTCTCGTTGTATATCCTTTAATTCTAGAGTTAAATTGATAAATAACGTGTACGAATTTGTTTAACGCATTTGTTTTGGTTACTCGACGTCTCCGTTCTCGTGTAGCCTACATATTGCGTTTTTTTTTTAATTTGCTTACCGGTCTAAAGGTTAGCATGCTTAAAATACGTAAGTCGTTTTGTTCAACAAATTTAAGTAGATAACTCATCAGTTGTTTGCATCAGAGCGACAATTTTTGAGATAGTTATTAAAACTGTTTAAAGGTTGTCAAACGTTGTTTCTCGTTGTATATCCTTTAATTCTAGAGTTAAATTGATAAATAACGTGTACGAATTTGTTTAACGCATTTGTTTTGGTTACTCGACGTCTCCATTCTCGTGTAGCCTACATATTGCGTTTTTTTTTTAATTTGCTTACCGGGCTAAAGGTTACCGTGTTTAAAATACGTAAGTCGTTTTGTTCCACAAATTTGAGTAGATAACTCAGCAGTTGTTTGCATCAGAGCGACAATTTTTGAGATAGTTATTAAAACTGTTTAAAGGTTGTCAAACGTTGTTTCTCGTTGTATATCCTTTAATTCTAGAGTTAAATTGATAAATAACGTGTACGAATTTGTTTAACGCATTTGTTTTGGTTACTCGACGTCTCCGTTCTCGTGTAGCCTACATATTGCGTTTTTTTTTAATTTGCTTACCGGGCTAAAGGTTAGCATGCTTAAAATACGTAAGTCGTTTTGTTCAACAAATTTAAGTAGATAACTCATCAGTTGTTTGCATCAGAGCGACAATTTTTGAGATAGTTATTAAAACTGTTTAAAGGTTGTCAAACGTTGTTTCTCGTTGTATATCCTTTAATTCTAGAGCTAAATTGATAAATAACGTGTACGAATTTGTTTAACGCATTTGTTTTGGTTACTCGACGTCTCCGTTCTCGTGTAGCCTACATATTGCGTTTTTTTTTTAATTTGCTTACCTGGCTAAAGGTTAGCAGCTTAAAATACGTAAGTCGTTTTGTTCAACAAATTTAAGTAGATAACTCATCAGTTGTTTGCATCAGAGCGACAATTTTTGAGATAGTTATTAAAACTGTTTAAAGGTTGTCAAACGTTGTTTCTCGTTGTATATCCTTTAATTCTAGAGTTAAATTGATAAATAACGTGTACGAATTTGTTTAACGCATTTGTTTTGGTTACTCGACGTCTCCGTTCTCGTGTAGCCTACATATTGCTTTGTTTTTTTAATTTGCTTACCGGGCTAAAGGTTAGCATGCTTAAAATACGTAAGTCGTTTTGTTCAACAAATTTGAGTAGATAACTCAGCAGTTGTTTCCATCAGAGCGACAATTTTTGAGATAGTTATTAAAACTGTTTAAAGGTTGTCAAACGTTGTTTCTCGTTGCATATCCTTTAATTCTAGAGTTAAATTGATAAATAACGTGTACGAATTTGTTTAACGCATTTGTTTTGGTTACTCGACGTCTCCGTTCTCGTGTAGCCTACATATTGCGTTTTTTTTTATTTGCTTACCGGGCTAAAGGTTAGCATGCTTAAAATACGTAAGTCGTTTTGTTCAACAAATTTGAGTAGATAACTCAGCAGTTGTTTGCATCAGAGCGACAATTTTTGAGATAGTTATTAAAACTGTTTAAATGTTGTCAAACGTTGTTTCTCGTTGTATATCCTTTAATTCTAGAGTTAAATTGATAAATAACGTGTACGAATTTGTTTAACGCATTTGTTTTGGTTACTCGACGTCTCCGTTCTCGTGTAGCCTATATATTGCGTTTTTTTTTAATTTGCTTACCGGGCTAAAGGTTAGCATGCTTAAAATACGTAAGTCGTTTTGTTCAACAAATTTGAGTAGATAACTCAGCAGTTGTTTGCATCAGAGCGACAATTTTTGAGATAGTTATTAAAACTGTTTAAAGGTTGTCAAACGTTGTTTCTCGTTGTATATCCTTTAATTCTAGAGTTAAATTGATAAATAACGTGTACGAATTTGTTTAACGCATTTCTTTTGGTTACTCGACGTCTCCGTTCTCGTGTAGCCTACATATTGCGTTTTTTTTTTTTAATTTGCTTACCGGGCTAAAGGTTAGCATGCTTAAAATACGTAAGTCGTTTTGTTCAACAAATTTGAGTAGATAACTCAGCAGTTGTTTGTATCAGAGCGACAATTTTTGAGATAGTTATTAAAACTGTTTAAAAGTTGTCCAACGTTGTTTCTCGTTGTATATCCTTTAATTCTAGAGTTAAATTGATAAATAACGTGTACGAATTTGTTTAACGCATTTGTTTTGGTTACTCGACGTCTCCGTTCTCTTGTAGCCTACATATTGCGTTTTTTTTTTTTAATTTGCTTACCGGGCTAAAGGTTATCATGCTTAAAATACGTAAGTCGTTTTGTTCAACAAATTTGAGTAGATAACTCAGCAGTTGTTTGCATCAGAGCGACAATTTTTGAGATAGTTGTTAAAACTGGTTAAAGGTTGTCAAACGTTGTTTCTCGTTGTATATCCTTTAATTCTAGAGTTAAATTGATAAATAACGTGTAGGAATTTGTTTAACGCATTTGTTTTGGTTACTCGACGTCTCCGTTCTCGTGTAGCCTACATATTGCGTTTTTTTTAATTTGCTTACCGGGCTAAAGGTTAGCATGCTTAAAATACGTAAGTCGTTTTGTTCAACAAATTTAAGTAGATAACTCATCAGTTGTTTGCATCAGAGCGACAATTTTTGAGATAGTTATTAAAACTGTTTAAAGGTTGTCAAACGTTGTTTCTCGTTGTATATCCTTTAATTCTAGAGTTAAATTGATAAATAACGTGTACGAATTTGTTTAACGCATTTTTTTTTTGTTACTCGACGTCTCCGTTCTCGTGTAGCCTACATATTGCGTTTTTTTTTAATTTGCTTACCGGGCTAAAGGTTAGCATGCTTAAAATACGTAAGTCGTTTTGTTCATCAAATTTAAGTAGATAACTCATCAGTTGTTTGCATCAGAGCGACAATTTTTGAGATAGTTATTAAAACTGTTTAAAGGTTGTCAAACGTTGTTTCTCGTTGTATATCCTTTAATTCTAGAGTTAAATTGATAAATAACGTGTACGAATTTGTTTAACGCATTTGTTTTGGTTACTCGACGTCTCCGTTCTCGTGTAGCCTACATATTGCGTTTTTTTTTTAATTTGCTTACCGGGCTAAAGGTTAGCATGCTTAAAATACGTAAGTAGTTTTGTTCAACAAATTTAAGTAGATAACTCATCAGTTGTTTGCATCAGGGCGACAATTTTTGAGATAGTTATTAAAACTGTTTAAAGGTTGTCAAACGTTGTTTCTCGTTGTATATCCTTTAATTCTAGAGTTAAATTGATAAATAACGTGTACGAATTTGTAAACGCATTTGTTTTGGTTACTCGACGTCTCCGTTCTCGTGTAGCCTACATATTGCGTTTTTTTTTTAATTTGCTTACCGGGCTAAAAGTTAGCATGCTTAAAATACGTAAGTCGTTTTGTTCAACAAATGTAAGTAGATAACTCATCAGTTGTTTGCATCAGAGCGACAATTTTTGAGATAGTTATTAAAACTGTTTAAAGGTTGTCAACCGTTGTTTCTCGTTGTATATCCTTTAATTCTATAGTTAAATTGATAAATAACGTGTACGAATTTGTTTAACGCATTTGTTTTGGTTACTCGACGTCTCCGTTCTCGTGTAGCCTACATATTGCGTTTTTTTTTTTTTTTTATTTGCTTACCGGGCTAAAGGTTAGCACGCTTAAAATACGTAAGTCGTTTTGTTCAACAAATTTAAGTAGATAACTCATCAGTTGTTTGCATCAGAGCGACAATTTTTGAGATAGTTATTAAAACTGTTTAAAGGTTGTCAAACGTTGTTTCTCGTTGTAAATCCTTTAATTCTAGAGTTAAATTGATAAATAACGTGTACGAATTTGTTTAACGCATTTGTTTTGGTTACTCGACGTCTCCGTTCTCGTGTAGCCTACATATTGCGTTTTTTTTTTAATTTGCTTACCGGGCTAAAGGTTAGCATGTTTAAAATACGTAAGTCGTTTTGTTCAACAAATTTGAGTAGATAACTCAGCAGTTGTTTGCATCAGAGCGACAATATTTGAGATAGTTATTAAAACTGTTTAAAGGTTGTCAAACGTTGTTTCTCGTTGTATATCCCTTAATTCTAGAGTTAAATTGATAAATAACGTGTACGAATTTGTTTAACGCATTTGTTTTGGTTACTCGACGTCTCCGTTCTCGTGTAGCCTACATATTGCGTTTTTTTTTTTTAATTTGCTTACCGGGCTAAAGGTTAGCATGCTTAAAATACGTAAGTCGTTTTGTTCAACAAATTTGAGTAGATAACTCAGCAGTTGTTTACATCAGAGCGACAATTTTTGAGATAGTTATTAAAACTGTTTAAAGGTTGTCAAACGTTGTTTCTCGTTGTATATCCTTTAATTCTAGAGTTAAATTGATAAATAACGTGTACGAATTTGTTTAACGCATTTGTTTTGGTTACTCGACGTCTCCGTTCTCGTGTAGCATACATATTGCGTTTTTTTTTTAATTTGCTTACCGGGCTAAAGGTTAGCATGCTTAAAATACGTAAGTCGTTTTGTTCAACAAATTTAAGTAGATAACTCATCAGTTGTTTGCATCAGAGCGACAATTTTTGAGATAGTTATTAAAACTGTTTAAAGGTTGTCAAACGTTGTTTCTCGTTGTATATCCTTTAATTCTAGAGTTAAATTGATAAATAACGTGCACGAATTTGTTTAACGCATTTGTTTTGGTTACTCGACGTCTCCATTCTCGTGTAGCCTACATATTGCGTTTTTTTTTAATTTGCTTACCGGGCTAAAGGTTACCGTGTTTAAAATACGCAAGTCGTTTTGTTCAACAAATTTGAGTAGATAATTCAGCAGTTGTTTGCATCAGAGCGACAATTTTTGAGATAGTTATTAAAACTGTTTAAAGGTTGTCAAACGTTGTTTCTCGTTGTATATCCTTTAATTCTAGAGTTAAATTGATAAATAACGTGTACAAATTTGTTTAACGCATTTGTTTTGGTTACTCGACGTCTCCGTTCTCGTGTAGCCTACATATTGCGTTTTTTTTTTAATTTGCTTACCGGGCCAAAGGTTAGCAGCTTAAAATACGTAAGTCGTTTTGTTCAACAAATTTAAGTAGATAACTCATCAGTTGTTTGCATCAGAGCGACAATTTTTGAGATAGTTATTAAAACTGTTTAAAGGTTGTCAAACGTTGTTTCTCGTTGTATATCCTTTAATTCTAGAGTTAAATTGATAAATAACGTGTACGAATTTGTTTAACGCATTTGTTTTGGTTACTCGACGTCTCCGTTCTCGTGTAGCCTACATATTGCGTTTTTTTTTTAATTTGCTTACCGGGCTAAAGGTTAGCATGTTTAAAATACGTAAGTCGTTTTGTTCAACAAATTTGAGTAGATAACTCAGCAGTTGTTTGCATCAGAGCGACAATATTTGAGATAGTTATTAAAACTGTTTAAAGGTTGTCAAACGTTGTTTCTCGTTGTATATCCTTTAATTCTAGAGTTAAATTGATAAATAACGTGTACGAATTTGTTTAACGCATTTTTTTTTGTTACTCGACGTCTCCGTTCTCGTGTAGCCTACATATTGCGCTTTTTTTAATTTGCTTACCGGGCTAAAGGTTAGCATGCTTAAAATACGTAAGTCGTTTTGTTCAACAAATTTAAGTAGATAACTCATCAGTTGTTTGCATCAGAGCGACAATTTTTGAGATAGTTATTAAAACTGTTTAAAGGTTGTCAAACGTTGTTTCTCGTTGTATATCCTTTAATTCTAGAGTTAAATTGATAAATAACGTGTACGAATTTGTTTAACGCATTTGTTTTGGTTACTCGACGTCTCCGTTCTCGTGTAGCCTACATATTGCGTTTTTTTTTTTTTTATTTGCTTACCGGGCTAAAGGTTAGCACGCTTAAAATACGTGAGTCGTTTTGTTCAACAAATTTAAGTAGATAACTCATCAGTTGTTTGCATCAGAGCGACAATTTTTGAGATAGTTATTAAAACTGTTTAAAGGTTGTCAAACGTTGTTTCTCGTTGTAAATCCTTTAATTCTAGAGTTAAATTGATAAATAACGTGTACGAATTTGTTTAACGCATTTGTTTTGGTTACTCGACGTCTCCGTTCTCGTGTTGCCTACATATTGCGTTTTTTTTTTAATTTGCTTACCGGGCTAAAGGTTAGCATGTTTAAAATACGTAAGTCGTTTTGTTCAACAAATTTGAGTAGATAACTCAGCAGTTGTTTGCATCAGAGCGACAATATTTGAGATAGTTATTAAAACTGTTTAAAGGTTGTCAAACGTTGTTTCTCGTTGTATATCCCTTAATTCTAGAGTTAAATTGATAAATAACGTGTACGAATTTGTTTAACGCATTTGTTTTGGTTACTCGACGTCTCCGTTCTCGTGTAGCCTACATATTGCGTTTTTTTTTTTATTTGCTTACCGGGCTAAAGGTTAGCATGCTTAAAATACGTAAGTCGTTTTGTTCAACAAATTTGAGTAGATAACTCAGCAGTTGTTTGCATCAGAGCGACAATTTTTGAGATAGTTATTAAAACTGTTTAAAGGTTGTCAAACGTTGTTTCTCGTTGTATATCCTTTAATTCTAGAGTTAAATTGATAAATAACGTGTACGAATTTGTTTAACGCATTTGTTTTGGTTACTCGACGTCTCCGTTCTCGTGTAGCATACATATAGCGTTTTTTTTTAAATTTGCTTACCGGGCTAAAGGTTAGCATGCTTAAAATACGTTAGTCGTTTTGTTCAACAAATTTAAGTAGATAACTCATCAGTTGTTTGCATCAGAGCGACAATTTTTGAGATAGTTATTAAAACTGTTTAAAGGTTGTCAAACGTTGTTTCTCGTTGTATATCCTTTAATTCTAGAGTTAAATTGATAAATAACGTGTACGAATTTGTTTAACGCATTTGTTTTGGTTACTCGACGTCTCCGTTCTCGTGTAGCCTACATATTGCGTTTTTTTTTTATTTGCTTACCGGGCTAAAGGTTAGCATGCTTAAAATACGTAAGTCGTTTTGTTCAACAAATTTAAGTAGATAACTCATCAGTTGTTTGCATCAGAGCGACAATTTTTGAGATAGTTATTAAAACTGTTTAAAGGTTGTCAAACGTTGTTTCTCGTTGTATATCCTTTAATTCTAGAGTTAAATTGATAAATAACGAGTACGAATTTGTTTAACGCATTTGTTTTGGTTACTCGACGTCTCCATTCTCGTGTAGCCTACATATTGCGTTTTTTTTTTAATTTGCTTACCGGGCTAAAGGTTAGCATGTTTAAAATACGTAAGTCGTTTTGTTCAACAAATTTGAGTAGATAACTCAGCAGTTGTTTGCATCAGAGCGACAATTTTTGAGATAGTTATTAAAACTGTTTAAAGGTTGTCAAACGTTGTTTCTCGTTGTATATCCTTTAATTCTAGAGTTAAATTTATAAATAACGTGTACGAATTTGTTTAACGCATTTGTTTTGGTTACTCGACGTCTCCGTTCTCGTGTAGCCTACATATTGCGTTTTTTTTTAATTTGCTTACCGGGCTAAAGGTTAGCATGCTTAAAATACGTAAGTCGTTTTGTTCAACAAATTTAAGTAGATAACTCATCAGTTGTTTGCATCAGAGCGACAATTTTTGAGATAGTTATTAAAACTGTTTAAAGGTTGTCAAACGTTGTTTCTCGTTGTATATCCTTTAATTCTAGAGCTAAATTGATAAATAACGTGTACGAATTTGTTTAACGCATTTGTTTTGGTTACTCGACGTCTCCGTTCTCGTGTAGCCTACATATTGCGTTTTTTTTTTAATTTGCTTACCGGGCTAAAGATTAGCAGCTTAAAATACGTAAGTCGTTTTGTTCAACAAATTTAAGTAGATAACTCATCAGTTGTTTGCATCAGAGCGACAATTTTTGAGATAGTTATTAAAACTGTTTAAAGGTTGTCAAACGTTGTTTCTCGTTGTATATCCTTTAATTCTAGAGTTAAATTGATAAATAACGTGTACGAATTTGTTTAACGCATTTGTTTTGGTTACTCGACGTCTCCGTTCTCGTGTAGCCTACATATTGCTTTGTTTTTTTAATTTGCTTACCGGGCTAAAGGTTAGCATGCTTAAAATACGTAAGTCGTTTTGTTCAACAAATTTGAGTAGATAACTCAGCAGTTGTTTCCATCAGAGCGACAATTTTTGAGATAGTTATTAAAACTGTTTAAAGGTTGTCAAACGTTGTTTCTCGTTGCATATCCTTTAATTCTAGAGTTATATTGATAAATAACGTGTACGAATTTGTTAAACGCATTTGTTTTGGTTACTCGACGTCTCCGTTCTCGTGTAGCCTACATATTGCGTTTTTTTTTTATTTGCTTACCGGGCTAAAGGTTAGCATGCTTAAAATACGTAAGTCGTTTTGTTCAACAAATTTGAGTAGATAACTCAGCAGTTGTTTGCATCAGAGCGACAATTTTTGAGATAGTTATTAAAACTGTTTAAAGGTTGTCAAACGTTGTTTCTCGTTGTATATCCTTTAATTCTAGAGTTAAATTGATAAATAACGTGTACGAATTTGTTTAACGCATTTGTTTTGGTTACTCGACGTCTCCGTTCTCGTGTAGCCTATATATTGCGTTTTTTTTTTAATTTGCTTACCGGGCTAAAGCTTAGCATGCTTAAAATACGTAAGTCGTTTTGTTCAACAAATTTTAGTAGATAACTCAGCAGTTGTTTGCATCAGAGCGACAATTTTTGAGATAGTTATTAAAACTGTTTAAAGGTTGTCAAACGTTGTTTCTCGTTGTATATCCTTTAATTCTAGAGTTAAATTGATAAATAACGTGTACGAATTTGTTTAACGCATTTGTTTTGGTTACTCGACGTCTCCGTTCTCGTGTAGCCTACATATTGCGTTTTTTTTTTTAATTTGCTTACCGGGCTAAAGGTTAGCATGCTTAAAATACGTAAGTCGTTTTGTTCAACAAATTTGAGTAGATAACTCAGCAGTTGTTTGCATCAGAGCGACAATTTTTGAGATAGTTATTAAAACTGTTTAAAAGTTGTCCAACGTTGTTTCTCGTTGTATATCCTTTAATTCTAGAGTTAAATTGATAAATAACGTGTACGAATTTGTTTAACGCATTTGTTTTGGTTACTCGACGTCTCCGTTCTCTTGTAGCCTACATATTGCGTTTTTTTTTAATTTGCTTACCGGGCTAAAGGTTATCATGCTTAAAATACGTAAGTCGTTTTGTTCAACAAATTTGAGTAGATAACTCAGCAGTTGTTTGCATCAGATCGACAATTTTTGAGATAGTTGTTAAAACTGGTTAAAGGTTGTCAAACGTTGTTTCTCGTTGTATATCCTTTAATTCTAGAGTTAAATTGATAAATAACGTGTAGGAATTTGTTTAACGCATTTGTTTTGGTTACTCGACGTCTCCGTTCTCGTGTAGCCTACATATTGCGTTTTTTTTTTAATTTGCTTACCGGGCTAAAGGTTAGCATGCTTAAAATACGTAAGTCGTTTTGTTCAACAAATTTAAGTAGATAACTCATCAGTTGTTTGCATCAGAACGACAATTTTTGAGATAGTTATTAAAACTGTTTAAAGGTTGTCAAACGTTGTTTCTCGTTGTATATCCTTTAATTCTAGAGTTAAATTGATAAATAACGTGTACGAATTTGTTTAACGCATTTTTTTTTGTTACTCGACGTCTCCGTTCTCGTGTAGCCTACATATTGCGTTTTTTTTTAATTTGCTTACCGGGCTAAAGGTTAGCATGCTTAAAATACGTAAGTCGTTTTGTTCAACAAATTTAAGTAGATAACTCAGCAGTTGTTTGCATCAGAGCGACAATTTTTGAGATAGTTATTAAAACTGTTTAAAGGTTGTCAAACGTTGTTTCTCGTTGTATATCCTTTAATTCTAGAGTTAAATTGATAAATAACGTGTACGAATTTGTTTAACGCATTTGTTTTGGTTACTCGACGTCTCCGTTCTCGTGTAGCCTACATATTGCGTTTTTTTTTAAATTTGCTTACCGGGCTAAAGGTTAGCATGCTTAAAATACGTAAGTAGTTTTGTTCAACAAATTTAAGTAGATAACTCATCAGTTGTTTGCATCAGGGCGACAATTTTTGAGATAGTTATTAAAACTGTTTAAAGGTTGTCAAACGTTGTTTCTCGTTGTATATCCTTTAATTCTAGAGTTAAATTGATAAATAACGTGTACGAATTTGTTTAACGCATTTGTTTTGGTTACTCGACGTCTCCGTTCTCGTGTAGCCTACATATTGCGTTTTTTTTTTAATTTGCTTACCGGGCTAAAAGTTAGCATGCTTAAAATACGTAAGTCGTTTTGTTCAACAAATGTAAGTAGATAACTCATCAGTTGTTTGCATCAGAGCGACAATTTTTGAGATAGTTATTAAAACTGTTTAAAGGTTGTCAACCGTTGTTTCTCGTTGTATATCCCTTAATTCTAGAGTTAAATTGATAAATAACGTGTACGAATTTGTTTAACGCATTTGTTTTGGTTACTCGACGTCTCCGTTCTCGTGTAGCCTACATATTGCGTTTTTTTTTTATTTGCTTACCGGGCTAAAGGTTAGCACGCTTAAAATACGTAAGTCGTTTTGTTCAACAAATTTAAGTAGATAACTCATCAGTTGTTTGCATCAGAGCGACAATTTTTGAGATAGTTATTAAAACTGTTTAAAGGTTGTCAAACGTTGTTTCTCGTTGTAAATCCTTTAATTCTAGAGCTAAATTGATAAATAACGTGTACGAATTTGTTTAACGCATTTGTTTTGGTTACTCGACGTCTCCGTTCTCGTGTAGCCTACATATTGCGTTTTTTTTTTAATTTGCTTACCGGGCTAAAGGTTAGCATGTTTAAAATACGTAAGTCGTTTTGTTCAACAAATTTGAGTAGATAACTCAGCAGTTGTTTGCATCAGAGCGACAATTTT
Organism: Eurosta solidaginis; assembly: GCF_040869045.1. Lineage (NCBI taxonomy): Eukaryota > Metazoa > Arthropoda > Insecta > Diptera > Tephritidae > Eurosta > Eurosta solidaginis. Next base: position 188,771 of record NW_027136973.1, read on the forward strand.
TGAGATAGTTATTAAAACTGTTTAAAGGTTGTCAAACGTTGTTTCTCGTTGTATATCCTTTAATTCTAGAGTTAAATTGATAAATAACGTGTACGAATTTGTTTAACGCATTTGTTTTGGTTACTCGACGTCTCCGTTCTCGTGTAGCCTACATATTGCGTTTTTTTTTTAATTTGCTTACCGGGCTAAAGGTTAGCATGCTTAAAATACGTAAGTCGTTTTGTTCAACAAATTTGAGTAGATAACTCAGCAGTTGTTTGCATCAGAGCGACAATTTTTGAGATAGTTATTAAAACTGTTTAAAGGTTGTCAAACGTTGTTTCTCGTTGTATATCCTTTAATTCTAGAGTTAAATTGATAAATAACGTGTACGAATTTGTTTAACGCATTTGTTTTGGTTACTCGACGTCTCCATTCTCGTGTAGCCTACATATTGCGTTTTTTTTTTAATTTGCTTACCGGGCTAAAGGTTAGCATGTTTAAAATACGCAAGTCGTTTTGTTCAACAAATTTGAGTAGATAACTCAGCAGTTGTTTGCATCAGAGCGACAATTTTTGAGATAGTTATTAAAACTGTTTAAAGGTTGTCAAACGTTGTTTCTCGTTGTATATCCTTTAATTCTAGAGTTAAATTGATAAATAACGTGCACGAATTTGTTTAACGCATTTGTTTTGGTTACTCGACGTCTCCATTCTCGTGTAGCCTACATATTGCGTTTTTTTTTAATTTGCTTACCGGGCTAAAGGTTACCGTGTTTAAAATACGTAAGTCGTTTTGTTCAACAAATTTGAGTAGATAACTCAGCAGTTGTTTGCATCAGAGCGACAATTTTTGAGATAGTTATTAAAACTGTTTAAAGGTTGTCAAACGTTGTTTCTCGTTGTATATCCTTTAATTCTAGAGTTAAATTGATAAATAACGTGTACGAATTTGTTTAACGCATTTGTTTTGGTTACTCGACGTCTCCGTTCTCGTGTAGCCTACATATTGCGTTTTTTTTTAAATTTGCTTACCGGGCTAAAGGTTAGCATGCTTAAAATACGTAAGTAGTTTTGTTCAACAAATTTAAGTAGATAACTCATCAGTTGTTTGCATCAGGGCGACAATTTTTGAGATAGTTATTAAAACTGTTTAAAGGTTGTCAAACGTTGTTTCTCGTTATATATCCTTTAATTCTAGAGTTAAATTGATAAATAACGTGTACGAATTTGTTTAACGCATTTGTTTTGGTTACTCGACGTCTCCGTTCTCGTGTAGCCTACATATTGCGTTTTTTTTTTAATTTGCTTACCGGGCTAAAAGTTAGCATGCTTAAAATACGTAAGTCGTTTTGTTCAACAAATGTAAGTAGATAACTCATCAGTTGTTTGCATCAGAGCGACAATTTTTGAGATAGTTATTAAAACTGTTTAAAGGTTGTCAACCGTTGTTTCTCGTTGTATATCCTTTAATTCTAGAGTTAAATTGATAAATAACGTGTACGAATTTGTTTAACGCATTTGTTTTGGTTACTCGACGTCTCCGTTCTCGTGTAGCCTACATATTGCGTTTTTTTTTTTTTTTATTTGCTTACCGGGCTAAAGGTTAGCACGCTTAAAATACGTAAGTCGTTTTGTTCAACAAATTTAAGTAGATAACTCATCAGTTGTTTGCATCAGAGCGACAATTTTTGAGATAGTTATTAAAACTGTTTAAAGGTTGTCAAACGTTGTTTCTCGTTGTAAATCCTTTAATTCTAGAGTTAAATTGATAAATAACGTGTACGAATTTGTTTAACGCATTTGTTTTGGTTACTCGACGTCTCCGTTCTCGTGTAGCCTACATATTGCGTTTTTGTTTTAATTTGCTTACCGGGCTAAAGGTTAGCATGTTTAAAATACGTAAGTCGTTTTGTTCAACAAATTTGAGTAGATAACTCAGCAGTTGTTTGCATCAGAGCTACAATATTTGAGATAGTTATTAAAACTGTTTAAAGGTTGTCAAACATTGTTTCTCGTTGTATATCCCTTAATTCGAGAGTTAAATTGATAAATAACGTGTACGAATTTGTTTAACGCATTTGTTTTGGTTACTCGACGTCTCCGTTCTCGTGTAGCCTACATATTGCGTTTTTTTTTTAATTTGCTTACCGGGCTAAAGGTTAGCATGCTTAAAATACGTAAGTCGTTTTGTTCAACAAATTTGAGTAGATAACTCAGCAGTTGTTTGCATCACAGCGACAATTTTTGAGATAGTTATTAAAACTGTTTAAAGGTTGTCAAACGTTGTTTCTCGTTGTATATCCTTTAATTCTAGAGTTAAATTGATAAATAACGTGTACGAATTTGTTTAACGCATTTGTTTTGGTTACTCGACGTCTCCATTCTCGTGTAGCCTACATATTGCGTTTTTTTTTAATTTGCTTACCGGGCTAAAGGTTAGCATGTTTAAAATACGCAAGTCGTTTTGTTCAACAAATTTGAGTAGATAACTCAGCAGTTGTTTGCATCAGAGCGACAATTTTTGAGATAGTTATTAAAACTGTTTAAAGGTTGTCAAACGTTGTTTCTCGTTGTATATCCTTTAATTCTAGAGTTAAATTGATAAATAACGTGCACGAATTTGTTTAACGCATTTGTTTTGGTTACTCGACGTCTCCATTCTCGTGTAGCCTACATATTGCGTTTTTTTTTAATTTGCTTACCGGGCTAAAGGTTACCGTGTTTAAAATACGTAAGTCGTTTTGTTCAACAAATTTGAGTAGATAACTCAGCAGTTGTTTGCATCAGAGCGACAATTTTTGAGATAGTTATTAAAACTGTTTAAAGGTTGTCAAACGTTGTTTCTCGTTGTATATCCTTTAATTCTAGAGTTAAATTGATAAATAACGTGTACGAATTTGTTCAACGCATTTGTTTTGGTTACTCGACGTCTCCGTTCTCGTGTAGCCTACATATTGCGTTTTTTTTTTAATTTGCTTACCGGGCTAAAGGTTAGCAGCTTAAAATACGTAAGTCGTTTTGTTCAACAAATTTAAGTAGATAACTCACCAGTTGTTTGCATCAGAGCGACAATTTTTGAGATAGTTAGTAAAACTGTTTAAAGGTTGTCAAACGTTGTTTCTCGTTGTATATCCTTTAATTCTAGAGTTAAATTGATAAATAACGTGTACGAATTTGTTTAACGCATTTTTTTTTGTTACTCTACGTCTCCGTTCTCGTGTAGCCTACATATTGCGTTTTTTTTTAATTTGCTTACCGGGCTAAAGGTTAGCATGCTTAAAATACGTAAGTCGTTTTGTTCAACAAATTTAAGTAGATAACTCAGCAGTTGTTTGCATCAGAGCGACAATTTTTGAGATAGTTATTAAAACTGTTTAAAGGTTGTCAAACGTTGTTTCTCGTTGTATATCCTTTAATTCTAGAGTTAAATTGATAAATAACGTGTACGAATTTGTTTAACGCATTTGTTTTGGTTACTCGACGTCTCCGTTCTCGTGTAGCCTACATATTGCGTTTTTTTTTAAATTTGCTTACCGGGCTAAAGGTTATCATGCTTAAAATACGTAAGTCGTTTTGTTCAACAAATTTGAGTAGATAACTCAGCAGTTGTTTGCATCAGATCGACAATTTTTGAGATAGTTGTTAAAACTGGTTAAAGGTTGTCAAACGTTGTTTCTCGTTGTATATCCTTTAATTCTAGAGTTAAATTGATAAATAACGTGTAGGAATTTGTTTAACGCATTTGTTTTGGTTACTCGACGTCTCCGTTCTCGTGTAGCCTACATATTGCGTTTTTTTTTAATTTGCTTACCGGGCTAAAGGTTAGCATGCTTAAAATACGTAAGTCGTTTTGTTCAACAAATTTAAGTAGATAACTCATCAGTTGTTTGCATCAGAACGACAATTTTTGAGATAGTTATTAAAACTGTTTAAAGGTTGTCAAACGTTGTTTCTCGTTGTATATCCTTTAATTCTAGAGTTAAATTGATAAATAACGTGTACGAATTTGTTTAACGCATTTTTTTTTGTTACTCGACGTCTCCGTTCTCGTGTAGCCTACATATTGCGTTTTTTTTTAATTTGCTTACCGGGCTAAAGGTTAGCATGCTTAAAATACGTAAGTCGTTTTGTTCAACAAATTTAAGTAGATAACTCAGCAGTTGTTTGCATCAGAGCGACAATTTTTGAGATAGTTATTAAAACTGTTTAAAGGTTGTCAAACGTTGTTTCTCGTTGTATATCCTTTAATTCTAGAGTTAAATTGATAAATAACGTGTACGAATTTGTTTAACGCATTTGTTTTGGTTACTCGACGTCTCCGTTCTCGTGTAGCCTACATATTGCGTTTTTTTTTAAATTTGCTTACCGGGCTAAAGGTTAGCATGCTTAAAATACGTAAGTAGTTTTGTTCAACAAATTTAAGTAGATAACTCATCAGTTGTTTGCATCAGGGCGACAATTTTTGAGATAGTTATTAAAACTGTTTAAAGGTTGTCAAACGTTGTTTCTCGTTGTATATCCTTTAATTCTAGAGTTAAATTGATAAATAACGTGTACGAATTTGTTTAACGCATTTGTTTTGGTTACTCGACGTCTCCGTTCTCGTGTAGCCTACATATTGCGTTTTTTTTTTAATTTGCTTACCGGGCTAAAAGTTAGCATGCTTAAAATACGTAAGTCGTTTTGTTCAACAAATGTAAGTAGATAACTCATCAGTTGTTTGCATCAGAGCGACAATTTTTGAGATAGTTATTAAAACTGTTTAAAGGTTGTCAACCGTTGTTTCTCGTTGTATATCCCTTAATTCTAGAGTTAAATTGATAAATAACGTGTACGAATTTGTTTAACGCATTTGTTTTGGTTACTCGACGTCTCCGTTCTCGTGTAGCCTACATATTGCGTTTTTTTTTTATTTGCTTACCGGGCTAAAGGTTAGCACGCTTAAAATACGTAAGTCGTTTTGTTCAACAAATTTAAGTAGATAACTCATCAGTTGTTTGCATCAGAGCGACAATTTTTGAGATAGTTATTAAAACTGTTTAAAGGTTGTCAAACGTTGTTTCTCGTTGTAAATCCTTTAATTCTAGAGCTAAATTGATAAATAACGTGTACGAATTTGTTTAACGCATTTGTTTTGGTTACTCGACGTCTCCGTTCTCGTGTAGCCTACATATTGCGTTTTTTTTTTAATTTGCTTACCGGGCTAAAGGTTAGCATGTTTAAAATACGTAAGTCGTTTTGTTCAACAAATTTGAGTAGATAACTCAGCAGTTGTTTGCATCAGAGCGACAATTTTTGAGATAGTTATTAAAACTGTTTAAAGGTTGTCAAACATTGTTTCTCGTTGTATATCCTTTAATTCTAGAGTTAAATTGATAAATAACGTGTACGAATTTGTTTAACGCATTTGTTTTGGTTACTCGACGTCTCCGTTCTCGTGTAGCCTACATATTGCGTTTTTTTTTTAATTTGCTTACCGGGCTAAAGGTTAGCATGCTTAAAATACGTAAGTCGTTTTGTTCAACAAATTTGAGTAGATAACTCAGCAGTTGTTTGCATCAGAGCGACAATTTTTGAGATAGTTATTAAAACTGTTTAAAGGTTGTCAAACGTTGTTTCTCGTTGTATATCCTTTAATTCTAGAGTTAAATTGATAAATAACGTGTACGAATTTGTTTAACGCATTTGTTTTGGTTACTCGACGTCTCCGTTCTCGTGTAGCCTACATATTGCTTTTTTTTTTTAATTTGCTTACCGGGCTAAAGGTTAGCATGCTTAAAATACGTAAGTCGTTTTGTTCAACAAATTTGAGTAGATAACTCAGCAGTTGTTTGCATCAGAGCGACAATTTTTGAGATAGTTATTAAAACTGTTTAAAGGTTGTCAAACGTTGTTTCTCGTTGTATATCCTTTAATTCTAGAGTTAAATTGATAAATAACGTGTACGAATTTGTTTAACGCATTTGTTTTGGTTACTCGACGTCTCCGTTCTCGTGTAGCCTATATATTGCGTTTTTTTTTTTAATTTGCTTACCGGGCTAAAAGTTAGCATGCTTAAAATACGTAAGTCGTTTTGTTCAACAAATTTGAGTAGATAACTCATCAGTTGTTTGCATCAAAGCGACAATTTTTGAGATAGTTATTAAAACTGTTTAAAGGTTGTCAACCGTTGTTTCTCGTTGTATATCCTTTAATTCTAGAGTTAAATTGATAAATAACGTGTACGAATTTGTTTAACGCATTTGTTTTGGTTACTCGACGTCTCCGTTCTCGTGTAGCCTACATATTGCGTTTTTTTTTTTTTTTTTATTTGCTTACCGGGCTAAAGGTTAGCACGCTTAAAATACGTAAGTCGTTTTGTTCAACAAATTTAAGTAGATAACTCATCAGTTGTTTGCATCAGAGCGACAATTTTTGAGATAGTTATTAAAACTGTTTAAAGGTTGTCAAACGTTGTTTCTCGTTGTAAATCCTTTAATTCTAGAGTTAAATTGATAAATAACGTGTACGAATTTGTTTAACGCATTTGTTTTGGTTACTCGACGTCTCCGTTCTCGTGTAGCCTACATATTGCGTTTTTTTTTTAATTTGCTTACCGGGCTAAAGGTTAGCATGTTTAAAATACGTAAGTCGTTTTGTTCAACAAATTTGAGTAGATAACTCAGCAGTTGTTTGCATCAGAGCGACAATATTTGAGATAGTTATTAAAACTGTTTAAAGGTTGTCAAACGTTGTTTCTCGTTGTATATCCCTTAATTCGAGAGTTAAATTGATAAATAACGTGTACGAATTTGTTTAACGCATTTGTTTTGGTTACTCGACGTCTCCGTTCTCGTGTAGCCTACATATTGCGTTTTTTTTTTAATTTGCTTACCGGGCTAAAGGTTAGCATGCTTAAAATACGTAAGTCGTTTTGTTCAACAAATTTGAGTAGATAACTCAGCAGTTGTTTGCATCACAGCGACAATTTTTGAGATAGTTATTAAAACTGTTTAAAGGTTGTCAAACGTTGTTTCTCGTTGTATATCCTTTAATTCTAGAGTTAAATTGATAAATAACGTGTACGAATTTGTTTAACGCATTTGTTTTGGTTACTCGACGTCTCCATTCTCGTGTAGCCTACATATTGCGTTTTTTTTTAATTTGCTTACCGGGCTAAAGGTTAGCATGTTTAAAATACGCAAGTCGTTTTGTTCAACAAATTTGAGTAGATAACTCAGCAGTTGTTTGCATCAGAGCGACAATTTTTGAGATAGTTATTAAAACTGTTTAAAGGTTGTCAAACGTTGTTTCTCGTTGTATATCCTTTAATTCTAGAGTTAAATTGATAAATAACGTGCACGAATTTGTTTAACGCATTTGTTTTGGTTACTCGACGTCTCCATTCTCGTGTAGCCTACATATTGCGTTTTTTTTTAATTTGCTTACCGGGCTAAAGGTTACCGTGTTTAAAATACGTAAGTCGTTTTGTTCAACAAATTTGAGTAGATAACTCAGCAGTTGTTTGCATCAGAGCGACAATTTTTGAGATAGTTATTAAAACTGTTTAAAGGTTGTTAAACGTTGTTTCTCGTTGTATATCCTTTAATTCTAGAGTTAAATTGATAAATAACGTGTACGAATTTGTTCAACGCATTTGTTTTGGTTACTCGACGTCTCCGTTCTCGTGTAGCCTACATATTGCGTTTTTTTTTTAATTTGCTTACCGGGCTATAGGTTAGCAGCTTAAAATACGTAAGTCGTTTTGTTCAACAAATTTAAGTAGATAACTCATCAGTTGTTTGCATCAGAGCGACAATTTTTGAGATAGTTATTAAAACTGTTTAAAGGTTGTCAAACGTTGTTTCTCGTTGTATATCCTTTAATTCTAGAGCTAAATTGATAAATAACGTGTACGAATTTGTTTAACGCATTTGTTTTGGTTACTCGACGTCTCCGTTCTCGTGTAGCCTACATATTGCGTTTTTTTTTTTAATTTGCTTACCGGGCTAAAGGTTAGCAGCTTAAAATACGTAAGTCGTTTTGTTCAACAAATTTAAGTAGATAACTCATCAGTTGTTTGCATCAGAGCGACAATTTTTGAGATAGTTATTAAAACTGTTTAAAGGTTGTCAAACGTTGTTTCTCGTTGTATATCCTTTAATTCTAGAGTTAAATTGATAAATAACGTGTACGAATTTGTTTAACGCATTTGTTTTGGTTACTCGACGTCTCCGTTCTCGTGTAGCCTAGATATTGCTTTTTTTTTTTTAATTTGCTTACCGGGCTAAAGGTTAGCATGCTTAAAATACGTAAGTCGTTTTGTTCAACAAATTTGAGTAGATAACTCAGCAGTTGTTTGCATCAGAGCGACAATTTTTGAGATAGTTATTAAAACTGTTTAAAGGTTGTCAAACGTTGTTTCTCGTTGTATATCCTTTAATTCTAGAGTTAAATTGATAAATAACGTGTACGAATTTGTTTAACGCATTTGTTTTGGTTACTCGACGTCTCCGTTCTCGTGTAGCCTATATATTGCGTTTTTTTTTTAATTTGCTTACCGGGCTAAAAGTTAGCATGCTTAAAATACGTAAGTCGTTTTGTTCAACAAATTTGAGTAGATAACTCAGCAGTTGTTTGCATCAGAGCGACAATTTTTGAGATAGTTATTAAAACTGTTTAAAGGTTGTCAAACGTTGTTTCTCGTTGTATATCCTTTAATTCTAGAGTTAAATTGATAAATAACGTGTACGAATTTGTTTAACGCATTTGTTTTGGTTACTCGACGTCTCCGTTCTCGTGTAGCCTACATATTGCGTTTTTTTTTTAATTTGCTTACCGGGCTAAAGGTTAGCATGCTTAAAATACGTAAGTCGTTTTGTTCAACAAATTTAAGTAGATAACTCATCAGTTGTTTGCATCAGAGCGACAATTTTTGAGATAGTTATTAAAACTGTTTAAAGGTTGTCAAACGTTGTTTCTCGTTGTATATCCTTTAATTCTAGATTTAAATTGATAAATAACGTGTACGAATTTGTTTAACGCATTTGTTTTGGTTACTCGACGTCTCCGTTCTCGTGTAGCCTACATATTGCGTTTTTTTTTTAATTTGCTTACCGGGGTAAAGGTTAGCATGCTTAAAATACGTAAGCCGTTTTGTTCAACAAATTTGAGTAGATAGCTCAGCAGTTGTTTGCATCAGAGCGACAATTTTTGAGATAGTTATTAAAACTGTTTAAAGGTTGTCAAACGTTGTTTCTCGTTGTATATCCTTTAATTCTAGAGTTAAATTGATAAATAACGTGTACGAATTTGTTTAACGCATTTGTTTTGGTTACTCGACGTCTCCGTTCTCGTGTAGCCTACATATTGCGTTTTTTTTTTTAATTTGCTTACCGGGCTAAAGGTTAGCATGCTTAAAATACGTAAGTCGTTTTGTTCAACAAATTTAAGTAGATAACTCATCAGTTGTTTGCATCAGAGCGACAATTTTTGAGATAGTTATTAAAACTGTTTAAAGGTTGTCAAACGTTGTTTGTCGTTGTATATCCTTTAATTCTAGAGTTAAATTGATAAATAACGTGTACGAATTTGTTTAACGCATTTGTTTTGGTTACTCGACGTCTCCGTTCTCGTGTAGCCTACATATTGCGTTTTTTTTTAATTTGCTTACCGGGGTAAAGGTTAGCATGCTTAAAATACGTAAGTCGTTTTGTTCAACAAATTTGAGTAGATAACTCAGCAGTTGTTTGCATCAGAGCGACAATTTTTGAGATAGTTATTAAAACTGTTTAAAGGTTGTCAAACGTTGTTTCTCGTTGTATAGCCTTTAATTCTAGAGTTAAATTGATAAATAACGTGTACGAATTTGTTTAACGCATTTGTTTTGGTTACTCGACGTCTCCGTTCTCGTGTAGCCTACATATTGCGTTTTTTTTTTTTTAATTTGCTTACCGGGCTAAAGGTTAGCATGCTTAAAATACGTAAGTCGTTTTGTTCAACAAATTTGAGTAGATAACTCAGCAGTTGTTTGCATCAGAGCGACAATTTTTGAGATAGTTATTAAAACTGTTTAAAGGTTGTCAAACGTTGTTTCTCGTGGTATATCCTTTAATTCTAGAGTTAAATTGATAAATAACGTGTACGAATTTGTTTAACGCATTTGTTTTGGTTACTCGACGTCTCCGTTCTCGTGTAGCCTACATATTGCGTTTTTTTTTTTAATTTGCTTACCGGGCTAAAGGTTAGCATGCTTAAAATACGTAAGTCGTTTTGTTCAACAAATTTAAGTAGATAACTCATCAGTTGTTTGCATCAGAGCGACAATTTTTGAGATAGTTATTAAAACTGTTTAAAGGTTGTCAAACGTTGTTTCTCGTTGTATATCCTTTAATTCTAGATTTAAATTGATAAATAACGTGTACGAATTTGTTTAACGCATTTGTTTTGGTTACTCGACGTCTCCGTTCTCGTGTAGCCTACATATTGCGTTTTTTTTTTAATTTGCTTACCGGGGTAAAGGTTAGCATGCTTAAAATACGTAAGTCGTTTTGTTCAACAAATTTGAGTAGATAGCTCAGCAGTTGTTTGCATCAGAGCGACAATTTTTGAGATAGTTATTAAAACTGTTTAAAGGTTGTCAAACGTTGTTTCTCGTTGTATATCCTTTAATTCTAGAGTTAAATTGATAAATAACGTGTACGAATTTGTTTAACGCATTTGTTTTGGTTACTCGACGTCTCCGTTCTCGTGTAGCCTACATATTGCGTTTTTTTTTTTTTAATTTGCTTACCGGGCTAAAGGTTAGCATGCTTAAAATACGTAAGTCGTTTTGTTCAACAAATTTGAGTAGATAACTCAGCAGTTGTTTGCATCAGAGCGACAATTTTTGAGATAGTTATTAAAACTGTTTAAAGGTTGTCAAACGTTGTTTCTCGTTGTATATCCTTTAATTCTAGAGTTAAATTGATAAATAACGTGTACGAATTTGTTTAACGCATTTGTTTTGGTTACTCGACGTCTCCGTTCTCGTGTAGCCTACATATTGCGTTTTTTTTTTTATTTGCTTACCGGGCTAAAGGTTAGCATGCTTAAAATACGTAAGTCGTTTTGTTCAACAAATTTAAGTAGATAACTCATCAGTTGTTTGCATCAGAGCGACAATTTTTGAGATAGTTATTAAAACTGTTTAAAGGTAGTCAAACGTTGTTTGTCGTTGTATATCCTTTAATTCTAGAGTTAAATTGATAAATAACGTGTACGAATTTGTTTAACGCATTTGTTTTGGTTACTCGACGTCTCCGTTCTCGTGTAGCCTACATATTGCGTTTTTTTTTTAACTTGCTTACCGGGGTAAAGGTTAGCATGCTTAAAATACGAAAGTCGTTTTGTTCAACAAATTTGAGTAGATAACTCAGCAGTTGTTTGCATCAGAGCGACAATTTTTGAGATAGTTATTAAAACTGTTTAAAGGTTGTCAAACGTTGTTTCTCGTTGTATAGCCTTTAATTCTAGAGTTAAATTGATAAATAACGTGTACGAATTTGTTTAACGCATTTGTTTTGGTTACTCGACGTCTCCGTTCTCGTGTAGCCTACATATTGCGTTTTTTTTTTAATTTGCTTACCGGGCTAAAGGTTAGCATGTTTAGAATACGTAAGTCGTTTTGTTCAACAAATTTGAGTAGATAACTCAGCAGTTGTTTGCATCAGAGCGACAATTTTTGAGATAGTTATTAAAACTGTTTAAAGGTTGTCAAACGTTGTTTCTCGTTGTATATCCTTTAATTCTAGAGTTAAATTGATAAATAACGTGTACGAATTTTTTTAACGCATTTGTTTTGGTTACTCGACGTCTCCGTTCTCGTGTAGCCTACATATTGCGTTTTTTTTTTTAATTTGCTTACCGGGCTAAAGGTTAGCATGCTTAAAATACGTAAGTCGTTTTGTTCAACAAATTTGAGTAGATAACTCAGCAGTTGTTTGCATCAGAGCGACAATTTTTGAGATAGTTGTTAAAACTGTTTAAAGGTTGTCAAACGTTGTTTCTCGTTGTATATCCTTTAATTCTAGAGTTAAATTGATAAATAACGTGTACGAATTTGTTTAACGCATTTGTTTTGGTTACTCGACGTCTCCGTTCTCGTGTAGCCTACATATTGCGTTTTTTTTTTAATTTGCTTACCGGGCTAAAGGTTAGCATGCTTAAAATACGTAAGTCGTTTTGGTCAACAAATTTAAGTAGATAACTCATCAGTTGTTTGCATCAGAGCGACAATTTTTGAGATAGTTATTAAAACTGTTTAAAGGTTGTCAAACGTTGTTTCTCGTTGTATACCCTTTAATTCTAGAGTTAAATTGATAAATAGGGTGTACGAATTTGTTTAACGCATTTGTTTTGGTTAGTCGACGTCTCCGTTCTCGTGTAGCCTACATATTGCGTTTTTTTTTTAAATTGCTTACCGGGCTAAAGGTTAGCATGCTTAAAATACGTAAGTCGTTTTGTTCAACAAATTTAAGTAGATAACTCATCAGTTGTTTGCATCAGAGCGACAATTTTTGAGATAGTTATTAAAACTGTTTAAAGGTTGTCAAACGTTGTTTCTCGTTGTATATCCTTTAATTCTAGAGTTAAATTGATAAATAACGTGTACGAATTTGTCTAACGCATTTGTTTTGGTTACTCGACGTCTCCGTTCTCGTGTAGCCTACATATTGCGTTTTTTTTTAATTTCCTTACCGGGCTAAAGGTTAGCATGCTTAAAATACGTAAGTCGTTTTGTTCAACAAATTTGAGTAGATAACTCAGCAGTTGTTTGCATCAGAGCGACAATTTTTGAGATAGTTATTAAAACTGTTTAAAGGTTGTCAAACGTTGTTTCTCGTTGTATATCCTTTAATTCTAGAGTTAAATTGATAAATAACGTGTACGAATTTGTTTAACGCATTTGTTTTGGTTACTCGACGTCTCTGTTCTCGTGTAGCCTACATATTGAGTTTTTTCTTAATTTGCTTACCGGGCTAAAGGTTAGCATGCTTAAAATACGTAAGTCGTTTTGTTCAACAAATTTAAGTAGATAACTCATCAGTTGTTTGCATCAGAGCGACAATTTTTGAGGTAGTTATTAAAACTGTTTAAAGGTTGTCAAACGTTGTTTCTCGTTGTATATCCTTTAATTCTAGAGTTAAATTGATAAATAACGTGTACGAATTTGTTTAACGCATTTGTTTTGGTTACTCGACGTCTCCGTTCTCGTGTAGCCTACATATTGCGTTTTTTTTTTTATTTGCTTACCGGGCTAAAGGTTAGCATGCTTAAAATACGTAAGTCGTTTTGTTCAACAAATTTAAGTAGATAACTCATCAGTTGTTTCCATCAGAGCGACAATTTTTGAGATAGTTATTAAAACTGTTTAAAGGTTGTCAAACGTTGTTTCTCGTTGTATATCTTTTAATTCTAGAGTTAAATTGATAAATAACGTGTACGAATTTGTTTAACGCATTTGTTTTGGTTACTCGACGTCTCCGTTCTCGTGTAGCCTACATATTGCGTTTTTTTTTTAATTTGCTACCGGGCTAAAGGTTAGCATGCTTAAAATACGTAAGTCGTTTTGTTCAACAAATTTGAGTAGATAACTCAGCAGTTGTTTCCATCAGAGCGACAATTTTTGAGATAGTTATTAAAACTGTTTAAAGGTTGTCAAACGTTGTTTCTCGTTGTATATCCTTTAATTCTAGAGTTAAATTGATAAATAACGTGTACGAATTTGTTTAACGCATTTGCATATTGCGTTTTTTTTTTAATTTGCTTACCGGGCTAAAGGTTAGCATGCTTAAAATACGTAAGTCGTTTTGTTCAACAAATTTGAGTAGATAACTCAGCAGTTGTTTCCATGAGAGCGACAATTTTTGAGATAGTTATTAAAACTATTTAAAGGTTGTCAAACGATGTTTCTCGTTGTATATCCTTTAATTCTAGAGTTAAAATGATAAATAACGTGTACGAATTTGTTTAACGCATTTGTTTTGGTTACTCGACGTCTCCGTTCTCGTGTAGCCTACATATTGCGTTTTTTTTTAATTTGCTTACCGGGCTAAAGGTTAGCATGCTTAAAATACGTAAGTCGTTTTGTTCAACAAATTTAAGTAGATAACTCATCAGTTGTTTGCATCAGAGCGACAATTTTTGAGATAGTTATTAAAACTGTTTAAAGGTTGTCAAACGTTGTTTCTCGTTGTATATCCTTTAATTCTAGAGTTAAATTGATAAATAACGTATACGAATTTGTTTAACGCATTTGTTTTGGTTACTCGACGTCTCCGTTCTCGTGTAGCCTACATATTGCGTTTTTTTTTTAATTTGCTTACCGGGCTAAAGGTTAGCATGCTTAAAATACGTAGGTCGTTTTGTTCAACGAATTTGAGTAGATAACTCAGCAGTTGTTTGCATCAGAGCGACAATTTTTGAGATAGTTATTAAAACTGTTTAAAGGTTGTCAAACGTTGTTTCTCGTTGTATATCCTTTAATTCTAGAGTTAAATTGATAAATAACGTGTACGAATTTGTTTAACGCATTTGTTTTGGTTACTCGACGTCTCCGTTCTCGTGTAGCCTACATATTGCGTTTTTTTTTTAATTTGCTTACCGGGCTAAAAGTTAGCATGCGTAAAATACGTAAGTCGTTTTGTTCAACAAATTTAAGTCGATAACTCATCAGTTGTTTGCATCAGAGCGACAATTTTTGAGATAGTTATTAAAACTGTTTAAAGGTTGTCAAACGTTGTTTCTCGTTGTATATCCTTTAATTCTAGATTTAAATTGATAAATAACGTGTACGAATTTGTTTAACGCATTTGTTTTGGTTACTCGACGTCTCCGTTCTCGTGTAGCCTACATATTGCGTTTTTTTTTTAATTTGCTTACCGGGGTAAAGGTTAGCATGCTTAAAATACGTAAGTCGTTTTGTTCAACAAATTTGAGTAGATAACTCAGCAGTTGTTTGCATCAGAGCGACAATTTTTGAGATAGTTATTAAAACTGTTTAAAGGTTGTCAAACGTTGTTTCTCGTTGTATATCCTTTAATTCTAGAGTTAAATTGATAAATAACGTGTACGAATTTGTTTAACGCATTTGTTTTGGTTACTCGACGTCTCCGTTCTCGTGTAGCCTGCATATTGCGATTTTTTTTTTAATTTGCTTACCGGGCTAAAGGTTAGCATGCTTAAAATACGTAAGTCGTTTTGTTCAACAAATTTGAGTAGATAACTCAGCAGTTGTTTGCATCAGAGCGACAATTTTTGAGATAGTTATTAAAACTGTTTAAAGGTTGTCAAACGTTGTTTCTCGTTGTATATCCTTTAATTCTAGAGTTAAATTGATAAATAACGTGTACGAATTTGTTTAACGCATTTGTTATGGTTACTCGACGTCTCCGTTCTCGTGTAGCCTACATATTGCGTTTTTTTTTTTAATTTGCTTACCGGGCTAAAGGTTAGCATGCTTAAAATACGTAAGTCGTTTTGTTCAACAAATTTAAGTAGATAACTCATCAGTTGTTTGCATCAGAGCGACAATTTTTGAGATAGTTATTAAAACTGTTTAAAGGTTGTCAAACGTTGTTTCTCGTTGTATATCCTTTAATTCTAGAGTTAAATTTATAAATAACGTGTACGAATTTGTTTACCGCATTTGCATATTGCGTTTTTTTTTTAATTTGCTTACCGGGCTAAAGGTTAGCATGCTTAAAATACGTAAGTCGTTTTGTTCAACAAATTTAAGTAGATAACTCATCAGTTGTTTGCATCAGAGCGACAATTTTTGAGATAGTTATTAAAACTGTTTAAAGGTTGTCAAACGTTGTTTCTCGTTATATATCCTTTAATTCTAGAGTTAAATTGATAAATAACGTGTACGAATTTGTTTAACGCATTTGTTTTGGTTACTCGACGTCTCCGTTCTCGTGTAGCCTACATATTGCGTTTTTTTTTTAATTTGCTTACCGGGCTAAAGGTTAGCATGCTTAAAATACGTAAGTGGTTTTGTTTAACAAATTTAAGTAGATAACTCATCAGTTGTTTGCATCAGAGCGACAATTTTTGAGATAGTTATTAAAACTGTTTAAAGGTTGTCAAACGTTGTTTCTCGTTGTATATCCTTTAATTCTAGAGTTAAATTGATAAATAACGTGTACGAATTTGTTGAACGCATTTGTTTTGGTTACTCGACGTCTCCGTTCTCGTGTAGCCTACATATTGCGTTTTTTTTTTAATTTGCTTACCGGGCTAAAGGTTAGCATGCTTAAAATACGTAAGTCGTTTTGTTCAACAAATTTGAGTAGATAACTCAGCAGTTGTTTCCATGAGAGCGACAATTTTTGAGATAGTTATTAAAACTATTTAAAGGTTGTCAAACGATGTTTCTCGTTGTATATCCTTTAATTCTAGAGTTAAAATGATAAATAACGTGTACGAATTTGTTTAACGCATTTGTTTTGGTTACTCGACGTCTCCGTTCTCGTGTAGCCTACATATTGCGTTTTTTTTTAATTTGCTTACCGGGCTAAAGGTTAGCATGCTTAAAATACGTAAGTCGTTTTGTTCAACAAATTTAAGTAGATAACTCATCAGTTGTTTGCATCAGAGCGACAATTTTTGAGATAGTTATTAAAACTGTTTAAAGGTTGTCAAACGTTGTTTCTCGTTGTATATCCTTTAATTCTAGAGTTAAATTGATAAATAACGTATACGAATTTGTTTAACGCATTTGTTTTGGTTACTCGACGTCTCCGTTCTCGTGTAGCCTACATATTGCGTTTTTTTTTTTAATTTGCTTACCGGGCTAAAGGTTAGCATGCTTAAAATACGTAGGTCGTTTTGTTCAACGAATTTGAGTAGATAACTCAGCAGTTGTTTGCATCAGAGCGACAATTTTTGAGATAGTTATTAAAACTGTTTAAAGGTTGTCAAACGGTGTTTCTCGTTGTATATCCTTTAATTCTAGAGTTAAATTGATAAATAACGTGTACGAATTTGTTTAACGCATTTGTTTTGGTTACTCGACGTCTCCGTTCTCGTGTAGCCTACATATTGCGTTTTTTTTTTTAATTTGCTTACCGGGCTAAAGGTTAGCATGCTTAAAATACGTAAGTCGTTTTGTTCAACAAATTTAAGTAGATAACTCATCAGTTGTGAGCATCAGAGCGACAATTTTTGAGATAGTTATTAAAACTGTTTAAAGGTTGTCAAACGTTGTTTCTCGTTGTATATCCTTTAATTCTAGAGTTACATTGATAAATAACGTGTACGAATTTGTTTAACGCATTTGTTTTGGTTACTCGACGTCTCCGTTCTCGTGTAGCCTACATATTGCGTTTTTTTTTTTAATTTGCTTACCGGGCTAAAGGTTAGCATACTTAAAATACGTAAGTCGTTTGTTCAACAAATTTAAGTAGATAACTCATCAGTTGTTTGCATCAGAGCGACAATTTTTGAGATAGTTATTAAAACTGTTTAAAGGTTGTCAAACGTTGTTTCTCGTTGTATATCCTTTAATTCTAGAGGTAAATTGATAAATAACGTGTACGAATTTGTTTAACGCATTTGTTTTGGTTACTCGACGTCTCCGTTCTCGTGTAGCCTACATATTGCGTTTTTTTTTTTAATTTGCTTACCAGGCTGAAGGTTAGCATGCTTAAAATACGTAAGTCGTTTTGTTCAACAAATTTGAGTAGATAACTCAGCAGTTGTTTGCATCAGAGCGACAATTTTTGAGATAGTTATTAAAACTGTTTAAAGGTTGTCAAACGTTGTTTCTCGTTGTATATCCTTTAATTCCAGAGTTAAATTGATAAATAACGTGTACGAATTTGTTTAACGCATTTGTTTTGGTTACTCGACGTCTCCGTTCTCGTGTAGCCTACATATTGCGTTTTTTTTTTAATTTGCTTACCGGGCTAAAGGTTAGCATGCTTAAAATACGTAAGTCGTTTTGTTCAACAAATTTAAGTAGATAACTCATCAGTTGTTTGCATCAGAGCGACAATTTTTGAGATAGTTATTAAAATTGTTTAAAGGTTGTCAAACGTTGTTTCTCGTTGTATATTCTTTAATTCTAGAGTTAAATTGATAAATAACGTGTACGAATTTGTTTAACGCATTTGTTTTGGTTACTCGACGTCTCCGTTCTCGTGTAGCCTACATATTGCGTTTTTTTTTTTTAATTTGCTTACCGGGCTAAAGGTTAGCATGCTTAAAATACGTAAGTTATTTTGTTCAACAAATGTAAGTAGGTAACTCATCAGTTGTTTGCATCAGAGCGACAATTTTTGAGATAGTTATTAAAACTGTTTAAAGGTTGTCAAACGTTGTTTCTCGTTGTATATCCTTTAATTCTAGAGTTAAATTGATAAATAACGTGTACGAATTTGTTTAACGCATTTGTTTTGGTTACTCGACGTCTCCGTTCTCGTGTAGCCTACATATTGCGTTTTTTTTTTAATTTGCTTACCAGGCTAAAGGTTAGCATGCTTAAAATACGTAAGTCGTTTTGTTCAACAAATTTGAGTAGATAACTCAGGAGTTGTTTGCATCAGAGCGACAATTTTTGAGATAGTTATTAAAACTGTTTGAAGGTTGTCAAACGTTGTTTCTCGTTGTATATCCTTTAATTCTAGAGTTAAATTGATAAATAACGTGTACGAATTTGTTTAATGCATTTGTTTTGGTTACTCGACGTCTCCGTTCTCGTGTAGCCTATATATTGCGTTTTTTTTTAATTTGCTTACCGGGCTAAAGGTTAGCATGCTTAAAATACGTAAGTCGTTTTGTTCAACAAATTTAAGTAGATAACTCATCAGTTGTTTGCATCAGAGCGACAATTTTTGAGATAGTTATTAAAACTGTTTAAAGGTTGTCAAACGTTGTTTCTCGTTGTATATCCTTTAATTCTAGAGTTAAATTGATAAATAACGTGTACGAATTTGTTTAACGCATTTGTTTTGGTTACTCGACGTCTCCGTTCTCGTGTATCCTACATATTGCGTTTTTTTTTTTAATTTGCTTACCGGGCTAAAGGTTAGCATGCTTAAAATACGTAAGTTGTTTTGTTCAACAAATTTGAGTAGATAACTCAGCAGTTGTTTGCATCAGAGCGACAATTTTTGAGATAGTTATTAAAACTGTTTAAAGGTTATCAAACGTTGTTTCTCGTTGTATATCCTTTAATTCTAGAGTTAAATTGATAAATAACGTGTACGAATTTGTTTAACGCATTTGTTTTGGTTACTCAATGTCCCCGTTCTCGTGTAGCCTACATATTGCGTTTTTTTTTTTAATTTGCTTACCGGGCTAAAGGTTAGCATGCTTAAAATACGTAAGTCGTTTTGTTCAACAAATTTGAGTAGATAACTCAGCAGTTGTTTGCATCAGAGCGACAATTTTTGAGATAGTTATTAAAACTGTTTAAAGGTTGTCAAACGTTGTTTCTCGTTGTATATCCTTTAATTCTAGAGTTAAATTGATAAATAACGTGTACGAATTTGTTTAACGCATTTGTTTTGGTTACTCGACGTCTCCGTTCTCGTGTAGCCTACATATTGCGTTTTTTTTTTAATTTGCTTACCGGGCTAAAGGTTAGCATGCTTAAAATACGTAAGTCGTTTTGTTCAACAAATTTAAGTAGATAACTCATCAGTTGTTTGCATCAGAGCGACAATTTTTGAGATAGTTATTAATACTGTTTAAAGGTTGTCAAACGTTGTTTCTCGTTGTATATCCTTTAATTCTAGAGTTAAATTGATAAATAACGTGTACGAATTTGTTTAACGCATTTGTTTTGGTTACTCGACGTCTCCGTTCTCGTGTAGCCTACATATTGCGTTTTTTTTTTTAATTTGCTTACCGGGCTAAAGGTTAGCATGCTTAAAATACGTAAATCGTTTTGTTCAACAAATTTGAGTAGATAACTCAGCAGTTGTTTGCATAAGAGCGACAATTTTTGAGATAGTTATTAAAACTGTTTAAAGGTTGTCAAACGTTGTTTCTCGTTGTATATCCTTTAATTCTAGAGTTAAATTGATAAATAACGTGTACGAATTTGTTTAACGCATTTGTTTTGGTTACTCGACGTCTCCGTTCTCGTGTAGCCTACATATTGCGTTTCTTTTTTAATTTGCTTACCGGGCTAAAGATTAGCATGTTTAAAATACGTAAGTCGTTTTGTTCAACAAATTTGAGTAGATAACTCAGCAGTTGTTTGCATCAGAGCGACAATTTTTGAGATAGTTATTAAAACTGTTTAAAGGTTGTCAAACGTGGTTTCTCGTTGTATATCCTTTAATTCTAGAGTTAAATTGATAAATAACGTGTACGAATTTGTTTAACGCATATGTTTTGGTTACTCGACGTCTCCGTTCTCGTGTAGCCTACATATTGCGTTTTTTTTTTTAATTTGCTTACCGGGCTAAAGGTTAGCATGCTTAAAATACGTAAGTCGTTTTGTTCAACAAATTTAAGTAGATAACTCATCAGTTGTTTGCATCAGAGCGACAATTTTTGAGATAGTTATTAAAACTGTTTAAAGGTTGTCAAACGTTGTTTCTCGTTGTATATCCTTTAATTCTAGAGTTAAATTGATAAATAACGTGTACGAATTTGTTTAACGCATTTGTTTTGGTTACTCGACGTCTCCGTTCTCGTGTAGCCTACATATTGCGTTTTTTTTTTTTAATTTGCTTACCGGGCTAAAGGTTAGCATGCTTAAAATACGTAAGTCGTTTTGTTCAACAAATTTAAGTAGATAACTCATCAGTTGTTTGCATCAGAGCGACAATTTTTGAGATAGTTATTAAAACTGTTTAAAGGTTGTCAAACGTTGTTTCTCGTTGTATATCCTTTAATTCTAGAGTTAAATTGATAAATAACGTGTACGAATTTGTTTAACGCATTTGTTTTGGTTACTCGACGTCTCCGTTATCGTGTAGCCTACATATTGCGTTTTTTTTTTAATTTGCTTACCGGGCTAAAGGTTAGCATGCTTAAAATACGTAAGTCGTTTTATTCAACAAATTTGAGTAGATAACTCAGCAGTTGTTTGCATCAGAGCGACAATTTTTGAGATAGTTATTAAAACTGTTTAAAGGTTGTCAAACGTTGTTTCTCGTTGTATATCCTTTAATTCTAGAGTTAAATTGATAAATAACGTGTACGAATTTGTTTAACGCATTTGTTTTGGTTACTCGACGTCTCCGTTCTCGTGTAGCCTACATATTGCGTTTTTTTTTTTAATTTGCTTACCGGGCTAAAGGTTAGCATGTTTAAAATACGTAAGTCGTTTTGTTCAACAAATTTGAGTAGATAACTCAGCAGTTGTTTCCATCAGAGCGACAATTTTTGAGATAGTTATTAAAACTGTTTAAAGGTTGTCAAACGTTGTTTCTCGTTGTATATCCTTTAATTCTAGAGTTAAATTGATAAATAACGTGTACGAATTTGTTTAACGCATTTGTTTTGGTTACTCGACGTCTCCGTTCTCGTGTAGCCTACATATTGCGTTTTTTTTTTAATTTGCTTACCGGGCTAAAGGTTAGCATGCTTAAAATACGTAAGTCGTTTTGTTCAACAAATTTAAGTAGATAACTCATCAATTGTTTGCATCAGAGCGACAATTTTTGAGATAGTTATTAAAACTGTTTAAAGGTTGTCAAACGTTGTTTCTCGTTGTATATCCTTTAATTCTAGAGTTAAATTGATAAATAACGTGTACGAATTTGTTTAACGCATTTGTTTTGGTTACTCGACGTCTCCGTTCTCGTGTAGCCTACATATTGCGTTTTTTTTTAATTTGCTTACCGGGCTAAAGGTTAGCATGCTTAAAATACGTAAGTCGTTTTGTTCAACAAATTTAAGTAGATAACTCATCGGTTGTTTGCATCAGAGCGACAATTTTTGAGATAGTTATTAAAACTGTTTAAAGGTTGTCAAACGTTGTTTCTCGTCGTATATCCTTTAATTCTAGAGTTAAATTGATAAATAACGTGTACGAATTTGTTTAACGCATTTGTTTTGGTTACTCGACGTCTCCGTTATAGTGTAGCCTACATATTGCGTTTTTTTTGTAATTTGCTTACCGGGCTAAAGGTTAGCATGCTTAAAATACGTAAGTCGTTTTGTTCAACAAATTTGGGTAGATAACTCAGCAGTTGTGTGCATCAGAGCGACAATTTTTGAGATAGTTATTAAAACTGTTTAAAGGTTGTCAAACGTTGTTTCTCGTTGTATATCCTTTAATTCTAGAGTTAAATTGATAAATAACGTGTACGAATTTGTTTAACGCATTTGTTTTGGTTACTCGACGTCTCCGTTCTCGTGTATCCTACATATTGCGTTTTTTTTTTTAATTTGCTTACCGGGCTAAAGGTTAGCATGCTTAAAATACGTAAGTCGTTTTGTTCAACAAATTTGAGTAGATAACTCAGCAGTTGTTTGCATCAGAGCGACAATTTTTGAGATAGTTATTAAAACTGTTTAAAGGTTGTCAAACGTTGTTTCTCGTTGGATATCCTTTAATTCTAGAGTTAAATTGATAAATAACGTGTACGAATTTGTTTAACGCATTTGTTTTGGTTACTCGACGTCTCCGTTCTCGTGTAGCCTACATATTGCGTTTTTTTTTTAATTTGCTTACCGGGCTAAAGGTTAGCATGCTTAAAATACGTAAGTCGTTTTGTTCAACAAATTTAAGTAGATAACTCATCAGTTGTTTTCATCAGAGCGACAATTTTTGAGATAGTTATTAAAATTGTTTAAAGGTTTTCAAACGTTGTTTCTCGTTGTATATCCTTTAATTCTAGAGTTAAATTGATAAATAACGTGTACGAATTTGTTTAACGCATTTGTTTTGGTTACTCGACGTCTCCGTTCTCGTGTAGCCGACATATTGCGTTTTTTTTTTAATTTGCTTACCGGGCTAAAGGTTAGCATGCTTAAAATACGTAAGTCGTTTTGTTCACCAAATTTGAGTAGATAACTCAGCAGTTGTTTGCATCAGAGCGACAATTTTTGAGATAGTTATTAAAACTGTTTAAAGGTTGTCAAACGTTGTTTCTCGTTGTATATCCTTTAATTCTAGAGTTAAATTGATAAATAACGTGTACGAATTTGTTTAACGCATTTGTTTTGGTTACTCGACGTCTCCGTTATCGTGTAGCCTACATATTGCGTTTTTTTTTTAATTTGCTTACCGGGCTAAAGGTTAGCATGCTTAAAATACGTAAGTCGTTTTATTCAACAAATTTGAGTAGATAACTCAGCAGTTGTTTGCATCAGAGCGACAATTTTTGAGATAGTTATTAAAACTGTTTAAAGGTTGTCAAACGTTGTTTCTCGTTGTATATCCTTTAATTCTAGAGTTAAATTGATAAATAACGTGTACGAATTTGTTTAACGCATTTGTTTTGGTTACTCGACGTCTCCGTTCTCGTGTAGCCTACATATTGCGTTTTTTTTTTAATTTGCTTACCGGGCTAAAGGTTAGCATGTTTAAAATACGTAAGTCGTTTTGTTCAACAAATTTGAGTAGATAACTCAGCAGTTGTTTCCATCAGAGCGACAATTTTTGAGATAGTTATTAAAACTGTTTAAAGGTTGTCAAACGTTGTTTCTCGTTGTATATCCTTTAATTCTAGAGTTAAATTGATAAATAACGTGTACGAATTTGTTTAACGCATTTGTTTTGGTTACTCGACGTCTCCGTTCTCGTGTAGCCTACATATTGCGTTTTTTTTTTAATTTGCTTACCGGGCTAAAGGTTAGCATGCTTAAAATACGTAAGTCGTTTTGTTCAACAAATTTAAGTAGATAACTCATCAATTGTTTGCATCAGAGCGACAATTTTTGAGATAGTTATTAAAACTGTTTAAAGGTTGTCAAACGTTGTTTCTCGTTGTATATCCTTTAATTCTAGAGTTAAATTGATAAATAACGTGTACGAATTTGTTTAACGCATTTGTTTTGGTTACTCGACGTCTCCGTTCTCGTGTAGCCTACATATTGCGTTTTTTTTTAATTTGCTTACCGGGCTAAAGGTTAGCATGCTTAAAATACGTAAGTCGTTTTGTTCAACAAATTTAAGTAGATAACTCATCAGTTGTTTGCATCAGAGCGACAATTTTTGAGATAGTTATTAAAACTGTTTAAAGGTTGTCAAACGTTGTTTCTCGTTGTATATCCTTTAATTCTAGAGTTAAATTGATAAATAACGTGTACGAATTTGTTTAACGCATTTGTTTTGGTTACTCGACGTCTCCGTTATCGTGTAGCCTACATATTGCGTTTTTTTTTTAATTTGCTTACCGGGCTAAAGGTTAGCGTGCTTAAAATACGTAAGTCGTTTTGTTCAACAAATTTGGGTAGATAACTCAGCAGTTGTTTGCATCAGAGCGACAATTTTTGAGATAGTTATTAAAATTGGTTAAAGGTTGTCAAACGTTGTTTCTCGTTGTATATCCTTTAATTCTAGAGTTAAATTGATAAATAACGTGTACGAATTTGTTTAACGCATTTGTTTTGGTTACTCGACGTCTCCGTTCTCGTGTAGCCGACATATTGCGTTTTTTTTTAATTTGCTTACCGGGCTAAAGGTTAGCATGCTTGAGATACGTAAGTCGTTTTGTTCAACAAATTTGAGTAGATAACTCAGCAGTTGTTTGCATCAGAGCGACAATTTTTGAGATAGTTATTAAAACTGTTTAAAGGTTGTCAAACGTTGTTTCTCGTTGTATATCCTTTAATTCTAGAGTTAAATTGATAAATAACGTGTACGAATTTGTTTAACGCATTTGTTTTGGTTACTCGACGTCTCCGTTCTCGTGTAGCCTACATATTGCGTTTTTTTTTTTTAATTTGCTTACCGGGCTAAAGGTTAGCATGTTTAAAATACGTAAGTCGTTTTGTTCAACAAATTTGAGTAGATAACTCAGCAGTTGTTTGCATCAGAGCGACAATTTTTGAGATAGTTATTAAAACTGTTTAAAGGTTGTCAAACGTTGTTTCTCGTTGTATATCCTTTAATTCTAGAGTTAAATTGATAAATAACGTATACGAATTTGTTTAACGCATTTGTTTTGGTTACTCGACGTCTCCGTTCACGTGTAGCCTACATATTGCGTTTTTTTTTTTTAATTTGCTTACCGGGCTAAAGGTTAGCATGTTTAAAATACGTAAGTCGTTTTGTTCAACAAATTTGAGTAGATAACTCAGCAGTTGTTTGCATCAGAGCGACAATTTTTGAGATAGTTATTAAAACTGTTTAAAGGTTGTCAAACGTTGTTTCTCGTTGTATATCCTTTAATTCTAGAGTTAAATTGATAAATAACGTGTACGAATTTGTTTAACGCAATTGTTTTGGTTACTCGACGTCTCCGTTCTCGTGTAGCCGACATATTGCGTTTTTTTTTTAATTTGCTTACCGGGCTAAAGGTTAGCATGCTTAAGATACGTAAGTCGTTTTGTTCAACAAATTTGAGTAGATAACTCAGCAGTTGTTTGCATCAGAGCGACAATTTTTGAGATAGTTATTAAAACTGTTTAAAGGTTGTCAAACGTTGTTTCTCGTTGTATATCCTTTAATTCTAGAGTTAAATTGATAAATAACGTGTACGAATTTGTTTAACGCATTTGTTTTGGTTACTCGACGTCTCCGTTCTCGTGTAGCCTACATATTGCGTTTTTTTTTTAATTTGCTTACCGGGCTAAAGGTTAGCATGCTTAAAATACGTAAGTCGTTTTGTTCAACAAATTTAAGTAGATAACTCATCAATTGTTTGCATCAGAGCGACAATTTTTGAGATAGTTATTAAAACTGTTTAAAGGTTGTCAAACGTTGTTTCTCGTTGTATATCCTTTAATTCTAGAGTTAAATTGATAAATAACGTGTACGAATTTGTTTAACGCATTTGTTTTGGTTACTCGACGTCTCCGTTCTCGTGTAGCCTACATATTGCGTTTTTTTTTAATTTGCTTACCGGGCTAAAGGTTAGCATGCTTAAAATACGTAAGTCGTTTTGTTCAACAAATTTAAGTAGATAACTCATCAGTTGTTTGCATCAGAGCGACAATTTTTGAGATAGTTATTAAAACTGTTTAAAGGTTGTCAAACGTTGTTTCTCGTTGTATATCCTTTAATTCTAGAGTTAAATTGATAAATAACGTGTACGAATTTGTTTAACGCATTTGTTTTGGTTACTCGACGTCTCCGTTATCGTGTAGCCTACATATTGCGTTTTTTTTTTTAATTTGCTTACCGGGCTAAAGGTTAGCATGCTTAAAATACGTAAGTCGTTTTGTTCAACAAATTTAAGTAGATAACTCATCAGTTGTTTGCATCAGAGCGACAATTTTTGAGATAGTTATTAAAACTGTTTAAAGGTTGTCAAACGTTGTTTCTCGTTGTATATCCTTTAATTCTAGAGTTAAATTGATAAATAACGTGTACGAATTTGTTTAACGCATTTGTTTTGGTTACTCGACGTCTCCGTTATCGTGTAGCCTACATATTGCGTTTTTTTTTTAATTTGCTTACCGGGCTAAAGGTTAGCATGCTTAAAATACGTAAGTCGTTTTGTTCAACAAATTTGGGTAGATAACTCAGCAGTTGTTTGCATCAGAGCGACAATTTTTGAGATAGTTACTAAAACTGTTTAAAGGTTGTCAAACGTTGTTTCTCGTTGTATATCCTATAATTCTAGAGTTAAATTGATAAATAACGTGTACGAATTTGTTTAACGCATTTGTTTTGGTTACTCGACGTCTCCGTTCTCGTGTAGCCTACATATTGCGTTTTTTTTTTTTTAATTTGCTTACCGGGCTAAAGGTTAGCATGCTTAAAATACGTAAGTCGTTTTGTTCAACAAATTTAAGTAGATAACTCATCAGTTGTTTACATCAGAGCGACAATTTTTGAGATAGTTATTAAAACTGTTTAAAGGTTGTCAAACGTTGTTTCTCGTTGTATATCCTTTAATTCTAGAGTTACATTGATAAATAACGTGTACGAATTTGTTTAACGCATTTGTTTTGGTTACTCGACGTCTCCGTTCTCGTGTAGCCTACATATTGCGTTTTTTTTTTTAATTTGCTTACCGGGCTAAAGGTTAAAAAATAAATAAAAAAAAGAAAGTCGTTTTGTTCAACAAATTTAAGTAGATAACTCATCAGTTGTTTGCATCAGAGCGACAATTTTTGAGATAGTTATTAAAACTGTTTAAAGGTTGTCAAACGTTGTTTCTCGTTGTATATCCTTTAATTCTAGAGTTAAATTGATAAATAACGTGTACGAATTTGTTTAACGCATTTGTTTTGGTTACTCGACGTCTCCGTTCTCGTGTAGCATACATATTGCGTTTTTTTTTTAATTTGCTTACCGGGCTAAAGGTTAGCATGCTTAAAATACGTAAGTCGTTTTGTTCAACAAATTTAAGTAGATAACTCATCAGTTGTTTGCATCAGAGCGACAATTTTTGAGATAGTTATTAAAACTGTTTAAAGGTTGTCAAACGTTGTTTCTCGTTGTATATCCTTTAATTCTAGAGTTAAATTGATAAATAACGTGTACGAATTTTTTTAACGCATTTGTTTTGGTTACTCGACGTCTCCGTTCTCGTGTAGCCTACATATTGCGTTTTTTTTTTTTAATTTGCTTACCGGGCTAAAGGTTAGCATGCTTAAAATACGTAAGTCGTTTTGTTCAACAAATTTGAGTAGATAACTCAGCAGTTGTTTGCATCAGAGCGACAATTTTTGAGATAGTTATTAAAACTGTTTAAAGGTTGTCAAACGTTGTTTCTCGTTGGATATCCTTTAATTCTAGAGTTAAATTGATAAATAACGTGTACGAATTTGTTTAACGCGTTTGTTTTGGTTACTCGACGTCTCCGTTCTCGTGTAGCCTACATATTGCGTTTTTTTTTTAATTTGCTTACCGGGCTAAAGGTTAGTATGCTTAAAATACGTAAGTCGTTTTGTTCAACAAATTTAAGTAGATAACTCATCAGTTGTTTGCATCAGAGCGACAATTTTTGAGATAGTTATTAAAACTGTTTAAAGGTTGTCAAACGTTGTTTCTCGTTGTATATCCTTTAATTCTAGAGTTAAATTGATAAATAACGTGTACGAATTTGTTTAACGCATTTATTTTGGTTACTCGACGTCTCCGTTCTCGTGTAGCCTACATATTGCGTTTTTTTTTTTAATTTGCTTACCGGGCTAAAGGTTAGCATGTTTAAAATACGTAAGTCGTTTTGTTCACCAAATTTGAGTAGATAACTCAGCAGATGTTTGCATCAGAGCGACAATTTTTGAGATAGTTATTAAAACTGTTTAAAGGTTGTCAAACGTTGTTTCTCGTTGTATATCCTTTAATTCTAGAGTTAAATTGATAAATAACGTGTACGAATTTGTTTAACGCAATTGTTTTGGTTACTCGACGTCTCCGTTCTCGTGTAGCCTACATATTGCGTTTTTTTTTTTAATTTTCTTACCGGGCTAAAGGTTAGCATGCTTAAAATACGTAAGTCGTTTTGTTCAACAAATTTGAGTAGATAACTCAGCAGTTGTTTGCATCAGAGCGACAATTTTTGAGATAGTTATTAAAACTGTTTAAAGGTTGTCAAACGTTGTTTCTCGTTGTATATCCTTTAATTCTAGAGTTAAATTGATAAATAACGTGTACGAATTTGTTTAACGCATTTGTTTTGGTTACTCGACGTCTCCGTTCTCGTGTAGCCTACATATTGCGTTTTTTTTTTTATTTGCTTACCGGGCTAAAGGTTAGCATGCTTAAAATACGTAAGTCGTTTTGGTCAACAAATTTAAGTAGATAACTCATCAGTTGTTTGCATCAGAGCGACAATTTTTGAGATAGTTATTAAAACTGTTTAAAGGTTGTCAAACGTTGTTTCTCGTTGTATATCCTTTAATTCTAGAGTTAAATTGATAAATAACGTGTACGAATTTGTTTAACGCATTTGTTTTGGTTACTCGACGTCTCCGTTCTCGTGTAGCCTACATATTGCGTTTTTTTTTAATTTGCTTACCGGGCTAAAGGTTAGCATGCTTAAAATACGTAAGTCGTTTTGTTCAACAAATTTGAGTAGATAACTCAGCAGTTGTTTGCATCAGAGCGACAATTTTTGAGATAGTTATTAAAACTGTTTAAAGGTTGTCAAACGTTGCTTATCGTTGTATATCCTTTAATTCTAGATTTAAATTTATAAATAACGTGTACGAATTTGTTTAACGCATTTGTTTTTGTTACTCGACGTTTTCCGTTCTCGTGTAGCCTACATATTGCATTTTTTTTTAAATATGCTTACCCGGCTAAAGGTTAGCATGCTTAAAATACGTAAGTCGTTTTGTTCAACAAATTTGAGTAGATAACTCAGCAGTTGTTTCCATCAGAGCGACAATTTTTGAGATAGTTATTAAAACTGTTTAAAGGTTGTCAAACGTTGTTTCTCGTTGTATATCCTTTAATTCTAGAGTTAAATTGATAAATAACGTGTACGAATTTGTTACTCGACGTCTCCGTTCTCGTGTAGCCTACATATTGCGTTTTTTTTTTAATTTGCTTACCGGGCTAAAGGTTAGCATGCTTAAAATACGTAAGTCGTTTTGTTCAACAAATTTGAGTAGATAACTCAGCAGTTGTTTGCATCAGAGCGACAATTTTGGAGATAGTTATTAAAACTGTTTAAAGGTTGTCAAACGTAGTTTCTCGTTGTATATCCTTTAATTCTAGAGTTAAATTGATAAATAACGTGTACGAGTTTGTTTAACGCATTTGTTTTGGTTACTCGACGTCTCCGTTCTCGTGTAGCCTACATATTGCGTTTTTTTTTTTAATTTGCTTACCGGGCTAAAGGTTAGCATGCTTAAAATACGTAAGTCGTTTTGTTCAACAAATTTAAGTAGATAACTCATCAGTTGTTTGCATCAGAGCGACAATTTTTGAGATAGTTATTAAAACTGTTTAAAGGTTGTCAAACGTTGTTTCTCGTTGTATATCCTTTAATTCTATAGTTAAATTGATAAATAACGTGTACGAATTTGTTTAACGCATTTGTTTTGGTTACTCGACGTCTCCGTTCTCGTGTAGCCTACATATTGCGTTTTTTTTTTTAATTTGCTTACCGGGCTAAAGGTTAGCATGCTTAAAATACGTAAGTCGTTTTGTTCAACAAATTTAAGTAGATAACTCATCAGTTGTTTGCATCAGAGCGACAATTTTTGAGATAGTTATTAAAACTGTTTAAAGGTTGTCAAAGGTTGTTTCTCGTTGTATATCCTTTAATTCTAGAGTTAAATTGATAAATAACGTGTACGAATTTGTTTAACGCATTTGTTTTGGTTACTCGACGTCTCCATTCTCGTGTAGCCTACATATTGCGTTTTTTTTTTTAATTTGCTTACCGGGCTAAAGGTTAGCATGCTTAAAATACGTAAGTCGTTTTGTTCAACAAATTTGAGTAGATAACTAAGCAGTTGTTTCCATCAGAGCGACAATTTTTGAGATAGTTATTAAAACTGTTTAAAGGTTGTCAAACGTTGTTTCTCGTTGTATATCCTTTAATTCTAGAGTTAAATTGATAAATAACGTGTACGAATTTGTTTAACGCATTTGTTTTGGTTACTCGACGTCTCCGTTCTCGTGTAGCCTACATATTGCGTTTTTTTTTTAATTTGCTTACCGGGCTAAAGGTTAGCATGCTTAAAATACGTAAGTCGTTTTGTTCAACAAATTTAAGTAGATAACTCATCAGTTGTTTGCATCAGAGCGACAATTTTTGAGATAGTTATTAAAACTGTTTAAAGGTTGTCAAACGTTGTTTCTCGTTGTATATCCTTTAATTCTAGAGTTAAATTGATAAATAACGTGTACGAATTTGTTTAACGAATTTGTTTCGGTTACTCGACGGTTTCCGTTCTCGTGTAGCATACATATTGCATTTTTTTTAAATTCGCTAACCGGGCTAAAGGTTAGCATGCTTAAAATACGTAAGTCGTTTTGTTCAACAAATTTGAGTAGATAACTCAGCAGTTGTTTGCATCAGAGCGACAATTTTTGAGATAGTTATTAAAACTGTTTAAAGGTTGTCAAACGTTGTTTCTCGTTGTATATCCTTTAATTCTAGAGTTAAATTGATAAATAACGTGTACGAATTTTTTTATCGCATTTGTTTTGGTTACTCGACGTCTCCGTTCTCGTGTAGCCTACATATTGCGTTTTTTTTTTAATTTGCTTACCGGGCTAAAGGTTAGCATGCTTAAAATACGTAAGTCGTTTTGTTCAACAAATTTGAGTAGATAACTCAGCAGTTGTTTGCATCAGAGCGACAATTTTTGAGATAGTTATTAAAACTGTTTAAAGGTTGTCAAACGTTGTTTCTCGTTGGATATCCTTTAATTCTAGAGTTAAATTGATAAATAACGTGTACGAATTTGTTTAACGCGTTTGTTTTGGTTACTCGACGTCTCCGTTCTCGTGTAGCCTACATATTGCGTTTTTTTTTTTAATTTGCTTACCGGGCTAAAGGTTAGCATGCTTAAAATACGTAAGTCGTTTTGTTCAACAAATTTAAGTAGATAACTCATCAGTTGTTTGCATCAGAGCGACAATTTTTGAGATAGTTATTAAAACTGTTTAAAGGTTGTCAAACGTTGTTTCTCGTTGTATATCCTTTAATTCTAGAGTTAAATTAATAAATAACGTGTACGAATTTGTTTAACGCATTTGTTTTGGTTACTCGACGTCTCCGTTCTCGTGTAGCCTACATATTGCGTTTTTTTTTTTAATTTGCTTACCGGGCTAAAGGTTAGCATGTTTAAAATACGTAAGTCGGTTTGTTCAACAAATTTGAGTAGATAACTCAGCAGTTGTTTGCATCAGAGCGACAATTTTTGAGATAGTTATTAAAACTGTTTAAAGGTTGTCAAACGTTGTTTCTCGTTGTATATCCTTTAATTCTAGAGTTAAATTGATAAATAACGTGTACGAATTTGTTTAACGCAATTGTTTTGGTTACTCGACGTCTCCGTTCTCGTGTAGCCTACATATTGCGTTTTTTTTTTAATTTGCTTACCGGGCTAAAGGTTAGCATGCTTAAAATACGTAAGTCGTTTTGTTCAACAAATTTGAGTAGATAACTCAGCAGTTGTTTGCATCAGAGCGACAATTTTTGAGATAGTTATTAAAACTGTTTAAAGGTTGTCAAACGTTGTTTCTCGTTGTATATCCTTTAATTCTAGAGTTAAATTGATAAATAACGTGTACGAATTTGTTTAACGCATTTGTTTTGGTTACTCGACGTCTCCGTTCTCGTGTAGCCTACATATTGCGTTTTTTTTTTTTATTTGCTTACCGGGCTAAAGGTTAGCATGCTTAAAATACGTAAGTCGTTTTGGTCAACAAATTTAAGTAGATAACTCATCAGTTGTTTGCATCAGAGCGACAATTTTTGAGATAGTTATTAAAACTGTTTAAAGGTTGTCAAACGTTGTTTCTCGTTGTATATCCTTTAATTCTAGAGTTAAATTGATAAATAACGTGTACGAATTTGTTTAACGCATTTGTTTTGGTTACTCGACGTCTCCGTTCTCGTGTAGCCTACATATTGCGTTTTTTTTTAATTTGCTTACCGGGCTAAAGGTTAGCATGCTTAAAATACGTAAGTCGTTTTGTTCAACAAATTTGAGTAGATAACTCAGCAGTTGTTTGCATCAGAGCGACAATTTTTGAGATAGTTATTAAAACTGTTTAAAGGTTGTCAAACGTTGCTTATCGTTGTATATCCTTTAATTCTAGAGTTAAATTTATAAATAACGTGTACGAATTTGTTTAACGCATTTGTTTTTGTTACTCGACGTTTTCCGTTCTCGTGTAGCCTACATATTGCATTTTTTTTTTAAATATGCTTACCGGGCTAAAGGTTAGCATGCTTAAAATACGTAAGTCGTTTTGTTCAACAAATTTGAGTAGATAACTCAGCAGTTGTTTCCATCAGAGCGACAATTTTTGAGATAGTTATTAAAACTGTTTAAAGGTTGTCAAACGTTGTTTCTCGTTGTATATCCTTTAATTCTAGAGTTAAATTGATAAATAACGTGTACGAATTTGTTACTCGACGTCTCCGTTCTCGTGTAGCCTACATATTGCGTTTTTTTTTTAATTTGCTTACCGGGCTAAAGGTTAGCATGCTTAAAATACGTAAGTCGTTTTGTTCAACAAATTTGAGTAGATAACTCAGCAGTTGTTTGCATCAGAGCGACAATTTTTGAGATAGTTATTAAAACTGCTTAAAGGTTGTCAAACGTAGTTTCTCGTTGTATATTCTTTAATTCTAGAGTTAAATTGATAAATAACGTGTACGAGTTTGTTTAACGCATTTGTTTTGGTTACTCGACGTCTCCGTTCTCGTGTAGCCTACATATTGCGTTTTTTTTTTTAATTTGCTTACCGGGCTAAAGGTTAGCATGCTTAAAATACGTAAGTCGTTTTGTTCAACAAATTTAAGTAGATAACTCATCAGTTGTTTGCATCAGAGCGACAATTTTTGAGATAGTTATTAAAACTGTTTAAAGGTTGTCAAACGTTGTTTCTCGTTGTATATCCTTTAATTCTATAGTTAAATTGATAAATAACGTGTACGAATTTGTTTAACGCATTTGTTTTGGTTACTCGACGTCTCCGTTCTCGTGTAGCCTACATATTGCGTTTTTTTTTTAATTTGCTTACCGGGCTAAAGGTTAGCATGCTTAAAATACGTAAGTCGTTTTGTTCAACAAATTTAAGTAGATAACTCATCAGTTGTTTGCATCAGAGCGACAATTTTTGAGATAGTTATTAAAACTGTTTAAAGGTTGTCAAACGTTGTTTCTCGTTGTATATCCTTTAATTCTAGAGTTAAATTGATAAATAACGTGTACGAATTTGTTTAACGCATTTGTTTTGGTTACTCGACGTCTCCATTCTCGTGTAGCTTACATATTGCGTTTTTTTTTTTAATTTGCTTACCGGGCTAAAGGTTAGCATGCTTAAAATACGTAAGTCGTTTTGTTCAACAAATTTGAGTAGATAACTAAGCAGTTGTTTCCATCAGAGCGACAATTTTTGAGATAGTTATTAAAACTGTTTAAAGGTTGTCAAACGTTGTTTCTCGTTGTATATCCTTTAATTCTAGAGTTAAATTGATAAATAACGTGTACGAATCTGTTTAACGCATTTGTTTTGGTTACTCGACGTCTCCGTTCTCGTGTAGCCTACATATTGCGTTTTTTTTTAATTTGCTTACCGGGCTAAAGGTTAGCATGCTTAAAATACGTAAGTCGTTTTGTTCAACAAATTTAAGTAGATAACTCATCAGTTGTTTGCATCAGAGCGACAATTTTTGAGATAGTTATTAAAACTGTTTAAAGGTTGTCAAACGTTGTTTCTCGTTGTATATCCTTTAATTCTAGAGTTAAATTGATAAATAACGTGTACGAATTTGTTTAACGAATTTGTTTTGGTTACTCGACGGTTTCCGTTCTCGTGTAGCCTACATATTGCATTTTTTTTTAAATTTGCTAACCGGGCTAAAGGTTAGCATGCTTAAAATACGTAAGTCGTTTTGTTCAACAAATTTGAGTAGATAACTCAGCAGTTGTTTGCATCAGAGCGACAATTTTTGAGATAGTTATTAAAACTGTTTAAAGGTTGTCAAACGTTGTTTCTCGTTGTATATCCTTTAATTCTAGAGTTAAATTGATAAATAACGTGTACGAATTTGTTTAACGCATTTGTTTTGGTTACTCGACGTCTCCGTTCTCGTGTAGCCTACATATTGCGTTTTTTTTTAATTTGCTTACCGGGCTAAAGGTTAGCATACTTAAAATAAGTAAGTCGTTTTGTTCAACAAATTTAAGTAGATAACTCATCAGTTGTTTGCATCAGAGCGACGATTTTTGAGATAGTTATTAAAACTGTTTAAAGGTTGTCAAACGTTGTTTCTCGTTGTATATCCTTTAATTCTAGAATTAAATTGATAAATAACGTGTACGAATTTGTTTAACGCATTTGTTTTGGTTACTCGACGTCTCCGTTATCGTGTAGCCTACATATTGCGTTTTTTTTTTTAATTTGCTTACCGGGCTAAAGGTTAGCATGCTTAAAATACGTAAGTCGTTTTGTTCAACAAATTTAAGTAGATAACTCATCAGTTGTTTGCACCAGAGCGAAAATTTTTGAGATAGTTATTAAAACTGTTTAAAGGTTGTCAAACGTTGTTTCTCGTTGTATATCCTTTAATTCTAGAGTTAAATTGATAAATAACGTGTACGAATTTGTTTAACGCATTTGTTTTGGATACTCGACGTCTCCGTTATCGTGTAGCCTACATATTGCGTTTTTTTTTTAAATTTGCTTACCGGGCTAAAGGTTAGCATACTTAAAATACGTAAGTCGTTTTGTTCAACAAATTTAAGTAGATAACTCATCAGTTGTTTGCATCAGAGCGACAATTTTTGAGATAGTTATTAAAACTGTTTAAAGGTTGTCAAACGTTGTTTCTCGTTGTATATCCTTTAATTCTATAGTTAAATTGATAAATAACGTGTACGAATTTGTTTAACGCATTTGTTTTGGTTACTCGACGTCTCCGTTCTCATGTAGCCTACATATTGCGTTTTTTTTTTTAATTTGCTTACCGGGCTAAAGGTTAGCATGCTTAAAATACGTAAGTCGTTTTGTTCAACAAATTTGAGTAGATAACTAAGCAGTTGTTTCCATCAGAGCGACAATTTTTCAGATAGTTATTAAAACTGTTTAAAGGTTGTCAAACGTTGTTTCTCGTTGTATATCCTTTAATTCTAGAGTTAAATTGATAAATAACGTGTACGAATTTGTTTAACGCATTTGTTTTGGTTACTCGACGTCTCCGTTCTCGTGTAGCCTACATATTGCGTTTTTTTAAATTTGCTTACCGGGCTAAAGGTTAGCATGCTTAAAATACGTAAGTCGTTTTGTTCAACAAATTTAAGTAGATAACTCATCAGTTGTTTGCATCAGAGCGCCGATTTTTGAGATAGTTATTAAAACTGTTTAAAGGTTGTCAAACGTTGTTTCTCGTTGTATATCCTTTAATTCTAGAGTTAAATTGATAAATAACGTGTACGAATTTGTTTAACGCATTTGTTTTGGTTACTCGACGTCTCCGTTATCGTGTAGCCTACATATTGCGTTTTTTTTTTAATTTGCTTACCGGGCTAAAGGCTAGCATGCTTAAAATACGTAAGTCGTTTTGTTCAACAAATTTAAGTAGATAACTCATCAGTTGTTTGCATCAGAGCGAAAATTTTTGAGATAGTTTTTAAAACTGTTTAAAGGTTGTCAAACGTTGTTTCTCGTTGTATATCCTTTAATTCTAGAGTTAAATTGATAAATAACGTGTACGAATTTGTTTAACGCATTTGTTTTGGTTACTCGACGTCTCCGTTCTCGTGTAGCCTACATATTGCGTTTTTTTTTTAATTTGCTTACCGGGCTAAAGGTTAGCATGCTTAAAATACGTAAGTCGTTTTGTTCAACAAATTTGAGTAGATAACTAAGCAGTTGTTTCCATCAGAGCGACAATTTTTGAGATAGTTATTAAAACTGTTTAAAGGTTGTCAAACGTTGTTTCTCGTTGTATATCCTTTAATTCTAGAGTTAAATTGATAAATAACGTGTACGAATTTGTTTAACGCATTTGCTTTGGTTACTCGACGTCTCCGTTCTCGTGTAGCCTACATATTGCGTTTTTTTTTAATTTGCTTACCGGGCTAAAGGTTAGCATGCTTAAAATACGTAAGTCGTTTTGTTCAACAAATTTAAGTAGATAACTCATCAGTTGTTTGCATCAGAGCGACAATTTTTGAGATAGTTATTAAAACTGTTTAAAGGTTGTCAAACGTTGTTTCTCGTTGTATATCCTTTAATTCTAGAGTTAAATTGATAAATAACGTGTACGAATTTGTTTAACGCATTTGCTTTGGTTACTCGACGTCTCCGTTCTCGTGTAGCCTACATATTGGGTTTTTTTTTTATTTGTTTACCGGGCTAAAGGTTAGCATGCTTAAAATACGTAAGTCGTTTTGTTCAACAAATTTGAGTAGATAACTCAGCAGTTGTTTGCATCAGAGCGACAATTTTTGAGATAGTTATTAAAACTGTTTAAAGGTTGTCAAACGTTGTTTCTCGTTGTATATCCTTTACTCCTAGAGTTAAATTGATAAATAACGTGTACGAATTTGTTTAGCGCATTTGTTTTGGTTACTCGACGTCTCCGTTCTCGTGTAGCCTACATATTGCGTTTTTTTTTTTTTAATTTGCTTACCGGGCTAAAGGTTAGCATGCTTAAAATACGTAAGTCGTTTTGTTCAACAAATTTAAATAGATAACTCATCAGTTGTTTGCATCAGAGCGACAATTTTTGAGATAGTTATTAAAACTGTTTAAAGGTTGTCAAACGTTGCTTCTCGTTGTATATCCTTTAATTCTAGAATTAAATTGATAAATAACGTGTACGAATTTGTTTAACGCATTTGTTTTGGTTACTCGACGTCTCCGTTCTCGTGTAGCCTACATATTGCCTTTTTTTTTTTTATTTGCTTACCGGGCTAAAGGTTAGCATGCTTAAAATACGTAAGTCGTTTTGTTCAACAAATTTGAGTAGATAACTCAGCAGTTGTTTGCATCAGAGCGACAATTTTTGAGATAGTTATTAAAACTGTTTAAAGGTTGTCAAACGTTGTTTCTCGTTGTATATCCTTTAATTCTAGAGTTAAATTGATAAATAACGTGTACGAATTTGTTTAACGCATTTGTTTTGGTTACTCGACGTCTCCGTTCTCGTGTAGCCTACCTATTGCGTTTTTTTTTTTTAATTTGCTTACCGGGCTAAAGGTTAGCATGCTTAAAATACGTAAGTCGTTTTGTTCAACAAATTTAAGTAGATAACTCATCAGTTGTTTGCATCAGAGCGACAATTTTTGAGATAGTTATTAAAACTGTTTAAAGGTTGTCAAACGTTGTTTCTCGTTGTATATCCTTTAATTCTAGAGTTAAATTGATAAATAACGTGTACGAATTTGTTTAACGCATTTGTTTTGGTTACTCGACGTCTCCGTTCTCGGGTAGCCTACATATTGCGTTTTTTTCTTAATTTGCTTACCGGGCTAAAGGTTAGCATGCTTAAAATACGTAAGTCGTTTTGTTCAACAAATTTGAGTAGATAACTCAGCAGTTGTTTGCATCACAGCGACAATTTTTGAGATAGTTATTAAAACTGTTTAAAGGTTTTCAAACGTTGTTTCTCTTTGTATATCCTTTAATTCTAGAGTTAAATTGATAAATAACGTGTACGAATTTGTTTAACGCATTTGTTTTGGTTACTCGACGTCTCCGTTCTCGTGTAGCTTACATATTGCGTTTTTTTTTTAATTTGCTTACCGGGCTAAAGGTTAGCATGCTTAAAATACGTAAGTCGTTTTGTTCAACAAATTTAAGTAGATAACTCATCAGTTGTTTGCATCAGAGCGACAATTTTTGAGATAGTTATTAAAACTGTTTAAAGGTTGTCAAACGTTGTTTCTCGTTGTATATCCTTTAATTCTAGAGTTAAATTGATAAATAACGTGTACGAATTTGTTTAACGCATTTGTTTTGGTTACTCGACGTCTCCGTTATCGTGTAGCCTACATATTGCGTTTTTTTTTTAATTTGCTTACCGGGCTAAAGGCTAGCATGCTTAAAATACGTAAGTCGTTTTGTTCAACAAATTTAAGTAGATAACACATCAGTTGTTTGCATCAGAGCGAAAATTTTTGAGATAGTTTTTAAAACTGTTTAAAGGTTGTCAAACGTTGTTTCTCGTTGTATATCCTTTAATTCTAGAGTTAAATTGATAAATAACGTGTACGAATTTGTTTAACGCATTTGTTTTGGTTACTCGACGTCTCCGTTCTCGTGTAGCCTACATATTGCGTTTTTTTTTTAATTTGCTTACCGGGCTAAAGGTTAGCATGCTTAAAATACGTAAGTCGTTTTGTTCAACAAATTTGAGTAGATAACTAAGCAGTTGTTTCCATCAGAGCGACAATTTTTGAGATAGTTATTAAAACTGTTTAAAGGTTGTCAAACGTTGTTTCTCGTTGTATATCCTTTAATTCTAGAGTTAAATTGATAAATAACGTGTACGAATTTGTTTAACGCATTTGCTTTGGTTACTCGACGTCTCCGTTCTCGTGTAGCCTACATATTGCGTTTTTTTTTAATTTGCTTACCGGGCTAAAGGTTAGCATGCTTAAAATACGTAAGTCGTTTTGTTCAACAAATTTAAGTAGATAACTCATCAGTTGTTTGCATCAGAGCGACAATTTTTGAGATAGTTATTAAAACTGTTTAAAGGTTGTCAAACGTTGTTTCTCGTTGTATATCCTTTAATTCTAGAGTTAAATTGATAAATAACGTGTACGAATTTGTTTAACGCATTTGCTTTGGTTACTCGACGTCTCCGTTCTCGTGTAGCCTACATATTGGGTTTTTTTTTTATTTGCTTACCGGGCTAAAGGTTAGCATGCTTAAAATACGTAAGTCGTTTTGTTCAACAAATTTGAGTAGATAACTCAGCAGTTGTTTGCATCAGAGCGACAATTTTTGAGATAGTTATTAAAACTGTTTAAAGGTTGTCAAACGTTGTTTCTCGTTGTATATCCTTTACTCCTAGAGTTAAATTGATAAATAACGTGTACGAATTTGTTTAGCGCATTTGTTTTGGTTACTCGACGTCTCCGTTCTCGTGTAGCCTACATATTGCGTTTTTTTTTTTTAATTTGCTTACCGGGCTAAAGGTTAGCATGCTTAAAATACGTAAGTCGTTTTGTTCAACAAATTTAAATAGATAACTCATCAGTTGTTTGCATCAGAGCGACAATTTTTGAGATAGTTATTAAAACTGTTTAAAGGTTGTCAAACGTTGTTTCTCGTTGTATATCCTTTAATTCTAGAATTAAATTGATAAATAACGTGTACGAATTTGTTTAACGCATTTGTTTTGGTTACTCGACGTCTCCGTTCTCGTGTAGCCTACATATTGCCTTTTTTTTTTTTATTTGCTTACCGGGCTAAAGGTTAGCATGCTTAAAATACGTAAGTCGTTTTGTTCAACAAATTTGAGTAGATAACTCAGCAGTTGTTTGCATCAGAGCGACAATTTTTGAGATAGTTATTAAAACTGTTTAAAGGTTGTCAAACGTTGTTTCTCGTTGTATATCCTTTAATTCTAGAGTTAAATTGATAAATAACGTGTACGAATTTGTTTAACGCATTTGTTTTGGTTACTCGACGTCTCCGTTCTCGTGTAGCCTACCTATTGCGTTTTTTTTTTTTAATTTGCTTACCGGGCTAAAGGTTAGCATGCTTAAAATACGTAAGTCGTTTTGTTCAACAAATTTAAGTATATAACTCATCAGTTGTTTGCATCAGAGCGACAATTTTTGAGATAGTTATTAAAACTGTTTAAAGGTTGTCAAACGTTGTTTCTCGTTGTATATCCTTTAATTCTAGAGTTAAATTGATAAATAACGTGTACGAATTTGTTTAACGCATTTGTTTTGGTTACTCGACGTCTCCGTTCTCCGGTAGCCTACATATTGCGTTTTTTTCTTAATTTGCTTACCGGGCTAAAGGTTAGCATGCTTAAAATACGTAAGTCGTTTTGTTCAACAAATTTGAGTAGATAACTCAGCAGTTGTTTGCATCACAGCGACAATTTTTGAGATAGTTATTAAAACTGTTTAAAGGTTTTCAAACGTTGTTTCTCGTTGTATATCCTTTAATTCTAGAGTTAAATTGATAAATAACTTGTACGAATTTGTTTAACGCATTTGTTTTGGTTACTCGACGTCTCCGTTCTCGTGTAGCTTACATATTGCGTTTTTTTTTTAATTTGCTTACCGGGCTAAAGGTTAGCATGCTTAAAATACGTAAGTCGTTTTGTTCAACAAATTTAAGTAGATAACTCATCAGTTGTTTGCATCAGAGCGACAATTTTTGAGATAGTTATTAAAACTGTTTAAAGGTTGTCAAACGTTGTTTCTCGTTGTATATCCTTTAATTCTAGAGTTAAATTGATAAATAACGTGTACGAATTTGTTTAACGCATTTGTTTTGGTTACTCGACGTCTCCGTTCTCGTGTAGCCTACATATTGCGTTTTTTTTTTTTTAATTTGCTTACCGGGCTAAAGGTTAGCATGCTTAATATACGTAAGTCGTTTTGTTCAACAAATTTAAGTAGATAACTCATCAGTTGTTTGCATCAGAGCGACAATTTTTGAGATAGTTATTAAAACTGTTTAAAGGTTGTCAAACGTTGTTTCTCGTTGTATATCCTTTAATTCTAGAGTTAAATTGATAAATAACGTGTACGAATTTGTTTAACGCATTTGTTTTGGTTACTCGACGTCTCTGTTCTCGTGTAGCCTACATATTGCGTTTTTTTTTTAATTTGCTTACCGGGCTAAGGGTTAGCATGCTTAAAATACGTAAGTCGTTTTGTTCAACAAATTTGAGTAGATAACTCAGCAGTTGTTTGCATCACAGCGACAATTTTTGAGATAGTTATTAAAACTGTTTAAAGGTTGTCAAACGTTGTTTCTCGTTGTATATCCTTTAATTCTAGAGTTAAATTGATAAATAACGTGTACGAATTTGTTTAACGCATTTGTTTTGGTTACTCGACGTCTCTGTTCTCGTGTAGCCTACATATTGCGTTTTTTTTTTTAATTTGCTTACCGGGCTAAGGGTTAGCATGCTTAAAATACGTAAGTCGTTTTGTTCAACAAATTTGAGTAGATAACTCAGCAGTTGTTTGCATCAGAGCGACAATTTTTGAGATAGTTATTAAAACTGTTTAAAGGTTGTCAAACGTTGTTTCTCGTTGTATATCCTTTAATTCTAGAGTTAAATTGATAAATAACGTGTACGAATTTGTTTCACGCATTTGTTTTGGTTACTCGACGTCTCCGTTCTCGTGCAGCCTACATATTGCGTTTTTTTTTTTTTAATTTGCTTACCGGGCTAAAGGTTAGCATGCTTAAAATACGTAAGTCGTTTTGTTCAACAAATTTAAGTAGATAACTCATCAGTTGTTTGCATCAGAGCGACAATTTTTGAGATAGTTATTAAAACTGTTTAAAGGTTGTCAAACGTTGTTTCTCGTTGTATATCCTTTAATTCTAGAGTTAAATTGATAAATAACGTGTACGAATTTGTTTAACGCATTTGTTTTGGTTACTCGACGTCTCCGTTCTCGTGTAGCCTACATATTGCGTTTTTTTTTTAATTTGCTTACCGGGCTAAAGGTTAGCATGCTTAAAATACGTAAGTCGTTTTGTTCAACAAATTTAAGTAGATAACTCATCAGTTGTTTGCATCAGAGCGACAATTTTTGAGATAGTTTTTAAAACTGTTTAAAGGTTGTCAAACGTTGTTTCTCGTTGTATATCATTTAATTCTAGAGTTGAATTGATAAATAACGTGTACGAATTTGTTTAACGCATTTGTTTTGGTTACTCGACGTCTCCGTTCTCGTGTAGCATACATATTGCGTTTTTTTTTTGATTTGCTTACCGGGCTAAAGGTTAGCATGCTTAAAATACGTAAGTTGTTTTGTTCAACAAATTTAAGTAGATAACTTATCAGTTGTTTGCATCAGAGCGACAATTTTTGAGATAGTTATTAAAACTGTTTAAAGGTTGTCAAACGTTGTTTCTCGTTGTATATCCTTTAATTCTAGAGTTAAATTGATAAATAACGTGTACGAATTTGTTTAACGCATTTGTTTTGGTTACTCGACGTCTCCGTTCTCGTGTAGCCTACATATTGCGTTTTTTTTTTTATTTGCTTACCGGGCTAAAGGTTAGCATGCTTAAAATATGTATGTCGTTTTGTTCAACAAATTTAAGTAGATAACTCATCAGTTGTTTGATCAGAGCGAAAATTTTTGAGATAGTTATTAAAACTGTTTAAAGGTTGTCAAACGTTGTTTCTCGTTGTATATCCTTTAATTCTAGAGTTAAATTGATAAATAACGTGTACGAATTTGTTTAACGCATTTGTTTTGGTTACTCGACGTCTCCGTTCTCGTGTAGCCTACATATTGCGTTTTTTTTTTAATTTGCTTACGGGGCTAAAGGTTAGCATGCTTAAAATACGTAAGTCGTTTTGTTCAACAAATTTGAGTAGATAACTCAGCAGTTGTTTGCATCAGAGCGACAATTTTTGAGATAGTTATTAAAACTGTTTAAAGGTTGTCAAACGTTGTTTCTCGTTGTATATCCTTTAATTCTAGAGTTAAATTGATAAATAACGTGTACGAATTTGTTTAACGCATTTGTTTTGGTTACTCGACGTCTCCGTTCTCGTGTAGCCTACATATTGCGTTTTTTTTTTTTAATTTGCTTACCGGGCTAAAGGTTAGCATGCTTAAAATACGTAAGTCGTTTTGTTCAACAAATTTAAGTAGATAACTCATCAGTTGTTTGCATCAGAGCGACAATTTTTGAGATAGTTGTTAAAACTGTTTAAAGGTTGTCAAACGTTGTTTCTCGTTGTATATCCTTTAATTCTAGAGTTAAATTGATAAATAACGTGTACGAATTTGTTTAACGCATTTGTTTTGGTTACTCGACGTCTCCGTTCTCGTGTAGCCTACATATTGCGTTTTTTTTTTAATTTGCTTACCGGGCTAAAGGTTAGCATGCTTAAAATACGTAAGTCGTTTTGTTCAACAAATTTAAGTAGATAACTCATCAGTTGTTTGCATCAGAGCGACAATTTTTGAGATAGTTATTAAAACTGTTTAAAGGTTGTCAAACGTTGTTTCTCGTTGTATATCATTTAATTCTAGAGTTAAATTGATAAATAACGTGTACGAATTTGTTTAACGCATTTGTTTTGGTTACTCGACGTCTCCGTTCTCGTGTAGCATACATATTGCGTTTTTTTTTTTGATTTGCTTACCGGGCTAAAGGTTAGCATGCTTAAAATACGTAAGTCGTTTTGTTCAACAAATTTAAGTAGATAACTTATCAGTTGTTTGCATCAGAGCGACAATTTTTGAGATAGTTATTAAAACTGTTTAAAGGTTGTCAAACGTTGTTTCTCGTTGTATATTCTTTAATTCTAGAGTTAAATTGATAAATAACGTGTACGAATTTGTTTAACGCATTTGTTTTGGTTACTCGACGTCTCCGTTCTCGTGTAGCCTACATATTGCGTTTTTTTTTTAATTTGCTTACCGGGCTAAAGGTTAGCATGCTTAAAATACGTAAGTCGTTTTGTTCAACAAATTTGAGTAGATAACTCAGCAGTTGTTTCCATCAGAGCGACAATTTTTGAGATAGTTATTAAAACTATTTAAAGGTTGTCAAACAATGTTTCTCGTTGTATATCCTTTAATTCTAGAGTTAAATTGATAAATAACGTGTACGAATTTGTTTAACGCATTTATTTTGCTTACTCGACGTCTCCGTTCTCGTGTAGCCTACATATTGCGTTTTTTTTTTTTAATTTGCTTACCGGGCTAAAGGTTAGCATGCTTAAAATACGTAAGTCGTTTTGTTCAACAAATTTAAGTAGATAACTCATCAGTTGTTTGCATCAGAGCGACAATTTTTGAGATAGTTATTAAAACTGTTTAAAGGTTGTCAAACGTTGTTTCTCGTTGTATATCCTTTAATTCTAGAGTTAAATTGATAAATAACGTGTACGAATTTGTTTAACGCATTTGTTTTGGTTACTCGACGTCTCCGTTCTCGTGTAGCCTACATATTGCGTTTTTTTTTTAA
Organism: Eurosta solidaginis; assembly: GCF_040869045.1. Taxonomy (NCBI): domain Eukaryota; kingdom Metazoa; phylum Arthropoda; class Insecta; order Diptera; family Tephritidae; genus Eurosta; species Eurosta solidaginis. Next base: position 233,646 of record NW_027136973.1, read on the forward strand.
TTTGCTTACCGGGCTAAAGGTTAGCATGCTTAAAATACGTAGCTCGTTTTGTTCAACAAATTTGAGTAGATAACTCAGCAGTTGTTTGCATCAGAGCGACAATTTTTGAGATAGTTATTAAAACTGTTTAAAGGTTGTCAAACGTTGTTTCTCGTTGTATATCCTTTAATTCTAGAGTTAAATTGATAAATAACGTGTACGAATTTGTTTAACGCATTTGTTTTTGTTACTCGACGTCTCCGTTCTCGTGTAGCCTACATATTGCGTTTTTTTTTTAATTTGCTTACCGGGCTAAAGGTTAGCATGCTTAAAATACGTAAGTCGTTTTGTTCAACAAATTTAAGTAGATAACTCATCAGTTGTTTGCATCAGAGCGACAATTTTTGAGATAGTTATTAAAACTGTTTAAAGGTTGTCAAACGTTGTTTCTCGTTGTATATCCTTTAATTCTAGAGTTAAATTGATAAATAACGTGTACGAATTTGTTTAACGCATTTGTTTTGGTTACTCGACGTCTCCGTTCTCGTGTAGCCTACATATTGCTTTTTTTTTTTAATTTGCTTACCGGGCTAAAGGTTAGCATGCTTAAAATACGTAAGTCGTTTTGTTCAACAAATTTAAGTAGATAACTCATCAGTTGTTTGCATCAGAGCGACAATTTTTGAGATAGTTATTAAAACTGCTTAAAGGTTGTCAAACGTTGTTTCTCGTTGTATATCCTTTAATTCTAGAGTTAAATTGATAAATAACGTGTACGAATTTGTTTAACGCATTTGTTTTGGTTACTCGACGTCTCCGTTCTCGTGTAGCCTACATATTGCGTTTTTTTTTTTAATTTGCTTACCGGGCTAAAGGTTAGCATGCTTAAAATACGTAAGTCGTTTTGTTCAACAAATTTGAGTAGATAACTCAGCAGTTGTTTCCATCAGAGCGACAATTTTTGAGATAGTTATTAAAACTGTTTAAAGGTTGTCAAACGTTGTGTCTCGTTGTATATCCTTTAATTCTAGAGTTAAATTGATAAATAACGTGTACGAATTTGTTTAACGCATTTGTTTTCATTACTCGAGGTCTCCGTTCTCGTGTAGCCTACATATTGCGTTTTTTTTTTAATTTGCTTACCGGGCTAAAGGTTAGCATGCTTAAAATACGTAAGTCGTTTTGTTCAACAAATTTGAGTAGATAACTCAGCAGTTGTTTGCATCAGAGCGACAATTTTTGAGATAGTTATTAAAACTGTTTAAAGGTTGTCAAACGTTGTTTCTCGTTGTATATCCTTTAATTCTAGAGTTAAATTGATAAATAACGGGTACGATTTTGTTTAACGCATTTGTTTTGGTTACTCGACGTCTCCGTTCTCGTGTAGCCTACATATTGCGTTTTTTTTTTAATTTGCTTACCGGGCTAAAGGTTAGCATGTATAAAATACGTAAGTCGTTTTGTTCAACAAATTTGAGTAGATAACTCAGCAGTTGTTTGCATCAGAGCGACAATTTTTGAGATAGTTATTAAAACTGTTTAAAGGTTGTCAAACGTTGTTTCTCGTTGTATATCCTTTAATTCTAGAGTTAAATTGATAAATAACGTGTACGAATTTGTTTAACGCATTTGGTTTGGTTACTCGACGTCTCCGTTCTCGTGTAGCCTACATATTGCGTTTTTTTTTTAATTTGCTTACCGGGCTGAAGGATAGCATGCTTAAAATACTTAAGTCGTTTTGTTCAACAAATTTAAGTAGATAACTCATCAGTTGTTTGCATCAGAGCGACAATTTTTGAGATAGTTATTAAAATTGTTTAAAGGTTGTCAAACGTTGTTTCTCGTTTTATATCCTTTAATTCTAGAGTTAAATTGATAAATAACGTGTACGAATTTGTTTAACGCATTTGTTTTGGTTACTCGACGTCTCCGTTCTCGTGTAGCATACATATTGCGTTTTTTTTTAATTTGCTTACCGGGCTAAAGGTTAGCATGCTTAAAATACGTAAGTCGTTTTGTTCAACAAATTGAAGTAGATAACTCATCAGTTGTTTGCATCAGAGCGACAATTTTTGAGATAGTTATTAAAACTGTTTAAGGGTTGTCAAACGTTGTTTCTCGTTGTATATCCTTTAATTCTAGAGTTAAATTGATAAATAACGTGTACGAATTTGTTTAACGCATTTGTTTTGGTTAATCGACGTCTCCGTTCTCGTGTAGCCTACATATTGCGTTTTTTTTTAATTTGCTTACCGGGCTAAAGGTTAGCATGCTTAAAATACATAAGTCGTTTTGTTCAACAAATTTAAGTAGATAACTCAGCAGTTGTTTCCATCAGAGCGACAATTTTTGAGATAGTTATTAAAACTATTTAAAGGTTGTCAAACGATGTTTCTCGTTGTATATCCTTTAATTCTAGAGTTAGATTGATAAATAACGTGTACGAATTTGTTTAACGCATTTGTTTTGGTTACTCGACGTCTCCGTTCTCGAGTAGCCTACATATTGCGTTTTTTTTTTTAATTTGCTTACCGGGCTAAAGGTTAGCATGCTTAAAATACGTAAGTCGTTTTGTTCAACAAATTTAAGTAGATAACTCATCAGTTGTTTGCATCAGAGCGACAATTTTTGAGATAGTTATTAAAACTGTTTAAAGGTTGTCAAACGTTGTTTCTCGTTGTATATCCTTTAATTCTACAGTTAAATTGATAAATAACGTGTACGAATTTGTTTAACGCATTTGGTTTGGTTACTCGACGTCTCCGTTCTCGTGTAGCCTACATATTGCGTTTTTTTTTTAATTTGCTTACCGGGCTAAAGGTTAGCATGCTTAAAATACGTAGGTCGTTTTGTTCAACAAATTTGAGTAGATAACTCAGCAGTTGTTTGCATCAGAGCGACAATTTTTGAGATAGTTATTAAAACTGTTTAAAGGTTGTCAAACGTTGTTTCTCGTTGTATATCCTTTAATTCTAGAGTTAAATTGATAAATAACGTGTACGAATTTGTTTAACGCATTTGGTTTGGTTACTCGACGTCTCCGTTCTCGTGTAGCCTACATATTGCGTTTTTTTTTTAATTTGCTTACCGGGCTAAAGGTTAGCATGCTTAAAATACGTAAGTCGTTATGTTCAACAAATTTAAGTAGATAACTCATCAGTTGTTTGCATCAGAGCGACAATTTTTGAGATAGTTATTAAAACTGTTTAAAGGTTGTCAACCGTTGTTTCTCGTTGTATATCCTTTAATTCTAGAGTTAAATTGATAAATAACGTGTCGAATTTGTTTAACGCATTTGTTTTGGTTACTCGACGTCTCCGTTCTCGTGTAGCCTACATATTGCGTTTTTTTTTTAATTTGCTTACCGGGCTAAAGGTTAGCATGTATAAAATACGTAAGTCGTTTTGTTCAACAAATTTGAGTAGATAACTCAGCAGTTGTTTGCATCAGAGCGACAATTTTTGAGATAGTTATTAAAACTGTTTAAAGGTTGTCAAACGTTGTTTCTCGTTGTATATCCTTTAATTCTAGAGTTAAATTGATAAATAACGTGTACGAATTTGTTTAACGCATTTGTTTTGGTTACTCGACGTCTCCGTTCTCGTGTAGCCTACATATTGCGTTTTTTTTTTAATTGCTTACAGGGCTAAAGGTTAGCATGCTTAAAATACGTAAGTAGTTTTGTTCAACAAATTTGAGTAGATAACTCAGCAGTTGTTTGCATCAGAGCGACAATTTTTGAGATAGTTATTAAAACTGTTTAAAGGTTGTCAAACGTTGTTTCTCGTGGTATATCCTTTAATTCTAGAGTTAAATTGATAAATAACGTGTACGAATTTGTTTAACGCATTTGTTTTGGTTACTCGACGTCTCCGTTCTCGTGTAGCCTACATATTGCGTTTTTTTTTTTAATTTGCTTACCGGGCTAAAGGTTAGCATGCTTAAAATACGTAAGTCGTTTTGTTCAACAAATTTGAGTAGATAACTCAGCAGTTGTTTGCATCAGAGCGACAATATTTGAGATAGTTATTAAAACTGTTTAAAGGTTGTCAAACGTTGCTTATCGTTGTATATCTTTTAATTCTAGAGTTAAATTGATAAATAACGTGTACGAATTTGTTTAACGCATTTGTTTTGGTTACTCGACGTTTTCCGTTCTCGTGTAGCCTACATATTGCGTTTTTTTTTAAATTTGCTTACCGGGCTAAAGGTTAGCATGCTTAAAATACGTAAGTCGTTTTGTTCAACAAATTTGAGTAGATAACTCAGCAGTTGTTTCCATCAGAGCGACAATTTTTGAGATAGTTATTAAAACTGTTTAAAGGTTGTCAAACGTTGTTTCTCGTTGTATATCCTTTAATTCTAGAGTTAAATTGATAAATAATTTGTACGAATTTGTTTAACGCATTTGTTTTGGTTACTCGATGTCTCCGTTCTCGTGTAGCCTACATATTGCGTTTTTTTTTTAATTTGCTTACCGGGCTAAAGGTTAGCATGCTTAAAATACGTAAGTCGTTTTGTTCAACAAATTTGAGTAGATAACTCAGCAGTTGTTTGCATCAGAGCGACAATTTTTGAGATAGTTATTAAAACTGTTTAAAGGTTGTCAAACGTTGTTTCACGTTGTATATCCTTTAATTCTAGAGTTAAATTGATAAATAACGTGTACGAATTTGTTTAACGCATTTGTTTTGGTTACTCGACGTCTCCGTTCTCGTGTAGCCTACATATTGCGTTTTTTTTTTAATTTGCTTACCGGGCTAAAGGTTAGCATGCTTAAAATACGTAAGTCGTTTTGTTCAACAAATTTGAGTAGATAACTCAGCAGTTGTTTGCATCAGAGCGACAATTTTTGAGATAGTTATTAAAACTGTTTAAAGGTTGTCAAACGTTGTTTCACGTTGTATATCCTTTAATTCTAGAGTTAAATTGATAAATAACTTGTACGAATTTGTTTAACGCATTTGTTTTGGTTACTCGACGTCTCCGTTCTCGTGTAGCCTACATATTGCGTTTTTTTTTTAATTTGCTTACCGGGCTAAAGGTTAGCATGCTTAAAATACGTAAGTCGTTTTGTTCAACAAATTTGAGTAGATAACTCAGCAGTTGTTTGCATCAGAGCGGCAATTTTTGAGATAGTTATTAAAACTGTTTAAAGGTTGTCAAACGTTGTTTCTCGTTGTATATCCTTTAATTCTAGAGTTAAATTGATAAATAACGTGTACGAATTTGTTTAACGCATTTGTTTTGGTTACTCGACGTCTCCGTTCTCGTGTAGCCTACATATTGCGTTTTTTTTTTTAATTTGCTTACCGGGCTAAAGGTTAGCATGCTTAAAATACGTAAGTCGTTTTGTTCAACAAATTTGAGTAGATAACTCAGCAGTTGTTTGCATCAGAGCGACAATTTTTGAGATAGTTATTAAAACTGTTTAAAGGTTGTCAAACGTTGTTTCACGTTGTATATCCTTTAATTCTAGAGTTAAATTGATAAATAACTTGTACGAATTTGTTTAACGCATTTGTTTTGGTTACTCGACGTCTCCGTTCTCGTGTAGCCTACATATTGCGTTTTTTTTTTAATTTGCTTACCGGGCTAAAGGTTAGCATGCTTAAAATACGTAAGTCGTTTTGTTCAACAAATTTGAGTAGATAACTCAGCAGTTGATTGCATCAGAGCGACAATTTTTGAGATAGTTATTAAAACTGTTTAAAGGTTGTCAAACGTTGTTTCACGTTGTATATCCTTTAATTCTAGAGTTAAATTGATAAATAACGTGTACGAATTTGTTTAACGCATTTGTTTTGGTTACTCGACGTCTCCGTTCTCGTGTAGCCTACATATTGCGTTTTTTTTTTTAATTTGCTTACCGGGCTAAAGGTTAGCATGCTTAAAATACGTAAGTCGTTTTGTTCAACAAATTTGAGTAGATAACTCAGCAGTTGTTTGCATCAGAGCGACAATTTTTGAGATAGTTATTAAAACTGTTTAAAGGTTGTCAAACGTTGTTTCACGTTGTATATCCTTTAATTCTAGAGTTAAATTGATAAATAACTTGTACGAATTTGTTTAACGCATTTGTTTTGGTTACTCGACGTCTCCGTTCTCGTGTAGCCTACATATTGCGTTTTTTTTTTAATTTGCTTACCGGGCTAAAGGTTAGCATGCTTAAAATACGTAAGTCGTTTTGTTCAACAAATTTGAGTAGATAACTCAGCAGTTGTTTGCATCAGAGCGACAATTTTTGAGATAGTTATTAAAACTGTTTAAAGGTTGTCAAACGTTGTTTCACGTTGTATATCCTTTAATTCTAGAGTTAAATTGATAAATAACGTGTACGAATTTGTTTAACGCATTTGTTTTGGTTACTCGACGTCTCCGTTCTCGTGTAGCCTTCATATTGCGTTTTTTTTTTAATTTGCTTACCGGGCTAAAGGTTAGCATGCTTAAAATACGTAAGTCGTTTTGTTCAACAAATTTGAGTAGATAACTCAGCAGTTGTTTGCATCAGAGCGACAATTTTTGAGATAGTTATTAAAACTCTTTAAAGGTTGTCAAACGTTGTTTCTCGTTGTATATCCTTTAATTCTAGAGTTAAATTGATAAATAACTTGTACGAATTTGTTTAACGCATTTGTTTTGGTTACTCGACGTCGCCGTTCTCGTGTAGCCTACATATTGCGTTTTTTTTTTAATTTGCTTACCGGGCTAAAGGTTAGCATGCTTAAAATACGTAAGTCGTTTTGTTCAACAAATTTGAGTAGATAACTCAGCAGTTGTTTGCATCAGAGCGACAATTTTTGAGATAGTTATTAAAACTGTTTAAAGGTTGTCAAACGTTGTTTCACGTTGTATATCCTTTAATTCTAGAGTTAAATTGATAAATAACGAGTACGAATTTGTTTAACGCATTTGTTTTGGTTACTCGACGTCTCCGTTCTCGTGTAGCCTACATATTGCGTTTTTTTTTTAATTTGCTTACCGGGCTAAAGGTTAGCATGCTTAAAATACGTAAGTCGTTTTGTTCAACAAATTTGAGTAGATAACTCAGCAGTTGTTTGCATCAGAGCGACAATTTTTGAGATAGTTATTAAAACTGTTTAAAGGTTGTCAAACGTTGTTTCTCGTTGTATATCCTTTAATTCTAGAGTTAAATTGATAAATAACGTGTACGAATTTGTTTAACGCATTTGGTTTGGTTACTCGACGTCTCCGTTCTCGTGTAGCCTACATATTGCGTTTTTTTTTTAATTTGCTTACCGGGCTAAAGGTTAGCATGCTTAAAATACGTAAGTCGTTATGTTCAACAAATTTAAGTAGATAACTCATCAGTTGTTTGCATCAGAGCGACAATTTTTGAGATAGTTATTAAAACTGTTTAAAGGTTGTCAACCGTTGTTTCTCGTTGTATATCCTTTAATTCTAGAGTTAAATTGATAAATAACGTGTCGAATTTGTTTAACGCATTTGTTTTGGTTACTCGACGTCTCCGTTCTCGTGTAGCCTACATATTGCGTTTTTTTTTTTAATTTGCTTACCGGGCTAAAGGTTAGCATGTATAAAATACGTAAGTCGTTTTGTTCAACAAATTTGAGTAGATAACTCAGCAGTTGTTTGCATCAGAGCGACAATTTTTGAGATAGTTATTAAAGCTGTTTAAAGGTTGTCAAACGTTGTTTCTCGTTGTATATCCTTTAATTCTAGAGTTAAATTGATAAATAACGTGTACGAATTTGTTTAACGCATTTGTTTTGGTTACTCGACGTCTCCGTTCTCGTGTAGCCTACATATTGCGTTTTTTTTTTAATTGCTTACAGGGCTAAAGGTTAGCATGCTTAAAATACGTAAGTCGTTTTGTTCAACAAATTTGAGTAGATAACTCAGCAGTTGTTTGCATCAGAGCGACAATTTTTGAGATAGTTATTAAAACTGTTTAAAGGTTGTCAAACGTTGTTTCTCGTTGTATATCCTTTAATTCTAGAGTTAAATTGATAAATAACGTGTACGAATTTGTTTAACGCATTTGTTTTGGTTACTCGACGTCTCCGTTCTCGTGTAGCCTACATATTGCGTTTTTTTTTTTAATTTGCTTACCGGGCTAAAGGTTAGCATGCTTAAAATACGTAAGTCGTTTTGTTCAACAAATTTGAGTAGATAACTCAGCAGTTGTTTGCATCAGAGCGACAATATTTGAGATAGTTATTAAAACTGTTTAAAGGTTGTCAAACGTTGCTTATCGTTGTATATCTTTTAATTCTAGAGTTAAATTAATAAATAACGTGTACGAATTTGTTTAACGCATTTGTTTTGGTTAATCGACGTTTTCCGTTCTCGTGTAGCCTACATATTGCGTTTTTTTTTAAATTTGCTTACCGGGCTAAAGGTTAGCATCCTTAAAATACGTAAGTCGTTTTGTTCAACAAATTTGAGTAGATAACTCAGCAGTTGTTTCCATCAGAGCGACAATTTTTGAGATAGTTATTAAAACTGTTTAAAGGTTGTCAAACGTTGTTTCTCGTTGTATATCCTTTAATTCTAGAGTTAAATTGATAAATAACTTGTACGAATTTGTTTAACGCATTTGTTTTGGTTACTCGACGTCTCCGTTCTCGTGTAGCCTACATATTGCGTTTTTTTTTAATTTGCTTACCGGGCTAAAGGTTAGCATGCTTAAAATACGTAAGTCGTTTTGTTCAACAAATTTGAGTAGATAACTCAGCAGTTGTTTGCATCAGAGCGACAATTTTTGAGATAGTTATTAAAACTGTTTAAAGGTTGTCAAACGTTGTTTCACGTTGTATATCCTTTAATTCTAGAGTTAAATTGATAAATAACGTGTACGAATTTGTTTAACGCATTTGTTTTGGTTACTCGACGTCTCCGTTCTCGTGTAGCCTACATATTGCGTTTTTTTTTTAATTTGCTTACCGGGCTAAAGGTTAGCATGCTTAAAATATGTATGTCGTTTTGTTCAACAAATTTAAGTAGATAACTCATCAGTTGTTTGCATCAGAGCGAAAATTTTTGAGATAGTTATTAAAACTGTTTAAAGGTTGTCAAACGTTGTTTCTCGTTGTATATCCTTTAATTCTAGAGTTAAATTGATAAATAACGTGTACGAATTTGTTTAACGCATTTGTTTTGGTTACTCGACGTCTCCGTTCTCGTGTAGCCTACATATTGCGTTTTTTTTTTAATTTGCTTACCGGGCTAAAGGTTAGCATGCTTAAAATACGTAAGTCGTTTTGTTCAACAAATTTGAGTAGATAACTAAGCAGTTGTTTCCATCAGAGCGACAACTTTTGAGATAGTTATTAAAACTGTTTAAAGGTTGTCAAACGTTGTTTCTCGTTGTATATCCTTTAATTCTAGAGTTAAATTGATAAATAACGTGTACGAATTTGTTTAACGCATTTGTTTTGGTTACTCGACGTCTCCGTTCTCGTGTAGCCTACATATTGCGTTTTTTTTTAATTTGCTTACCGGGCTAAAGGTTAGCATGCTTAAAATACGTAAGTCGTTTTGTTCAACAAATTTAAGTAGATAACTCATCAGTTGTTTGCATCAGAGCGACAATTTTTGAGATAGTTATTAAAACTGTTTAAAGGTTGTCAAACGTTGTTTCTCGTTGTATATCCTTTAATTCTAGAGTTAAATTGATAAATAACGTGTACGAATTTGTTTAACGCATTTGTTTTGGTTACTCGACGTCTCCGTTCTCGTGTAGCCTACATATTGCGTTTTTTTTTTTTATTTGCTTACCGGGCTAAATGCTTAAAATACGTAAGTCGTTTTATTCAACAAATTTGAGTAGATAACTCAGCAGTTGTTTGCATCAGAGCGACAATTTTTGAGATAGTTATTAAAACTGTTTAAAGGTTGTCAAACGTTGTTTCTCGTTGTATATCCTTTAATTCTAGAGTTAAATTGATAAATAACGTGTACGAATTTGTTTAACGCATTTGTTTTGGTTACTTGACGTCTCCGTTCTCGTGTAGCCTACATATTGCGTTTTTTTTTTTTATTTGCTTACCGGGCTAAAGGTTAGCATGCTTAAAATACGTAAGTCGTTTTGTTCAACAAATTTGAGTAGATAACTCAGCAGTTGTTTGCATCAGAGCGACAATTTTTGAGATAGTTATTAAAACTGTTTAAAGGTTGTCAAACGTTGTTTCTCGTTGTATATCCTTTAATTCTAGAGTTAAATTGATAAATATCGTGTACGAATTTGTTTAACGCATTTGTTTTGGTTACTCGACGTCTCCGTTCTCGTGTAGCCTACATATTGCGTTTTTTTTTTTAATTTGCTTACCGGGCTAAAGGTTAGCATGCTTAAAATACGTAAGTCGTTTTGTTCAACAAATTTAAATAGATAACTCATCAGTTGTTTGCATCAGAGCGACAATTTTTGAGATAGTTATTAAAACTGTTTAAAGGTTGTCAAACGTTGTTTCTCGTTGTATATCCTTTAATTCTAGAGTTAAATTGATAAATAACGTGTACGAATTTGTTTAACGCATTTGTTTTGGATACTCGACGTCTCCGTTCTCGTGTAGCCTACATATTGCGTTTTTTTTTTAATTTGCTTACCGGGCTAAAGGTTAGCATGCTTAAAATACGTAAGTCGTTTTGTTCAACAATTTAAGTAGATAACTCATCAGTTGTTTGCATCAGAGCGACAATTTTTGAGATAGTTATTAAAACTGTTTAAAGGTTGTCAAACGTTGTTTCTCGTTGTATATCCTTTAATTCTAGAGTTAAATTGATAAATAACGTGTACGAATTTGTTTAACGCATTTGTTTTGGTTACTCGACGTCTCCGTTCTCGTGTAGCCTACATATTGCGTTTTTTTTTTAATTTGCTTACCGGGCTAAAGGTTAGCATGCTTAAAATACGTAAGTCGTTTTGTTCAACAAATTTGAGTAGATAACTCAGCAGTTGTTTCCATCAGAGCGACAATTTTTGAGATAGTTATTAAAACTATTTAAAGGTTGTCAAACGATGTTTCTCGTTGTATATCCTTTAACGCATTTGTTTTGGTTACTCGAAGTCTCCGTTCTCGTGTAGCCTACATATTGCGTTTTTTTTTTTTATTTGCTTACCGGGCTAAAGGTTAGCATGCTTAAAATACGTAGGTCGTTTTGTTCAACAAATTTGAGTAGATAACTCAGCAGTTGTTTGCATCAGAGCGCCACTTTTTGAGATAGTTATTAAAACTGTTTAAAGGTTGTCAAACGTTGTTTCTCGTTGTATATCCTTTAATTCTAGAGTTAAATTGATAAATAACGTGTACGAATTTGTTTAACGCATTTGTTTTGGTTAATCGACGTCTCCGTTCTCGTGTAGCCTACATATTGCGTTTTTTTTTTAATTTGCTTACCGGGCTAAAGGTTAGCAGGCTTAAAATACGTAAGTCGTTTTGTTCAACAAATTTAAGTAGATAACTCATCAGTTGTTTGCATCAGAGCGACAATTTTTGAGATAGTTATTAAAACTGTTTAAAGGTTGTCAAACGTTGTTTCTCGTTGTGTATCCTTTAATTCTAGAGTTAAATTGATAAATAACTTGTACGAATTTGTTTAACGCATTTGTTTTGGTTACTCGACGTCTCCGTTCTCGTGTAGCCTACATATTGCGTTTTTTTTTTTTAATTTGCTTACCGGGCTAAAGGTTAGCATGCTTAAAATACGTAAGTCGTTTTGTTCAACAAATTTAAGTAGATAACTCATCAGTTGTTTGCATCAGAGCGACAATTTTTGAGATAGTTATTAAAACTGTTTAAAGGTTGTCAAACGTTGTTTCTCGTTGTATATCCTTTAATTCTAGAGTTAAATTGATAAATAACGTGTACGAATTTGTTTAACGCATTTGTTTTGGTTACTCGACGTCTCCGTTCTCGTGTAGCCTACATATTGCGTTTTTTTTTTTTAATTTGCTTACCGGGCTAAAGGTTAGCATGCTTAAAATACGTAAGTCGTTTTGTTCAACAAATTTGAGTAGATAGCTCAGCAGTTGTTTCCATCAGAGCGACAATTTTTGAGATAGTTATTAAAACTGTTTAAAGGTTGTCAAACGTTGTTTCTCGTTGTATATCCTTTAACTCTAGAGTTAAATTGATAAATAACGTGTACGAATTTGTTTAACGCATTTGTTTTGGTTACTCGACGTCTCCGTTCTCGTGTAGCCTACATATTGCGTTTTTTTTTTAATTTGCTTACCGGGCTAAAGGTTAGCATGCTTAAAATACGTAAGTCGTTTTGTTCAACAAATTTAAGTAGATAACTGATCAGTTGTTTGCATCAGAGCGACAATTTTTGAGATAGTTATTAAAACTGTTTAAAGGTTGTTAAACGTTGTTTCTCGTTGTATATCCTTTAATTCTATAGTTAAATTGATAAATAACGTGTACGAATTTGTTTAACGCATTTGTTTTGGTTACTCGACGTCTCCGTTCTCGTGTAGCCTACATATTGCGTTTTTTTTTTAATTTGCTTACCGGGCTAAAGGTTAGCATGCTTAAAATATGTATGTCGTTTTGTTCAACAAATTTAAGTAGATAACTCATCAGTTGTTTGCATCAGAGCGAAAATTTTTGAGATAGTTATTAAAACTGTTTAAAGGTTGTCAAACGTTGTTTCTCGTTGTATATCCTTTAATTCTAGAGTTAAATTGATAAATAACGTGTACGAATTTGTTTAACGCATTTGTTTTGGTTACTCGACGTCTCCGTTCTCGTGTAGCCTACATATTGCGTTTTTTTTTTTAATTTGCTTACCGGGCTAAAGGTTAGCATGCTTAAAATACGTAAGTCGTTTTGTTCAACAAATTTGAGTAGATAACTAAGCAGTTGTTTCCATCAGAGCGACAATTTTTGAGATAGTTATTAAAACTGTTTAAAGGTTGTCAAACGTTGTTTCTCGTTGTATATCCTTTAATTCTAGAGTTAAATTGATAAATAACGTGTACGAATTTGTTTAACGCATTTGTTTTGGTTACTCGACGTCTCCGTTCTCGTGTAGCCTACATATTGCGTTTTTTTTTAATTTGCTTGCCGGGCTAAAGGTTAGCATGCTTAAAATACGTAAGTCGTTTTGTTCAACAAATTTAAGTAGATAACTCATCAGTTGTTTGCATCAGAGCGACAATTTTTGAGATAGTTATTAAAACTGTTTAAAGGTTGTCAAACGTTGTTTCTCGTTGTATATCCTTTAATTCTAGAGTTAAATTGATAAATAACGTGTACGAATTTGTTTAACGCATTTGGTTTGGTTACTCGACGTCTCCGTTCTCGTGTAGCCTACATATTGCGTTTTTTTTTTAATTTGCTTACCGGGCTAAAGGTTAGCATGCTTAAAATACGTAAGTCGTTATGTTCAACAAATTTAAGTAGATAACTCATCAGTTGTTTGCATCAGAGCGACAATTTTTGAGATAGTTATTAAAACTGTTTAAAGGTTGTCAACCGTTGTTTCTCGTTGTATATCCTTTAATTCTAGAGTTAAATTGATAAATAACGTGTCGAATTTGTTTAACGCATTTGTTTTGGTTACTCGACGTCTCCGTTCTCGTGTAGCCTACATATTGCGTTTTTTTTTTAATTTGCTTACCGGGCTAAAGGTTAGCATGTATAAAATACGTAAGTCGTTTTGTTCAACAAATTTGAGTAGATAACTCAGCAGTTGTTTGCATCAGAGCGACAATTTTTGAGATAGTTATTAAAACTGTTTAAAGGTTGTCAAACGTTGTTTCTCGTTGTATATCCTTTAATTCTAGAGTTAAATTGATAAATAACGTGTACGAATTTGTTTAACGCATTTGTTTTGGTTACTCGACGTCTCCGTTCTCGTGTAGCCTACATATTGCGTTTTTTTTTTAATTGCTTACAGGGCTAAAGGTTAGCATGCTTAAAATACGTAAGTCGTTTTGTTCAACAAATTTGAGTAGATAACTCAGCAGTTGTTTGCATCAGAGCGACAATTTTTGAGATAGTTATTAAAACTGTTTAAAGGTTGTCAAACGTTGTTTCTCGTTGTATATCCTTTAATTCTAGAGTTAAATTGATAAATAACGTGTACGAATTTGTTTAACGCATTTGTTTTGGTTACTCGACGTCTCCGTTCTCGTGTAGCCTACATATTGCGTTTTTTTTTTTAATTTGCTTACCGGGCTAAAGGTTAGCATGCTTAAAATACGTAAGTCGTTTTGTTCAACAAATTTGAGTAGATAACTCAGCAGTTGTTTGCATCAGAGCGACAATATTTGAGATAGTTATTAAAACTGTTTAAAGGTTGTCAAACGTTGCTTATCGTTGTATATCTTTTAATTCTAGAGTTAAATTGATAAATAACGTGTACGAATTTGTTTAACGCATTTGTTTTGGTTAATCGACGTTTTCCGTTCTCGTGTAGCCTACATATTGCGTTTTTTTTTAAATTTGCTTACCGGGCTAAAGGTTAGCATGCTTAAAATACGTAAGTCGTTTTGTTCAACAAATTTGAGTAGATAACTCAGCAGTTGTTTCCATCAGAGCGACAATTTTTGAGATAGTTATTAAAACTGTTTAAAGGTTGTCAAACGTTGTTTCTCGTTGTATATCCTTTAATTCTAGAGTTAAATTGATAAATAACTTGTACGAATTTGTTTAACGCATTTGTTTTGGTTACTCGACGTCTCCGTTCTCGTGTAGCCTACATATTGCGTTTTTTTTTTAATTTGCTTACCGGGCTAAAGGTTAGCATGCTTAAAATACGTAAGTCGTTTTGTTCAACAAATTTGAGTAGATAACTCAGCAGTTGTTTGCATCAGAGCGACAATTTTTGAGATAGTTATTAAAACTGTTTAAAGGTTGTCAAACGTTGTTTCACGTTGTATATCCTTTAATTCTAGAGTTAAATTGATAAATAACGTGTACGAATTTGTTTAACGCATTTGTTTTGGTTACTCGACGTCTCCGTTCTCGTGTAGCCTACATATTGCGTTTTTTTTTTAATTTGCTTACCGGGCTAAAGGTTAGCATGCTTAAAATATGTATGTCGTTTTGTTCAACAAATTTAAGTAGATAACTCATCAGTTGTTTGCATCAGAGCGAAAATTTTTGAGATAGTTATTAAAACTGTTTAAAGGTTGTCAAACGTTGTTTCTCGTTGTATATCCTTTAATTCTAGAGTTAAATTGATAAATAACGTGTACGAATTTGTTTAACGCATTTGTTTTGGTTACTCGACGTCTCCGTTCTCGTGTAGCCTACATATTGCGTTTTTTTTTTAATTTGCTTACCGGGCTAAAGGTTAGCATGCTTAAAATACGTAAGTCGTTTTGTTCAACAAATTTGAGTAGATAACTAAGCAGTTGTTTCCATCAGAGCGACAACTTTTGAGATAGTTATTAAAACTGTTTAAAGGTTGTCAAACGTTGTTTCTCGTTGTATATCCTTTAATTCTAGAGTTAAATTGATAAATAACGTGTACGAATTTGTTTAACGCATTTGTTTTGGTTACTCGACGTCTCCGTTCTCGTGTAGCCTACATATTGCGTTTTTTTTTAATTTGCTTACCGGGCTAAAGGTTAGCATGCTTAAAATACGTAAGTCGTTTTGTTCAACAAATTTAAGTAGATAACTCATCAGTTGTTTGCATCAGAGCGACAATTTTTGAGATAGTTATTAAAACTGTTTAAAGGTTGTCAAACGTTGTTTCTCGTTGTATATCCTTTAATTCTAGAGTTAAATTGATAAATAACGTGTACGAATTTGTTTAACGCATTTGTTTTGGTTACTCGACGTCTCCGTTCTCGTGTAGCCTACATATTGCGTTTTTTTTTTTATTTGCTTACCGGGCTAAATGCTTAAAATACGTAAGTCGTTTTATTCAACAAATTTGAGTAGATAACTCAGCAGTTGTTTGCATCAGAGCGACAATTTTTGAGATAGTTATTAAAACTGTTTAAAGGTTGTCAAACGTTGTTTCTCGTTGTATATCCTTTAATTCTAGAGTTAAATTGATAAATAACGTGTACGAATTTGTTTAACGCATTTGTTTTGGTTACTTGACGTCTCCGTTCTCGTGTAGCCTACATATTGCGTTTTTTTTTTTTATTTGCTTACCGGGCTAAAGGTTAGAATGCTTAAAATACGTAAGTCGTTTTGTTCAGCAAATTTGAGTAGATAACTCAGCAGTTGTTTGCATCAGAGCGACAATTTTTGAGATAGTTATTAAAACTGTTTAAAGGTTGTCAAACGTTGTTTCTCGTTGTATATCCTTTAATTCTAGAGTTAAATTGATAAATATCGTGTACGAATTTGTTTAACGCATTTGTTTTGGTTACTCGACGTCTCCGTTCTCGTGTAGCCTACATATTGCGTTTTTTTTTTAATTTGCTTACCGGGCTAAAGGTTAGCATGCTTAAAATACGTAAGTCGTTTTGTTCAACAAATTTAAATAGATAACTCATCAGTTGTTTGCATCAGAGCGACAATTTTTGAGATAGTTATTAAAACTGTTTAAAGGTTGTCAAACGTTGTTTCTCGTTGTATATCCTTTAATTCTAGAGTTAAATTGATAAATAACGTGTACGAATTTGTTTAACGCATTTGTTTTGGATACTCGACGTCTCCGTTCTCGTGTAGCCTACATATTGCGTTTTTTTTTTAATTTGCTTACCGGGCTAAAGGTTAGCATGCTTAAAATACGTAAGTCGTTTTGTTCAACAATTTAAGTAGATAACTCATCAGTTGTTTGCATCAGAGCGACAATTTTTGAGATAGTTATTAAAACTGTTTAAAGGTTGTCAAACGTTGTTTCTCGTTGTATATCCTTTAATTCTAGAGTTAAATTGATAAATAACGTGTACGAATTTGTTTAACGCATTTGTTTTGGTTACTCGACGTCTCCGTTCTCGTGTAGCCTACATATTGCGTTTTTTTTTTAATTTGCTTACCGGGCTAAAGGTTAGCATGCTTAAAATACGTAAGTCGTTTTGTTCAACAAATTTGAGTAGATAACTCAGCAGTTGTTTCCATCAGAGCGACAATTTTTGAGATAGTTATTAAAACTATTTAAAGGTTGTCAAACGATGTTTCTCGTTGTATATCCTTTAACGCATTTGTTTTGGTTACTCGACGTCTCCGTTCTCGTGTAGCCTACATATTGCGTTTTTTTTTTTTATTTGCTTACCGGGCTAAAGGTTAGCATGCTTAAAATACGTAGGTCGTTTTGTTCAACAAATTTGAGTAGATAACTCAGCAGTTGTTTGCATCAGAGCGCCACTTTTTGAGATAGTTATTAAAACTGTTTAAAGGTTGTCAAACGTTGTTTCTCGTTGTATATCCTTTAATTCTAGAGTTAAATTGATAAATAACGTGTACGAATTTGTTTAACGCATTTGTTTTGGTTAATCGACGTCTCCGTTCTCGTGTAGCCTACATATTGCGTTTTTTTTTTTAATTTGCTTACCGGGCTAAAGGTTAGCATGCTTAAAATACGTAAGTCGTTTTGTTCAACAAATTTAAGTAGATAACTCATCAGTTGTTTGCATCAGAGCGACAATTTTTGAGATAGTTATTAAAACTGTTTAAAGGTTGTCAAACGTTGTTTCTCGTTGTGTATCCTTTAATTCTAGAGTTAAATTGATAAATAACTTGTACGAATTTGTTTAACGCATTTGTTTTGGTTACTCGACGTCTCCGTTCTCGTGTAGCCTACATATTGCGTTTTTTTTTTTTAATTTGCTTACCGGGCTAAAGGTTAGCATGCTTAAAATACGTAAGTCGTTTTGTTCAACAAATTTAAGTAGATAACTCATCAGTTGTTTGCATCAGAGCGACAATTTTTGAGATAGTTATTAAAACTGTTTAAAGGTTGTCAAACGTTGTTTCTCGTTGTATATCCTTTAATTCTAGAGTTAAATTGATAAATAACGTGTACGAATTTGTTTAACGCATTTGTTTTGGTTACTCGACGTCTCCGTTCTCGTGTAGCCTACATATTGCGTTTTTTTTTTTTAATTTGCTTACCGGGCTAAAGGTTAGCATGCTTAAAATACGTAAGTCGTTTTGTTCAACAAATTTGAGTAGATAGCTCAGCAGTTGTTTCCATCAGAGCGACAATTTTTGAGATAGTTATTAAAACTGTTTAAAGGTTGTCAAACGTTGTTTCTCGTTGTATATCCTTTAAATCTAGAGTTAAATTGATAAATAACGTGTACGAATTTGTTTAACGCATTTGTTTTGGTTACTCGACGTCTCCGTTCTCGTGTAGCCTACATATTGCGTTTTTTTTTTAATTTGCTTACCGGGCTAAAGGTTAGCATGCTTAAAATACGTAAGTCGTTTTGTTCAACAAATTTAAGTAGATAACTGATCAGTTGTTTGCATCAGAGCGACAATTTTTGAGATAGTTATTAAAACTGTTTAAAGGTTGTTAAACGTTGTTTCTCGTTGTATATCCTTTAATTCTATAGTTAAATTGATAAATAACGTGTACGAATTTGTTTAACGCATTTGTTTTGGTTACTCGACGTCTCCGTTCTCGTGTAGCCTACATATTGCGTTTTTTTTTTAATTTGCTTACCGGGCTAAAGGTTAGCATGCTTAAAATATGTATGTCGTTTTGTTCAACAAATTTAAGTAGATAACTCATCAGTTGTTTGCATCAGAGCGAAATTTTTGAGATAGTTATTAAAACTGTTTAAAGGTTGTCAAACGTTGTTTCTCGTTGTATATCCTTTAATTCTAGAGTTAAATTGATAAATAACGTGTACGAATTTGTTTAACGCATTTGTTTTGGTTACTCGACGTCTCCGTTCTCGTGTAGCCTACATATTGCGTTTTTTTTTTTTAATTTGCTTACCGGGCTAAAGGTTAGCATGCTTAAAATACGTAAGTCGTTTTGTTCAACAAATTTGAGTAGATAACTAAGCAGTTGTTTCCATCAGAGCGACAATTTTTGAGATAGTTATTAAAACTGTTTAAAGGTTGTCAAACGTTGTTTCTCGTTGTATATCCTTTAATTCTAGAGTTAAATTGATAAATAACGTGTACGAATTTGTTTAACGCATTTGTTTTGGTTACTCGACGTCTCCGTTCTCGTGTAGCCTACATATTGCGTTTTTTTTTAATTTGCTTGCCGGGCTAAAGGTTAGCATGCTTAAAATACGTAAGTCGTTTTGTTCAACAAATTTAAGTAGATAACTCATCAGTTGTTTGCATCAGAGCGACAATTTTTTAGTTAGTTATTAAAACTGTTTAAAGGTTGTCAAACGTTGTTTCTCGTTGTATATCCTTTAATTCTAGAGTTAAATTGATAAATAACGTGTACGAATTTGTTTAACGCATTTGTTTTGGTTACTCGACGTCTCCGTTCTCGTGTAGCCTACATATTGCGTTTTTTTTTTTATTTGCTTACCGGGCTAAAGGTTAGCATGCTTAAAATACGTAAGTCGTTTTGTTCAACAAATTTGAGTAGATAACTCAGCAGTTGTTTGCATCAGAGCGACAATTTTTGAGATAGTTATTAAAATTGTTTAAAGGTTGTCAAACGTTGTTTCTCGTTGTATATCCTTTAATTCTAGAGTTAAATTGATAAATAACGTGTACCAATTTGTTTAACGCATTTTTTTTGGTTACTCGACGTCTCCGTTCTCGTGTAGCCTACATATTGCGTTTTTTTTTTAATTTGCTTACCGGGCTAAAGGTTAGCATGCTTAAAATACGTAAGTCGTTTTGTTCAACAAATTTAAGTAGATAACTCATCAGTTGTTTGCATCAGAGCGACAATTTTTGAGATAGTTATTAAAACTGTTTAAAGGTTGTCAAACGTTGTTTCTCGTTGTATATCCTTTAATTCTAGAGTTAAATTGATAAATAACGTGTACGAATTTGTTTAACGCATTTGTTTTGGTTACTCGACGTCTCCGTTCTCGTGTAGCCTACATATTGCGTTTTTTTTTTTTTTATTTGCTTACCGGGCTAAAGGTTAGCATGCTTAAAATACGTAAGTCGTTTTGTTCAACAGATTTGAGTAGATAACTCAGCAGTTGTTTGCATCAGAGCGACAATTTTTGAGATAGTTATTAAAACTGTTTAAAGGTTGTCAAACGTTGTTTCTCGTTATATATCCTTTAATTCTAGAGTTAAATTGATAAATAACGTGTACGAATTTGTTTAACGCATTTGTTTTGGTTACTCGACGTCTCCGTTCTCGTGTAGCCTACATATTGCGTTTTTTTTTTAATTTGCTTACCGGGCTAAAGGTTAGCATGCTTAAAATACGTAAGTCGTTTTGTTCAACAAATTTAAGTAGATAGCTCATCAGTTGTTTGCATCAGAGCGACAATTTTTGAGATAGTTATTAAAACTGTTTAAAGGTTGTCAAACGTTGTTTCTCGTTGTATATCCTTTAATTCTAGAGTTAAATTGATAAATAACGTGTACGAATTTGTTTAACGCATTTGTTTTGGTTACTCGACGTCTCCGTTCTCGTGTAGCATACATATTGCGTTTTTTTTTTAATTTGCTTACCGGGCTAAAGGTTAGCATGCTTAAAATACGTAAGTCGTTTTGTTCAACAAATTTAAGTAGATAACTCATCAGTTGTTTGCATTAGAGCGACAATTTTTAAGATAGTTATTAAAACTGTTTAAAGGTTGTCAAACGTTGTTTCTCGTTGTATATCCTTTAATTCTAGAGTTAAATTGATAAATAACGTGTACGAATTTGTTTAACGCATTTGTTTTGGTTACTCGACGTCTCCGTTCTCGTGTAGCCTACATATTGCGTTTTTTTTTTAATTTGCTTACCGGGCTAAAGGTTAGCATGCTTAAAATACGTAAGTCGTTTTGTTCAACAAATTTGAGTAGATAACTCAGCAGTTGTTTCCATCAGAGCGACAATTTTTGAGATAGTTATTAAAACTATTTAAAGGTTGTCAAACGATGTTTCTCGTTGTATATCCTTTAATTCTAGAGTTAAATTGATAAATAACGTGTACGAATTTGTTTAACGCATTTGTTTTGGTTACTCGACGTCTCCGTTCTCGTGTAGCCTACATATTGCGTTTTTTTTTTTAATTTGCTTACCGGGCTAAAGGTTAGCATGCTTAAAATACGTAAGTCGTTTTGTTCAACAAATTTAAGTAGATAACTCATCAGTTGTTTGCATCAGAGCGACAATTTTTGAGATAGTTATTAAAACTGTTTAAAGGTTGTCAAACGTTGTTTCTCGTTGTATATCATTTAATTCTAGAGTTAAATTGATAAATAACGTGTACGAATTTGTTTAACGCATTTGTTTTGGTTACTCGACGTCTCCGTTCTCGTGTAGCATACATATTGCGTTTTTTTTTAATTTGCTTACCGGGCTAAAGGTTAGCATGCTTAAAATACGTAAGTCGTTTTGTTCAACAAATTTAAGTAGATAACTCATCAGTTGTTTGCATCAGAGCGACAATTTTTGAGATAGTTATTAAAACTGTTTAAAGGTTGTCAAACGTTCTTTCTCGTTGTATATCCTTTAATTCTAGAGTTAAATTGATAAATAACGTGTACGAATTTGTTTAACGCATTTGTTTTGGTTACTCGACGTCTCCGTTCTCGTGTAGCCTACATATTGCGTTTTTTTTTTAATTTGCTTACCGGGCTAAAGGTTAGCATGCTTAAAATACGTAAGTCGTTTTGTTCAACAAATTTGAGTAGATAACTCAGCAGTTGTTTCCATCAGAGCGACAATTTTTGAGATAGTTATTAAAACTGTTTAAAGGTTGTCAAACGTTGTTTCTCGTTGCATATCCTTTAATTCTAGAGTTAAGTTGATAAATAACGTGTACGGATTTGTTTAACGCATTTGTTTTGGTTACTCGACGTCTCCGTTCTCGTGTAGCCTACATATTGCGTTTTTTTTTTAATTTGCTTACCGGGCTAAAGGTTAGCATGCTTAAAATACGTAAGTCGTTTTGTTCAACAAATTTGAGTAGATAACTCAGCAGTTGTTTGCATCAGAGCGACAATTTTTGAGATAGTTATTAAAACTGTTTAAAGGTTGTCAAACGTTGTTTCTCGTTGTATATCCTTTAATTCTAGAGTTAAATTGATAAATAACGTGTACGAATTTGTTTAACGCATTTGTTTTCGTTACTCGACGTCTCCGTTCTCGTGTAGCCTACATATTGCGTTTTTTTTTTTAATTTGCTTACCGGGCTAAAGGTTAGCATGCTCAAAATACGTAAGTCGTTTTGTTCAACAAATTTAAGTAGATAACTCATCAGTTGTTTGCATCAGAGCGACAATTTTTGAGACAGTTATTAAAACTTTTTAAAGGTTGTCAAACGTTGTTTCTCGTTGTATATCCTTTAATTCTAGAGTTAAATTGATAAATAACGTGTACGAATTTGTTTAACGCATTTGTTTTGGTTACTCGACGTCTCCGTTCTCGTGTAGCCTACATATTGCGTTTTTTTTTAATTTGCTTACCGGGCTAAAGGTTAGCATGCTTAAAATACGTAAGTCGTTTTGTTCAACAAATTTGAGTAGATAACTCAGCAGTTGTTTCCATCAGACCGACAATTTTTGAGATAGTTATTAAAACTGTTTAAAGGTTGTCAAACGTTGTTTCTCGTTGTATATCCTTTAATTCTAGAGTTAAATTGATAAATAACGTGTACGAATTTGACTAACGAATTTGTTTTGGTTACTCGACGTCTCCGTTCTCGTGTAGCCTACATATTGCGTTTTTTTTTTAATTTGCTTACCGGGCTAAAGGTTAGCATGCTTAAAATACGTAAGTCGTTTTGTTCAACAAATTTAAGTAGATAACTCATCAGTTGTTTGCATCAGAGCGACAATTTTTGAGATAGTTATTAAAACTATTTAAAGGTTGTCAAACGATGTTTCTCGTTGTATATCCTTTAATTCTAGAGTTAAATTGATAAATAACGTGTACGAATTTGTTTAACGCATTTGTTTTGGTTACTCGACGTCTCCGTTCTCGTGTAGCCTACATATTGCGTTTTTTTTTTTAATTTGCTTACCGGGCTAAAGGTTAGCATGCTTAAAATACGTAAGTTGTTTTGTTCAACAAATTTGAGCAGATAACTTAGCAGTTGTTTGCATCAGAGCGACAATTTTTGAGATAGTTATTAAAACTGTTTAAAGGTTGTCAAACGTTGTATCTCGTTGTATATCCTTTAATTCTAGAGTTAAATTGATAAATAACGTGTACGAATTTGTTTAACGCATTTGTTTTGGTCACTCGACGTCTCCGTTCTCGTGTAGCCTACATATTGAGTTTTTTTTTAATTTGCTTACTGGGCTAAAGGTTAGCATGCTTAAAATACGTAAGTCGTTTTGTTCAACAAATTTGAGTAGATAACTCAGCAGTTGTTTCCATCAGAGCGACAATTTTTGAGATAGTTATTAAAACTGTTTAAAAGTTGTCAAACGTTGTTTCTCGTTGTATATCCTTTAATTCTAGAGTTAAATTGATAAATACCGTGTACGAATTTGTTTAACGCATTTGTTTTGGTTATTCGACGTCTCCGTTCTCGTGGAGCCTACATATTGCGTTTTTTTTTTTTAATTTGCTTACCGGGCTAAAGGTTAGCATGCTTAAAATACGTAAGTCGTTTTGTTCAACAAATTTGGGTAGATAACTCAGCAGTTGTTTCCATCAGAGCGACAATTTTTGAGATAGTTATTAAAACTGTTTAAAGGTTGTCAAACGTTGTTTCTCGTTGTATATCCTTTAATTCTAGAGTTAAAATGATAAATAACGTGTACGAATTTGTTTAACGCATTTGTTTTGGTTACTCGACGTCTCCGTTCTCGTGTAGCCTACATATTGCGTTCTTTTTTAATTTGCTTACCGGGCTAAAGGTTAGCATGCTTAAAATACGTAAGTCGTTTTGTTCAACAAATTTAAGTAGATAACTCCTCAGTTGTTTGCATCAGAGCGACAATTTTTGAGGTAGTTATTAAAACTGTTTAAAGGTTGTCAAACGTTGTTTCTCGTTGTATATCCTTTAATTCTAGAGTTAAATTGATAAATAACGTGTACGAATTTGTTTAACGCATTTGTTTTGGTTACTCGACGTCTCCGTTCTCGTGGAGCCTACATATTGCGATTTTTTTTTTAATTTGCTTACCGGGCTAAAGGTTAGCATGCTTAAAATACGTAAGTCGTTTTGTTCAACAAATTTGGGTAGATAACTCAGCAGTTGTTTCCATCAGAGCGACAATTTTTGAGGTAGTTATTAAAACTGTTTAAAGGTTGTCAAACGTTGTTTCTCGTTGTATATCCTTTAATTCTAGAGTTAAATTGATAAATAACGTGTACGAATTTGTTTAACGCATTTGTTTTGGTTACTCGACGTCTCCGTTCTCGTGTAGCCTACATATTGCGTTTTTTTTTTAATTTGCTTACCGGGCTAAAGGTTAGCATGCTTAAAATACGTAAGTCGTTTTGTTCAACAAATTTGAGTAGATAACTCAGCAGTTGTTTCCATCAGAGCGACAATTTTTGAGATAGTTATTAAAACTGTTTAAAGGTTGTCAAACGTTGTTTCTCGTTGTATATCATTTAATTCTAGAGTTAAATTGATAAATAACGTGTACGAATTTGTTTAACGCATTTGTTTTGGTTACTCGACGTCTCCGTTCTCGTGTAGCATACATATTGCGTTTTTTTTTTAATTTGCTTACCGGGCTAAAGGTTAGCATGCTTAAAATACGTAAGTCGTTTTGTTCAACAAATTTAAGTAGATAACTCATCAGTTGTTTGCATCAGAGCGACAATTTTTGAGATAGTTATTAAAACTGTTTAAAGGTTGTCAAACGTTGTTTCTCGTTGTATATCCTTTAATTCTAGAGTTAAATTGATAAATAACGTGTACGAATTTGTGTAACGCATTTGTTTTGGTTACTCGACGTCTCCGTTCTCGTGTAGCCTACATATTGCGTTTTTTTTTTAATTTGCTTACCGGGCTAAAGGTTAGCATGCTTAAAATACGTAAGTCGTTTTGTTCATCAAATTTGAGTAGATAACTCAGCAGTTGTTTCCATCAGAGCGACAATTTTTGAGATAGTTATTAAAACTATTTAAAGGTTGTCAAACGATGTTTCTCGTTGTATATCCTTTAATTCTAGAGTTAAATTGATAAATAACGTGTACGAATTTGTTTAACGCATTTGTTTTGGTTACTCGACGTCTCCGTTCTCGTGTAGCCTACATATTGCGTTTTTTTTTTAATTTGCTTACCGGGCTAAAGGTTAGCATGCTTAAAATACGTAAGTCGTTTTGTTCAACAAATTTAAGTAGATAACTCATCAGTTGTTTGCATCAGAGCGACAATTTTTGAGATAGTTATTAAAACTGTTTAAAGGTTGTCAAACGTTGTTTCTCGTTGTATATCATTTAATTCTAGAGTTAAATTGATAAATAACGTGTACGAATTTGTTTAACGCATTTGTTTTGGTTACTCGACGTCTCCGTTCTCGTGTAGCATACATATTGCGTTTTTTTTTAATTTGCTTACCGGGCTAAAGGTTAGCATGCTTAAAATACGTAAGTCGTTTTGTTCAACAAATTTAAGTAGATAACTCATCAGTTGTTTGCATCAGAGCGACAATTTTTGAGATAGTTATTAAAACTGTTTAAAGGTTGTCAAACGTTCTTTCTCGTTGTATATCCTTTAATTCTAGAGTTAAATTGATAAATAACGTGTACGAATTTGTTTAACGCATTTGTTTTGGTTACTCGACGTCTCCGTTCTCGTGTAGCCTACATATTGCGTTTTTTTTTTTAATTTGCTTACCGGGCTAAAGGTTAGCATGCTTAAAATACGTAAGTCGTTTTGTTCAACAAATTTGAGTAGATAACTCAGCAGTTGTTTCCATCAGAGCGACAATTTTTGAGATAGTTATTAAAACTGTTTAAAGGTTGTCAAACGTTGTTTCTCGTTGCATATCATTTAATTCTAGAGTTAAGTTGATAAATAACGTGTACGGATTTGTTTAACGCATTTGTTTTGGTTACTCGACGTCTCCGTTCTCGTGTAGCCTACATATTGCGTTTTTTTTTTAATTTGCTTACCGGGCTAAAGGTTAGCATGCTTAAAATACGTAAGTCGTTTTGTTCAACAAATTTGAGTAGATAACTCAGCAGTTGTTTGCATCAGAGCGACAATTTTTGGGATAGTTATTAAAACTGTTTAAAGGTTCTCAAACGTTGTTTCTCGTTGTATATCCTTTAATTCTAGAGTTAAATTGATAAATAACGTGTACGAATTTGTTTAACGCATTTGTTTTCGTTACTCGACGTCTCCGTTCTCGTGTAGCCTACATATTGCGTTTTTTTTTTTAATTTGCTTACCGGGCTAAAGGTTAGCATGCTCAAAATACGTAAGTCGTTTTGTTCACCAAATTTTAGTAGATAACTCATCAGTTGTTTGCATCAGAGCGACAATTTTTGAGATAGTTATTAAAACTTTTTAAAGGTTGTCAAACGTTGTTTCTCGTTGTATATCCTTTAATTCTAGAGTTAAATTGATAAATAACGTGTACGAATTTGTTTAACGCATTTGTTTTGGTTACTCGACGTCTCCGTTCTCGTGTAGCCTACATATTGCGTTTTTTTTTAATTTGCTTACCGGGCTAAAGGTTAGCATGCTTAAAATACGTAAGTCGTTTTGTTCAACAAATTTGAGTAGATAACTCAGCAGTTGTTTCCATCAGACCGACAATTTTTGAGATAGTTATTAAAACTGTTTAAAGGTTGTCAAACGTTGTTTCTCGTTGTATATCCTTTAATTCTAGAGTTAAATTGATAAATAACGTGTACGAATTTGATTAACGAATTTGTTTTGGTTACTCGACGTCTCCGTTCTCGTGTAGCCTACATATTGCGTTTTTTTTTTAATTTGCTTACCGGGCTAAAGGTTAGCATGCTTAAAATACGTAAGTCGTTTTGTTCAACAAATTTAAGTAGATAACTCATCAGTTGTTTGCATCAGAGCGACAATTTTTGAGATAGTTATTAAAACTATTTAAAGGTTGTCAAACGATGTTTCTCGTTGTATATCCTTTAATTCTAGAGTTAAATTGATAAATAACGTGTACGAATTTGTTTAACGCATTTGTTTTGGTTACTCGACGTCTCCGTTCTCGTGTAGCCTACATATTGCGTTTTTTTTTTTAATTTGCTTACCGGGCTAAAGGTTAGCATGCTTAAAATACGTAAGTTGTTTTGTTCAACAAATTTGAGCAGATAACTTAGCAGTTGTTTGCATCAGAGCGACAATTTTTGAGATAGTTATTAAAACTGTTTAAAGGTTGTCAAACGTTGTATCTCGTTGTATATCCTTTAATTCTAGAGTTAAATTTATAAATAACGTGTACGAATTTGTTTAACGCATTTGTTTTGGTCACTCGACGTCTCCGTTCTCGTGTAGCCTACATATTGAGTTTTTTTTTAATTTGCTTACCGGGCTAAAGGTTAGCATGCTTAAAATACGTAAGTCGTTTTGTTCAACAAATTTGAGTAGATAACTCAGCAGTTGTTTCCATCAGAGCGACAATTTTTGAGATAGTTATTAAAACTGTTTAAAGGTTGTCAAACGTTGTTTCTCGTTGTATATCCTTTAATTCTAGAGTTAAATTGATAAATACCGTGTACGAATTTGTTTAACGCATTTGTTTTGGTTATTCGACGTCTCCGTTCTCGTGGAGCCTACATATTGCGTTTTTTTTTTTTAATTTGCTTACCGGGCTAAAGGTTAGCATGCTTAA
Source organism: Eurosta solidaginis (assembly GCF_040869045.1). Classification (NCBI taxonomy): domain Eukaryota; kingdom Metazoa; phylum Arthropoda; class Insecta; order Diptera; family Tephritidae; genus Eurosta; species Eurosta solidaginis. The sequence goes on from NW_027136973.1 coordinate 261,397, forward strand.
AATACGTAAGTCGTTTTGTTCAACAAATTTGGGTAGATAACTCAGCAGTTGTTTCCATCAGAGCGACAATTTTTCAGATAGTTATTAAAACTGTTTAAAGGTTGTCAAACGTTGTTTCTCGTTGTATATCCTTTAATTCTAGAGTTAAAATGATAAATAACGTGTACGAATTTGTTTAACGCATTTGTTTTGGTTACTCGACGTCTCCGTTCTCGTGTAGCCTACATATTGCGTTCTTTTTTAATTTGCTTACCGGGCTAAAGGTTAGCATGCTTAAAATACGTAAGTCGTTTTGTTCAACAAATTTAAGTAGATAACTCCTCAGTTGTTTGCATCAGAGCGACAATTTTTGAGGTAGTTATTAAAACTGTTTAAAGGTTGTCAAACGTTGTTTCTCGTTGTATATCCTTTAATTCTAGAGTTAAATTGATAAATAACGTGTACGAATTTGTTTAACGCATTTGTTTTGGTTACTCGACGTCTCCGTTCTCGTGTAGCCTACATATTGCGTTTTTTTTTTAATTTGCTTACCGGGCTAAAGGTTAGCATGCTTAAAATACGTAAGTCGTTTTGTTCAACAAATTTGAGTAGATAACTCAGCAGTTGTTTCCATCAGAGCGACAATTTTTTAGATAGTTATTAAAACTGTTTAAAGGTTGTCAAACGTTGTTTCTCGTTGTATATCCTTTAATTCTAGAGTTAAAATGATAAATAACGTGTACGAATTTGTTTAACGCATTTGTTTTGGTTACTCGACGTCTCCGTTCTCGTGTAGCCTACATATTGCGTTCTTTTTTAATTTGCTTACCGGGCTAAAGGTTAGCATGCTTAAAATACGTAAGTCGTTTTGTTCAACAAATTTAAGTAGATAACTCATCAGTTGTTTGCATCAGAGCGACAATTTTTGAGATAGTTATTAAAACTGTTTAAAGGTTGTCAAACGTTGTTTCTCGTTGTATATCCTTTAATTCTAGAGTTAAATTGATAAATAACGTGTACGAATTTGTTTAACGCATTTGTTTTGGTTACTCGACGTCTCCGTTCTCGTGTAGCCTACATATTGCGTTTTTTTTTTAATTTGCTTACCGGGCTAAAGGTTAGCATGCTTAAAATACGTAAGTCGTTTTGTTCAACAAATTTGAGTAGATAACTCAGCAGTTGTTTCCATCAGAGCGACAATTTTTGAGATAGTTATTAAAACTATTTAAAGGTTGTCAAACGATGTTTCTCGTTGTATATCCTTTAATTCTAGAGTTAAATTGATAAATAACGTGTACGAATTTGTTTAACGCATTTGTTTTGGTTACTCGACGTCTCCGTTCTCGTGTAGCCTACATATTGCGTTTTTTTATTTTAATTTGCTTACCGGGCTAAAGGTTAGCATGCTTAAAATACGTAAGTCGTTTTGTTCAACAAATTTGAGTAGATAACTCAGCAGTTGTTTGCATCAGAGCTACAATTTTTGAGATAGTTATTAAAACTTTTTAAAGGTTGTCAAACGTTGTTTCTCGTTGTATATCCTTTAATTCTAGAGTTAAATTGATAAATAACGTGTACGAATTTGTTTAACGCATTTGTTTTGGTTACTCGACGTCTCCGTTCTCGTGTAGCCTACATATTGCGTTTTTTTTTTTTAATTTGCTTACCGGGCTAAAGGTTAGCATGCTTAAAATACGTAAGGAGTTTTGTTCAACAAATTTAAGTAGATAACTCATCAGTTGTTTGCATCAGAGCGACAATTTTTGAGATAGTTATTAAAACTCTTTAAAGGTTGTCAAACGTTGTTTCTCGTTGTATATCCTATAATTCTAGAGTTAAATTGATAAATAACGTGTACGAAATTGTTTAACGCATTTGTTTTGGTTACTCGACGTCTCCGTTCTCATGTAGCATACATATTGCGTTTTTTTTTAATTTGCTTACCGGGCTAAAGGTTAGCATGCTTAAAATACGTAAGGAGTTTTGTTCAACAAATTTAAGTAGATAACTCATCAGTTGTTTGCATCAGAGCGACAATTTTTGAGATAGTTATTAAAACTCTTTAAAGGTTGTCAAACGTTGTTTCTCGTTGTATATCCTATAATTCTAGAGTTAAATTGATAAATATTGTGTACGAATTTGTTTAACGCATTTGTTTTGGTTACTCGACGTCTCCGTTCTCGTGTAGCCTACATATTGCGTTTTTTTTTTAATTTGCTTACCGGGCTAAAGGTTAGCATGTTTAAAATACGTAAGTCGTTTTGTTCAACAAATTTGAGTAGATAACTCAGCAGTTGTTTGCATCAGAGCGACAATTTTTGAGATAGTTATTAAAACTTTTTAAAGGTTGTCAAACGTTGTTTCTCGTTGTATATCCTTTAATTCTAGAGTTAAATTGATAAATACCGTGTACGAATTTGTTTTGGTTACTCGACGTCTCCGTTCTCATGTAGCATACATATTGCGTTTTTTTTTAATTTGCTTACCGGGCTAAAGGTTAGCATGCTTAAAATACGTAAGGAGTTTTGTTCAACAAATTTAAGTAGATAACTCATCAGTTGTTTGCATCAGAGCGACAATTTTTGAGATAGTTATTAAAACTCTTTAAAGGTTGTCAAACGTTGTTTCTCGTTGTATATCCTATAATTCTAGAGTTAAATTGATAAATAACGTGTACGAATTTGTTTAACGCATTTGTTTTGGTTACTCGACGTCTCCGTTCTCGTGTAGCCTACATATTGCGTTTTTTTTTTAATTTGCTTACCGGGCTAAAGGTTAGCATGCTTAAAATACGTAAGTCGTTTTGTTCAACAAATTTGAGTAGATAACTCAGCAGTTGTTTGCATCAGAGCGACAATTTTTGAGATAGTTATTAAAACTTTTTAAAGGTTGTCAAACGTTGTTTCTCGTTGTATATCCTTTAATTCTAGAGTTAAATTGATAAATACCGTGTACGAATTTGTTTAACGCATTTGTTTTGGTTACTCGACGTCTCCGTTCTCATGTAGCATACATATTGCGTTTTTTTTTAATTTGCTTACCGGGCTAAAGGTTAGCATGCTTAAAATACGTAAGGAGTTTTGTTCAACAAATTTAAGTAGATAACTCATCAGTTGTTTGCATCAGAGCGACAATTTTTGAGATAGTTATTAAAACTCTTTAAAGGTTGTCAAACGTTGTTTCTCGTTGTATATCCTATAATTCTAGAGTTAAATTGATAAATAACGTGTACGAATTTGTTTAACGCATTTGTTTTGGTTACTCGACGTCTCCGTTCTCGTGTAGCCTACATATTGCGTTTTTTTTTTAATTTGCTTACCGGGCTAAAGGTTAGCATGCTTAAAATACGTAAGTCGTTTTGTTCAACAAATTTGAGTAGATAACTCAGCAGTTGTTTGCATCAGAGCGACAATTTTTGAGATAGTTATTAAAACTGTTTAAAGGTTGTCAAACGTTGTTTCTCGTTGTATATCCTTTAATTCTAGAGTTAAATTGATAAATAACGTGTACGAATTTGTTTAACGCATTTGTTTTGGTTATTCGACGTCTCCGTTCTCGTGTAGCCTACATATTGCGTTTTTTTTTTAATTTGCTTACCGGGCTAAAGGTTAGCATGCTTAAAATACGTAAGTCGTTTTGTTCAACAAATTTGAGTAGATAACTCATCAGTTGTTTGCATCAGAGCGACAATTTTTGAGATAGTTATTAAAACTATTTAAAGGTTGTCAAACGTTGTTTCTCGTTGTATATCCTTTAATTCTAGAGTTAAATTGATATATAACGTGTACGAATTTGTTTAACGCATTTGTTTTGGTTACTCGACGTCTCCGTTCTCGTGTAGCCTACATATTGCGTTTTTTTTTTAATTTGCTTACCGGGCTAAAGGTTAGCATGTTTAAAATACGTAAGACGTTTTGTTCAACAAATTTAAGTAGATAACTCATCAGTTGTTTGCATCAGAGCGACAATTTTTGAGATAGTTATTAAAACTGTTTAAAGGTTGTCAAACGTTGTTTCTCGTTGTATATCCTTTAATTCTAGAGTTAAATTGATAAATAACGTGTACGAATTTGTTTAACGCATTTGTTTTGGTTACTCGACGTCTCCGTTCTCGTGTAGCCTACATATTGCGTTCTTTTTTAAATTTGCTTACCGGGCTAAAGGTTAGCATGCTTAAAATACGTAAGTCGTTTTGTTCAACAAATTTGAGTAGATAACTCAGCAGTTGTTTCCATCAGAGCGACAATTTTTGAGATAGTTATTAAAACTGTTTAAAGATTGTCAAACGTTGTTTCTCGTTGTATATCCTTTAATTCTAGAGTTAAATTGATAAATAAGGTGTACGAATTTGTTTAACGCATTTGTTTTGGTTACTCGACGTCTCCGTTCTCGTGTAGCCTACATATTGCGTTTTTTTTTAATTTGCTTACCGGGCTAAAGGTTAGCATGATTAAAATACGTAAGTCGTTTTGTTCAACAAATTTAAGTAGATAACTCATCAGTTGTTTGCATCAGAGCGACAATTTTTGAGATAGTTATTAAAACTGTTTAAATGTTGTCAAACGTTGTTTCTCGTTGTATATCATTTAATTCTAGAGTTAAATTGATAAATAACGTGTACGAATTTGTTTAACCCATTTGTTTTGGTTACTCGACGGCTCCGTTCTCGTGTAGCCTATATATTGCGTTTTTTTTTAATTTGCTTACCGGGCTAAAGGTTAGCATGCTTAAAATACGTAAGTCGTTTTGTTCAACAAATTTGAGTAGATAACTCAGCAGTTGTTTGCATCAGAGCGACAATTTTTGAGATAGTTATTAAAACTGTTTAAAGGTTGTCAAACGTTGTTCTCGTTGTATATCCTTTAATTCTAGAGTTAAATTGATAAATAACGTGTAAGAATTTGTTTAACGCATTTGTTTTGGTTACTCGACGTCTCCGTTCTCGTGTAGCCTACATATTGCGTTTTTTTTTTAATTTGCTTACCGGGCTAAAGGTTAGCATGCTTAAAATACGTAAGTCGTTTTGTTCAACAAATTTGAGAAGATAACTCAGCAGTTGTTTGCATCAGAGCGACAATTTTTGAGATAGTTATTAAAACTGTTTAAAGGTTGTCAAACGTTGTTTCTCGTTGTTTATCCTTTAATTCTAGAGTTAAATTGATAAATTACGTGTACGAATTTGTTTAACGCATTTGTTTTGGTTACTCGACGTCTCCGTTCTCGTCTAGCCTACATATTGCGTTTTTTTTTTAAATTTGCTTACCGGGCTAAAGGTTAGCATGCTTAAAATACGTAAGTCGTTTTGTTCAACAAATTTAAGTAGATAACTCATCAGTTGTTTGCATCAGAGCGACAATTTTTGAGATAGTTATTAAAACTGTTTAAAGGTTGTCAAACGTTGTTTCTCGTTGTATATCCCTTAATTCTAGAGTTAAATTGATAAATAACGTGTACGAATTTGTTTAACGCATTTGTTTTGGTTACTCGACGTCTCCGTTCTCGTGTATCCTACATATTGCGTTTTTTTTTTAATTTGCTTACCGGGCTAAAGGTTAGCATGCTTAAAATACGTAAGTCGTTTTGTTCAACAAATTTAAGTAGATAACTCATCAGTTGTTTGAATCAGAGCGACAATTTTTGAGATAGTTATTAAAACTGTTTAAAGGTTGTCAAACGTTGTTTCTCGTTGTATATCCTTTAATTCTAGAGTTAAATTGATAAATAACGTGTACGAATTTGTTTAACGCATTTGTTTTGGTTATTCGACGTCTCCGTTCCCGTGTAGCCTACATATTGCGTTTTTTTTTTAATGTGCTTACCGGGCTAAAGGTTAGCATGCTTAAAATACGTAAGTCGTTTTGTTCAACAAATTTGAGTAGATAACTCATCAGTTGTTTGCATCAGAGCGACAATTTTTGAGATAGTTATTAAAACTGTTTAAAGGTTGTCAAACGTTGTTTCTCGTTGTATATCCTTTAATTCTAGAGTTAAATTGATAAATAACGTGTACGAATTTGTTTAACGCATTTGTTTTGGTTACTCGACGTCTCCGTTCTCGTGTAGCCTACATATTGCGTTCTTTTTTAAATTTGCTTACCGGGCTAAAGGTTAGCATGCTTAAAATACGTAAGTCGTTTTGTTCAACAAATTTGAGTAGATAACTCAGCAGTTGTTTCCATCAGAGCGACAATTTTTGAGATAGTTATTAAAACTGTTTAAAGATTGTCAAACGTTGTTTCTCGTTGTATATCCTTTAATTCTAGAGTTAAATTGATAAATAACGTGTACGAATTTGTTTAACGCATTTGTTTTGGTTACTCGACGTCTCCGTTCTCGTGTAGCCTACATATTGCGTTTTTTTTTAATTTGCTTACCGGGCTAAAGGTTAGCATGCTTAAAATACGTAAGTCGTTTTGTTCAACAAATTTAAGTAGATAACTCATCAGTTGTTTGCATCAGAGCGACAATTTTTGAGATAGTTATTAAAACTGTTTAAAGGTTGTCAAACGTTGTTTCTCGTTGTATATCCTTTAATTCTAGAGTTAAATTGATAAATAACGTGTACGAATTTGTTTAACGCATTTGTTTTGGTTACTCGACGTCTCCGTTCTCGTGTAGCCTACATATTGCGTTCTTTTTTAAATTTGCTTACCGGGCTAAAGGTTAGCATGCTTAAAATACGTAAGTCGTTTTGTTCAACAAATTTGAGTAGATAACTCAGCAGTTGTTTCCATCAGAGCGACAATTTTTGAGATAGTTATTAAAAATGTTTAAAGATTGTCAAACGTTGTTTCTCGTTGTATATCCTTTAATTCTAGAGTTAAATTGATAAATAACGTGTACGAATTTGTTTAACCGATTTGTTTTGGTTACTCGACGGCTACGTTCTCGTGTAGCCTACATATTGCGTTTTTTTTTTTAATTTGCTTACCGGGCTAAAGGTTAGCATGCTTAAAATACGTAAGTCGTTTTGTTCAACAAATTTGAGTAGATAACTCAGCAGTTGTTTGCATCAGAGCGACAATTTTTGAGATAGTTATTAAAACTGTTTAAAGGTTGTCAAACGTTGTTTCTCGTTGTATAACCTTTAATTCTAGAGTTAAATTGATAAATAACGTGTACGAATTTGTTTAACGCATTTGTTTTGGTTACTCGACGTCTCCGTTCTCGTGTAGCCTACATATTGCGTTTTTTTTTTAATTTGCTTACCGGGCTAAAGGTTAGCATGCTTAAAATACGTAAATCGTTTTGTTCAACAAATTTAAGTAGATAACTCATCAGTTGTTTGCATCAGAGCGACAATTTTTGAGATAGTTATTAAAACTGTTTAAAGGTTGTCAAACGTTGTTTCTCGTTGTATATCCTTTAATTCTAGAGTTAAATTGATAAATAATGTGTAAGAATTTGTTTAACGCATTTGTTTTGGTTACTCGACGTCTCCGTTCTCGTGTAGCTTACATATTGCGTTTTTTTTTTTAATTTGCTTACCGGGCTAAAGGTTAGCATGTTTAAAATACGTAAGTCGTTTTGTTCAACAAATTTGAGTAGATAACTCAGCAGTTGTTTGCATCAGAGCGACAATTTTAGAGATAGTTATTAAAACTGTTTAAAGGTTGTCAAACGTTGTTTCTCGTTGTATATCCTTTAATTCTAGAGTTAAATTGATAAATAACGTGTACGAATTTGTTTAACGCATTTGTTTTGGTTACTCGACGTCTTCGTTCTCGTGTAGCCTACATATTGCTTTTTTTTTTTAATTTGCTTACCGGGCTAAAGGTTAGCATGCTTAAAATACGTAAGTCGTTTTGTTCAACAAATTTGAGTAGATAACTCAGCAGTTGTTTCCATCAGAGCGACAATTTTTGAGATAGTTATTAAAACTGTTTAAAGGTTGTCAAACGATGTTTCTCGTTGTATGTCCTTTAATATTAGAGTTAAATTGATAAATAACGTGTACGAATTTGTTTAACGCATTTGTTTTGGTTACTCGACTTCTCCGTTCTCGTGTAGCCTACATATTGCGTTTTTTTTTTTAATTTGCTTACCGGGCTAAAGGTTAGCATGCTTAAAATACGTAAGTCGTTTTGTTCAACAAATTTAAGTAGATAACTCATCAGTTGTTTGCATGAGAGCGACAATTTTTGAGATAGTTATTAAAACTGTTTAAGGGTTGTCAAACGTTTTTTCTCGTTGTATATCCTTTAATTCTAGAGTTAAATTGATAAATAACGTGTACGAATTTGTTTAACGCATTTGTTTTGGTTACTCGACGTCTCCGTTCTCGTGTAGCCTACATATTGCGTTTTTTTTTTAATTTGCTTACTGGACTAAAGGTTAGCATGCTTAAAATACGTAAGTCGTTTTGTTCAACAAATTTAAGTAGATAACTCATCAGTTGTTTGCACCAGAGCGACAATTTTTGAGATAGTTATTAAAACTGTTTAAACGTTGTAAAACGTTGTTTCTCGTTGTATATCCTTTAATTCTAGAGTTAAATTGATAAATAACGTGTACGAATTTGTTTAACGCATTTGTTTTGGTTACTCGACTTCTCCGTTCTCGTGTAGCCTACATATTGCGTTTTTTTTTTTAATTTGCTTACCGGGCTAAAGGTTAGCATGCTTAAAATACGTAAGTCGTTTTGCTCAACAAATTTAAGTAGATAACTCATCAGTTGCTTGCATCAGAGCGACAATTTTTGAGATAGTTATTAAAACTGTTTAAAGGTTGTCAAACGTTTTTTCTCGTTGTATATCCTTTAATTCTAGAGTTAAATTGATAAATAACGTGTACGAATTTGTTTAACGCATTTGTTTTGGTTACTCGACTTCTCCGTTCTCGTGTAGCCTACATATTGCTTTTTTTTTTATTTTGCTTACCGGGCTAAAGGTTAGCATGCTTAAAATACGTAGGTCGTTTTGTTCAACAAATTTGAGTAGATAACTCAGCAGTTGTTTCCATCAGAGCGACAATTTTTGAGATAGTTATTAAAACTGTTTAAAGGTTGTCAAACGATGTTTCTCGTTGTATGTCCTTTAATTCTAGAGTTAAATTGATAAATAACGTGTACGAATTTGTTTAACGCATTTGTTTTGGTTACTCGACTTCTCCGTTCTCGTGTAGCCTACATATTGCGTTTTTTTTTTTAATTTGCTTACCGGGCTAAAGGTTAGCATGCTTAAAATACGTAAGTCGTTTTGTTCAACAAATTTAAGTAGATAACTCATCAGTTGTTTGCATCAGAGCGACAATTTTTGAGATAGTTATTAAAACTGTTTAAAGGTTGTCAAACGTTGTTTCTCGTTGTATATCCTTTAATTCTAGAGTTAAATTGATAAATTACGTGTACGAATTTGTTTAACGCATTTGTTTTGGTTACTCGACGTCTCCGTTCTCGTGTAGCCTACATATTGCGTTTTTTTTTTTAATTTGCTTACCGGGCTAAAGGTTAGCATGTTTAAAATACGTAAGTCGTTTTTTCAACAAATTTGAGTAGATAACTCAGCAGTTGTTTGCATCAGAGCGACAATTTTTGAGACAGTTATTAAAACTGTTTAAAGGTTGTCAAACGTTGTTTCTCGTTGTATATCCTTTAATTCTAGAGTTAAATTGATAAATAACGTGTACGAATTTGTTTAACGCATTTGTTTTGGTTACTCGACGTCTCCGTTCTCGTGTAGCTTACATATTGCGTTTTTTTTTTTAATTTGCTTACCGGGCTAAAGGTTAGCATGTTTAAAATACGTAAGTCGTTTTGTTCAACAAATTTGAGTAGATAACTCAGCAGTTGTTTGCATCAGAGCGACAATTTTAGAGATAGTTATTAAAACTGTTTAAAGGTTGTCAAACGTTGTTTCTCGTTGTATATCCTTTAATTCTAGAGTTAAATTGATAAATAACGTGTACGAATTTGTTTAACGCATTTGTTTTGGTTACTCGACGTCTTCGTTCTCGTGTAGCCTACATATTGCTTTTTTTTTTTAATTTGCTTACCGGGCTAAAGGTTAGCATGCTTAAAATACGTAAGTCGTTTTGTTCAACAAATTTGAGTAGATAACTCAGCAGTTGTTTCCATCAGAGCGACAATTTTTGAGATAGTTATTAAAACTGTTTAAAGGTTGTCAAACGATGTTTCTCGTTGTATGTCCTTTAATATTAGAGTTAAATTGATAAATAACGTGTACGAATTTGTTTAACGCATTTGTTTTGGTTACTCGACTTCTCCGTTCTCGTGTAGCCTACATATTGCGTTTTTTTTTTTAATTTGCTTACCGGGCTAAAGGTTAGCATGCTTAAAATACGTAAGTCGTTTTGTTCAACAAATTTAAGTAGATAACTCATCAGTTGTTTGCATGAGAGCGACAATTTTTGAGATAGTTATTAAAACTGTTTAAGGGTTGTCAAACGTTTTTTCTCGTTGTATATCCTTTAATTCTAGAGTTAAATTGATAAATAACGTGTACGAATTTGTTTAACGCATTTGTTTTGGTTACTCGACGTCTCCGTTCTCGTGTAGCCTACATATTGCGTTTTTTTTTTAATTTGCTTACTGGACTAAAGGTTAGCATGCTTAAAATACGTAAGTCGTTTTGTTCAACAAATTTAAGTAGATAACTCATCAGTTGTTTGCACCAGAGCGACAATTTTTGAGATAGTTATTAAAACTGTTTAAACGTTGTAAAACGTTGTTTCTCGTTGTATATCCTTTAATTCTAGAGTTAAATTGATAAATAACGTGTACGAATTTGTTTAACGCATTTGTTTTGGTTACTCGACTTCTCCGTTCTCGTGTAGCCTACATATTGCGTTTTTTTTTTTAATTTGCTTACCGGGCTAAAGGTTAGCATGCTTAAAATACGTAAGTCGTTTTGCTCAACAAATTTAAGTAGATAACTCATCAGTTGCTTGCATCAGAGCGACAATTTTTGAGATAGTTATTAAAACTGTTTAAAGGTTGTCAAACGTTTTTTCTCGTTGTATATCCTTTAATTCTAGAGTTAAATTGATAAATAACGTGTACGAATTTGTTTAACGCATTTGTTTTGGTTACTCGACTTCTCCGTTCTCGTGTAGCCTACATATTGCTTTTTTTTTTTATTTTGCTTACCGGGCTAAAGGTTAGCATGCTTAAAATACGTAGGTCGTTTTGTTCAACAAATTTGAGTAGATAACTCAGCAGTTGTTTCCATCAGAGCGACAATTTTTGAGATAGTTATTAAAACTGTTTAAAGGTTGTCAAACGATGTTTCTCGTTGTATGTCCTTTAATTCTAGAGTTAAATTGATAAATAACGTGTACGAATTTGTTTAACGCATTTGTTTTGGTTACTCGACTTCTCCGTTCTCGTGTAGCCTACATATTGCGTTTTTTTTTTTTTAATTTGCTTACCGGGCTAAAGGTTAGCATGCTTAAAATACGTAAGTCGTTTTGTTCAACAAATTTAAGTAGATAACTCATCAGTTGTTTGCATCAGAGCGACAATTTTTGAGATAGTTATTAAAACTGTTTAAAGGTTGTCAAACGTTGTTTCTCGTTGTATATCCTTTAATTCTAGAGTTAAATTGATAAATTACGTGTACGAATTTGTTTAACGCATTTGTTTTGGTTACTCGACGTCTCCGTTCTCGTGTAGCCTACATATTGCGTTTTTTTTTTTAATTTGTTTACCGGGCTAAAGGTTAGCATGTTTAAAATACGTAAGTCGTTTTTTCAACAAATTTGAGTAGATAACTCAGCAGTTGTTTGCATCAGAGCGACAATTTTTGAGACAGTTATTAAAACTGTTTAAAGGTTGTCAAACGTTGTTTCTCGTTGTATATCCTTTAATTCTAGAGTTAAATTGATAAATAACGTGTACGAATTTGTTTAACGCATTTGTTTTGGTTACTCGACGTCTCCGTTCTCGTGTAGCCTACATATTGCGTTTTTTTTTTAATTTGCTTACCGGGCTAAAGGCTAGCATGCTTAAAATACGTAAGTCGTTTTGTTCAACAAATTTAAGTAGATAACTCATCAGTTGTTTGCATCAGAGCGACAATTTTTGAGATAGTTATTAAAACTGTTTAAAGGTTGTCAAACGTTGTTTCTCGTTGTATAACCTTTAATTCTAGAGTTAAATTGATAAATAACATGTACGAATTTGTTTAACGCATTTGTTTTGGTTACTCGACGTCTCCGTTCTCGTGTAGCCTACATATTGCGTTTTTTTTTTAATTTGCTTACCGGGCTAAAGGTTAGCATGTTTAAAATACGTAAGTCGTTTTGTTCAACAAATTTGAGTAGATAACTCAACAGTTGTTTGCATCAGAGCGACAATTTTTGAGATAGTTATTAAAACTGTTTAAAGGTTGTCAAACGTTGTTTCTCGTTGTATATCCTTTAATTCTAGAGTTAAATTGATAAATAACGTGTACGAATTTGTTTAACGCATTTGTTTTGGTTACTCGACTTCTCCGTTCTCGTGTAGCCTACATATTGCGTTTTTTTTTTTAATTTGCTTACCGGGCTAAAGGCTAGCATGCTTAAAATACGTAAGTCGTTTTGTTCAACAAATTTAAGTAGATAACTCATCAGTTGCTTGCATCAGAGCGACAATTTTTTAGATAGTTATTAAAACTGTTTAAAGGTTGTCAAACGTTTTTTCTCGTTGTATATCCTTTAATTCTAGAGTTAAATTGATAAATAACGTGTACGAATTTGTTTAACGCATTTGATTTGGTTACTCGACTTCTCCGTTCTCGTGTAGCCTACATATTGCTTTTTTTTTAATTTGCTTACCGGGCTAAAGGTTAGCATGCTTAAAATACGTAAGTCGTTTTGTTCAACAAATTTGAGTAGATAACTCAGCAGTTGTTTCCATCAGAGCGACAATTTTTGAGATAGTTATTAAAACTGTTTAAAAGTTGTCAAACGATGTTTCTCGTTGTATATCCTTTAATTCTAGAGTTAAATTGATAAATAACGTGTACGAATTTGTTTAACGCATTTGTTTTGGTTACTCGACTTCTCCGTTCTCGTGTAGCCTACATATTGCGTTTTTTTTTTTTTTAATTTGCTTACCGGGCTAAAGGTTAGCATGCTTAAAATACGTAAGTCGTTTTGTTCAACAAATTTAAGTAGATAACTCATCAGTTGTTTGCATCAGAGCGACAATTTTTGAGATAGTTATTAAAACTGTTTAAAGGTTGTCAAACGTTGTTTCTCGTTGTATATCCTTTAATTCTAGAGTTAAATTGATAAATTACGTGTACGAATTTGTTTAACGCATTTGTTTTGGTTACTCGACGTCTCCGTTCTCGTGTAGCCTACATATTGCGTTTTTTTTTTTTAATTTGCTTACCGGGCTAAAGGTTAGCATGTTTAAAATACGTAAGTCGTTTTGTTCAACAAATTTGAGTAGATAACTCAGCAGTTGTTTGCATCAGAGCGACAATTTTTGAGATAGTTATTAAAACTGTTTAAAGGTTGTCAAACGTTGTTTCTCGTTGTATATCCTTTAATTCTAGAGTTAAATTGATAAATAACGTGTACGAATTTGTTTAACCCATTTGTTTTGGTTACTCGACGGCTCCGTTCTCGTGTAGCCTACATATTGCGTTTTTTTTTAATTTGCTTACCGGGCTAAAGGTTAGCATGCTTAAAATACGTAAGTCGTTTTGTTCAACATATTTGAGTAGATAACTCAGCAGTTGTTTCCATCAGAGCGACAATTTTTGAGATAGTTATTAAAACTGTTTAAAGGTTGTCAAACGTTGTTTCTCGTTGTATATCCTTTAATTCTAGAGTTAAATTGATAAATAACGTGTACGAATTTGTTTAACGCATTTGTTTTGGTTACTCGATGTCTCCGTTCTCGTGTAGCCTACATATTGCGTTTTTTTTTTAATTTCTTACCGGGCTAAAGGTTAGCATGCTTAAAATACGTAAGTCATTTTGTTCAACAAATTTGAGTAGATAACTCAGCAGTTGTTTGCATCAGAGCGACAATTTTTGAGATAGTTATTAAAACTGTTTAAAGGTTGTCAAACGTTGTTTCTCGTTGTATATCCTTTAATTCTAGAGTTAAATTGATAAATAACGTGTACGAATTTGTTTAACGCATTTGTTTTGGTTACTCGACGTCTCCGTTCTCGTGTAGCCTACATATTGCGTTTTTTTTTAATTTGCTTACCGGGCTAAAGGTTAGCATGCTTAAAATACGTAAGTCGTTTTGTTCAACAAATTTGAGTAGATAACTCAGCAGTTGTTTCCATCAGAGCGACAATTTTTGAGATAGTTATTAAAACTGTTTAAAGGTTGTCAAACGTTGTTTCTCGTTGTATATCCTTTAATTCTAGAGTTAAATTGATAAATAACGTGTACGAATTTGTTTAACGCATTTGTTTTGGTTACTCGACGTCTCCGTTCTCGTGTAGCCTACATATTGCGTTTTTTTTAATTTGCTTACCGGGCTAAAGGTTAGCATGCTTAAAATACGTAAGTCGTTTTGTTCAACAAATTTAAGTAGATAACTCAGCAGTTGTTTGCATCAGAGCGACAATTTTTGAGATAGTTATTAAAACTCTTTAAAGGTTGTCAAACGTTGTTTCTCGTTGTATATCCTTTAATTCTAGAGTTAAATTGATAAATAACGTGTACGAATTTGTTTAACGCATTTGTTTTGGTTACTCGACGTCTCCGTTCTCGTGGAGCCTACATATTGCGTTTTTTTTTTAATTTGCTTACCGGGCTAAAAGTTAGCATGCTTAAAATACGTAAGTCGTTTTGTTCAACAAATTTAAGTAGATAACTCATCAGGTGTTCGCATCAGAGCGACAATTTTTGAGATAGTTATTAAAACTGTTTAAAGGTTGTCAAACGTTGTTTCTCGTTGTATATCCTTTAACTCTAGAGTTAAATTGATAAATAACGTGTACGAATTTGTTTAACCCATTTGTTTTGGTTACTCGACGGCTCCGTTCTCGTGTAGCCTACATATTGCGTTTTTTTTTAATTTGCTTACCGGGCTAAAGGTTAGCATGCTTAAAATACGTAAGTCGTTTTGTTCAACAAATTTGAGTAGATAACTCAGCAGTTGTTTCCATCAGAGCGACAATTTTTGAGATAGTTATTAAAACTGTTTAAAGGTTGTCAAACGTTGTTTCTCGTTGTATATCCTTTAATTCTAGAGTTAAATTGATAAATAACGTGTACGAATTTGTTTAACGCATTTATTTTGGTTACTCGACGTCTCCGTTCTCGTGTAGCCTACATATTGCGTTTTTTTTAATTTGCTTACCGGGCTAAAGGTTAGCATGCTTAAAATACGTAAGTCGTTTTGTTCAACAAATTTAAGTAGATAACTCAGCAGTTGTTTGCATCAGAGCGACAATTTTTGAGATAGTTATTAAAACTGTTTAAAGGTTGTCAAACGTTGTTTCTCGTTGTATATCCTTTAATTCTAGAGTTAAATTGATAAATAACGTGTTCGAATTTGTTTAACGCATTTGTTTTGGTTACTCGACGTCTCCGTTCTCGTGGAGCCTACATATTGCGTTTTTTTTTTTAATTTGCTTACCGGGCTAAAGGTTAGCATGCTTAAAATACGTAAGTCGTTTTGTTCAACAAATTTAAGTAGATAACTCATCAGTTGTTTGCATCAGAGCGACAATTTTTGAGATAGTTATTAAAACTGTTTAAAGGTTGTCAAACGTTGTTTCTCGTTGTATATCCTTTAACTCTAGAGTTAAATTGATAAATAACGTGTACGAATTTGTTTAACCCATTTGTTTTGGTTACTCGACGGCTCCGTTCTCGTGTAGCCTACATATTGCGTTTTTTTTAATTTGCTTACCGGGCTAAAGGTTAGCATGCTTAAAATACGTAAGTCGTTTTGTTCAACAAATTTGAGTAGATAACTCAGCAGTTGTTTCCCTCAGAGCGGCAATTTTTGAGATAGTTATTAAAACTGTTTAAAGGTTGTCAAACGTTGTTTCTCGTTGTATATCCTTTAATTCTAGAGTTAAATTGATAAATAACGTGTACGAATTTGTTTAACGCATTTGTTTGGGTTACTCGACGTCTCCGTTCTCGTGTAGCCTACATATTGCGTTTTTTTTTTAATTTGCTTACCGGGCTAAAGGTTGGCATGCTTAAAATACGTAAGTCGTTTTGTTCAACAAATTTGAGTAGATAACTCAGCAGTTATTTGCATCAGAGCGACAATTTTTGAGATAGTTATTAAAACTGTTTAAAGGTTGTCAAACGTTGTTTCTCGTTGTATATCCTTTAATTCTAGAGTTAAATTGATAAATAACGTGTACGAATTTGTTTAACGCATTTGTTTTGGTTACTCGACGTCTCCGTTCTCTTGTAGCCTACATATTGCGTTTTTTTTAATTTGCTTACCGGGCTAAAGGTTAGCATGCTTAAAATACGTAAGTCGTTTTGTTCAACAAATTTAAGTAGATAACTCAGCAGTTGTTTGCATCAGAGCGACAATTTTTGAGATAGTTATTAAAACTCTTTAAAGGTTGTCAAACGTTGTTTCTCGTTGTATATCCTTTAATTCTAGAGTTAAATTGATAAATAACGTGTACGAATTTGTTTAACGCATTTGTTTTGGTTACTCGACGTCTCCGTTCTCGTGTAGCCTACATATTGCGTTTTTTTTTTAATTTGCTTACCGGGCTAAAGGTTACCATGCTTAAAATACGTAAGTCGTTTTGTTCAACAAATTTGTGTAGATAACTCAGCAGTTGTTTGCATCAGAGCGACAATTTTTGAGATAGTTATTAAAACTGTTTAAAGGTTGTCAAACGTTGTTTCTCGTTGTATATCCTTTAATTCTAGAGTTAAATTGATAAATAACGTGTACGAATTTGTTTAACGCATTTGTTTTGGTTACTCGACGTCTTCGTTCTCGTGTAGCCTACATATTGCTTTTTTTTTTTAATTTGCTTACCGGGCTAAAGGTTAGCATGCTTAAAATACGTAAGTCGTTTTGTTCAACAAATTTGAGTAGATAACTCAGCAGTTGTTTCCATCAGAGCGACAATTTTTGAGATAGTTATTAAAACTGTTTAAAGGTTGTCAAACGATGTTTCTCGTTGTATGTCCTTTAATATTAGAGTTAAATTGATAAATAACGTGTACGAATTTGTTTAACGCATTTGTTTTGGTTACTCGACTTCTCCGTTCTCGTGTAGCCTACATATTGCGTTTTTTTTTTTATTTGCTTACCGGGCTAAAGGTTAGCATGCTTAAAATACGTAAGTCGTTTTGTTCAACAAATTTAAGTAGATAACTCATCAGTTGTTTGCATGAGAGCGACAATTTTTGAGATAGTTATTAAAACTGTTTAAGGGTTGTCAAACGTTTTTTCTCGTTGTATATCCTTTAATTCTAGAGTTAAATTGATAAATAACGTGTACGAATTTGTTTAACGCATTTGTTTTGGTTACTCGACGTCTCCGTTCTCGTGTAGCCTACATATTGCGTTTTTTTTTTAATTTGCTTACTGGACTAAAGGTTAGCATGCTTAAAATACGTAAGTCGTTTTGTTCAACAAATTTAAGTAGATAACTCATCAGTTGTTTGCACCAGAGCGACAATTTTTGAGATAGTTATTAAAACTGTTTAAACGTTGTAAAACGTTGTTTCTCGTTGTATATCCTTTAATTCTAGAGTTAAATTGATAAATAACGTGTACGAATTTGTTTAACGCATTTGTTTTGGTTACTCGACTTCTCCGTTCTCGTGTAGCCTACATATTGCGTTTTTTTTTTTAATTTGCTTACCGGGCTAAAGGTTAGCATGCTTAAAATACGTAAGTCGTTTTGCTCAACAAATTTAAGTAGATAACTCATCAGTTGCTTGCATCAGAGCGACAATTTTTGAGATAGTTATTAAAACTGTTTAAAGGTTGTCAAACGTTTTTTCTCGTTGTATATCCTTTAATTCTAGAGTTAAATTGATAAATAACGTGTACGAATTTGTTTAACGCATTTGTTTTGGTTACTCGACTTCTCCGTTCTCGTGTAGCCTACATATTGCTTTTTTTTTTTATTTTGCTTACCGGGCTAAAGGTTAGCATGCTTAAAATACGTAAGTCGTTTTGTTCAACAAATTTGAGTAGATAACTCAGCAGTTGTTTCCATCAGAGCGACAATTTTTGAGATAGTTATTAAAACTGTTTAAAGGTTGTCAAACGATGTTTCTCGTTGTATGTCCTTTAATTCTAGAGTTAAATTGATAAATAACGTGTACGAATTTGTTTAACGCATTTGTTTTGGTTACTCGACTTCTCCGTTCTCGTGTAGCCTACATATTGCGTTTTTTTTTTTTAATTTGCTTACCGGGCTAAAGGTTAGCATGCTTAAAATACGTAAGTCGTTTTGTTCAACAAATTTAAGTAGATAACTCATCAGTTGTTTGCATCAGAGCGACAATTTTTGAGATAGTTATTAAAACTGTTTAAAGGTTGTCAAACGTTGTTTCTCGTTGTATATCCTTTAATTCTAGAGTTAAATTGATAAATTACGTGTACGAATTTGGTTAACGCATTTGTTTTGGTTACTCGACGTCTCCGTTCTCGTGTAGCCTACATATTGCGTTTTTTTTTTTAATTTGCTTACCGGGCTAAAGGTTAGCATGTTTAAAATACGTAAGTCGTTTTTTCAACAAATTTGAGTAGATAACTCAGCAGTTGTTTGCATCAGAGCGACAATTTTTGAGACAGTTATT
Source organism: Eurosta solidaginis (assembly GCF_040869045.1). Lineage (NCBI taxonomy): Eukaryota > Metazoa > Arthropoda > Insecta > Diptera > Tephritidae > Eurosta > Eurosta solidaginis. The sequence continues at coordinate 280,099 of NW_027136973.1, forward strand.
AAAACTGTTTAAAGGTTGTCAAACGTTGTTTCTCGTTGTATATCCTTTAATTCTAGAGTTAAATTGATAAATAACGTGTACGAATTTGTTTAACGCATTTGTTTTGGTTACTCGACGTCTCCGTTCTCGTGTAGCCTACATATTGCGTTTTTTTTTAATTTGCTTACCGGGCTAAAGGCTAGCATGCTTAAAATACGTAAGTCGTTTTGTTCAACAAATTTAAGTAGATAACTCATCAGTTGTTTGCATCAGAGCGACAATTTTTGAGATAGTTATTAAAACTGTTTAAAGGTTGTCAAACGTTGTTTCTCGTTGTATAACCTTTAATTCTAGAGTTAAATTGATAAATAACATGTACGAATTTGTTTAACGCATTTGTTTTGGTTACTCGACGTCTCCGTTCTCGTGTAGCCTACATATTGCGTTTTTTTTTTTAATTTGCTTACCGGGCTAAAGGTTAGCATGTTTAAAATACGTAAGTCGTTTTGTTCAACAAATTTGAGTAGATAACTCAACAGTTGTTTGCATCAGAGCGACAATTTTTGAGATAGTTATTAAAACTGTTTAAAGGTTGTCAAACGTTGTTTCTCGTTGTATATCCTTTAATTCTAGAGTTAAATTGATAAATAACGTGTACGAATTTGTTTAACGCATTTGTTTTGGTTACTCGACTTCTCCGTTCTCGTGTAGCCTACATATTGCGTTTTTTTTTTTAATTTGCTTACCGGGCTAAAGGTTAGCATGCTTAAAATACGTAAGTCGTTTTGTTCAACAAATTTAAGTAGATAACTCATCAGTTGCTTGCATCAGAGCGACAATTTTTTAGATAGTTATTAAAACTGTTTAAAGGTTGTCAAACGTTTTTTCTCGTTGTATATCCTTTAATTCTAGAGTTAAATTGATAAATAACGTGTACGAATTTGTTTAACGCATTTGATTTGGTTACTCGACTTCTCCGTTCTCGTGTAGCCTACATATTGCTTTTTTTTTAATTTGCTTACCGGGCTAAAGGTTAGCATGCTTAAAATACGTAAGTCGTTTTGTTCAACAAATTTGAGTAGATAACTCAGCAGTTGTTTCCATCAGAGCGACAATTTTTGAGATAGTTATTAAAACTGTTTAAAAGTTGTCAAACGATGTTTCTCGTTGTATATCCTTTAATTCTAGAGTTAAATTGATAAATAACGTGTACGAATTTGTTTAACGCATTTGTTTTGGTTACTCGACTTCTCCGTTCTCGTGTAGCCTACATATTGCGTTTTTTTTTTTTTTAATTTGCTTACCGGGCTAAAGGTTAGCATGCTTAAAATACGTAAGTCGTTTTGTTCAACAAATTTAAGTAGATAACTCATCAGTTGTTTGCATCAGAGCGACAATTTTTGAGATAGTTATTAAAACTGTTTAAAGGTTGTCAAACGTTGTTTCTCGTTGTATATCCTTTAATTCTAGAGTTAAATTGATAAATTACGTGTACGAATTTGTTTAACGCATTTGTTTTGGTTACTCGACGTCTCCGTTCTCGTGTAGCCTACATATTGCGTTTTTTTTTTTTAATTTGCTTACCGGGCTAAAGGTTAGCATGTTTAAAATACGTAAGTCGTTTTGTTCAACAAATTTGAGTAGATAACTCAGCAGTTGTTTGCATCAGAGCGACAATTTTTGAGATAGTTATTAAAACTGTTTAAAGGTTGTCAAACGTTGTTTCTCGTTGTATATCCTTTAATTCTAGAGTTAAATTGATAAATAACGTGTACGAATTTGTTTAACCCATTTGTTTTGGTTACTCGACGGCTCCGTTCTCGTGTAGCCTACATATTGCGTTTTTTTTTAATTTGCTTACCGGGCTAAAGGTTAGCATGCTTAAAATACGTAAGTCGTTTTGTTCAACATATTTGAGTAGATAACTCAGCAGTTGTTTCCATCAGAGCGACAATTTTTGAGATAGTTATTAAAACTGTTTAAAGGTTGTCAAACGTTGTTTCTCGTTGTATATCCTTTAATTCTAGAGTTAAATTGATAAATAACGTGTACGAATTTGTTTAACGCATTTGTTTTGGTTACTCGATGTCTCCGTTCTCGTGTAGCCTACATATTGCGTTTTTTTTTTAATTTCTTACCGGGCTAAAGGTTAGCATGCTTAAAATACGTAAGTCATTTTGTTCAACAAATTTGAGTAGATAACTCAGCAGTTGTTTGCATCAGAGCGACAATTTTTGAGATAGTTATTAAAACTGTTTAAAGGTTGTCAAACGTTGTTTCTCGTTGTATATCCTTTAATTCTAGAGTTAAATTGATAAATAACGTGTACGAATTTGTTTAACGCATTTGTTTTGGTTACTCGACGTCTCCGTTCTCGTGTAGCCTACATATTGCGTTTTTTTTTAATTTGCTTACCGGGCTAAAGGTTAGCATGCTTAAAATACGTAAGTCGTTTTGTTCAACAAATTTGAGTAGATAACTCAGCAGTTGTTTCCATCAGAGCGACAATTTTTGAGATAGTTATTAAAACTGTTTAAAGGTTGTCAAACGTTGTTTCTCGTTGTATATCCTTTAATTCTAGAGTTAAATTGATAAATAACGTGTACGAATTTGTTTAACGCATTTGTTTTGGTTACTCGACTTCTCCGTTCTCGTGTAGCCTACATATTGCGTTTTTTTTTTTAATTTGCTTACCGGGCTAAAGGTTAGCATGCTTAAAATACGTAAGTCGTTTTGTTCAACAAATTTAAGTAGATAACTCATCAGTTGTTTGCATGAGAGCGACAATTTTTGAGATAGTTATTAAAACTCTTTAAGGGTTGTCAAACGTTTTTTCTCGTTGTATATCCTTTAATTCTAGAGTTAAATTGATAAATAACGTGTACGAATTTGTTTAACGCATTTGTTTTGGTTACTCGACGTCTCCGTTCTCGTGTAGCCTACATATTGCGTTTTTTTTTTAATTTGCTTACTGGACTAAAGGTTAGCATGCTTAAAATACGTAAGTCGTTTTGTTCAACAAATTTAAGTAGATAACTCATCAGTTGTTTGCACCAGAGCGACAATTTTTGAGATAGTTATTAAAACTGTTTAAACGTTGTAAAACGTTGTTTCTCGTTGTATATCCTTTAATTCTAGAGTTAAATTGATAAATAACGTGTACGAATTTGTTTAACGCATTTGTTTTGGTTACTCGACTTCTCCGTTCTCGTGTAGCCTACATATTGCGTTTTTTTTTTTAATTTGCTTACCGGGCTAAAGGTTAGCATGCTTAAAATACGTAAGTCGTTTTGCTCAACAAATTTAAGTAGATAACTCATCAGTTGCTTGCATCAGAGCGACAATTTTTGAGATAGTTATTAAAACTGTTTAAAGGTTGTCAAACGTTTTTTCTCGTTGTATATCCTTTAATTCTAGAGTTAAATTGATAAATAACGTGTACGAATTTGTTTAACGCATTTGTTTTGGTTACTCGACTTCTCCGTTCTCGTGTAGCCTACATATTGCTTTTTTTTTTTATTTTGCTTACCGGGCTAAAGGTTAGCATGCTTAAAATACGTAAGTCGTTTTGTTCAACAAATTTGAGTAGATAACTCAGCAGTTGTTTCCATCAGAGCGACAATTTTTGAGATAGTTATTAAAACTGTTTAAAGGTTGTCAAACGATGTTTCTCGTTGTATGTCCTTTAATTCTAGAGTTAAATTGATAAATAACGTGTACGAATTTGTTTAACGCATTTGTTTTGGTTACTCGACTTCTCCGTTCTCGTGTAGCCTACATATTGCGTTTTTTTTTTTTAATTTGCTTACCGGGCTAAAGGTTAGCATGCTTAAAATACGTAAGTCGTTTTGTTCAACAAATTTAAGTAGATAACTCATCAGTTGTTTGCATCAGAGCGACAATTTTTGAGATAGTTATTAAAACTGTTTAAAGGTTGTCAAACGTTGTTTCTCGTTGTATATCCTTTAATTCTAGAGTTAAATTGATAAATTACGTGTACGAATTTGTTTAACGCATTTGTTTTGGTTACTCGACGTCTCCGTTCTCGTGTAGCCTACATATTGCGTTTTTTTTTTTAATTTGCTTACCGGGCTAAAGGTTAGCATGTTTAAAATACGTAAGTCGTTTTTTCAACAAATTTGAGTAGATAACTCAGCAGTTGTTTGCATCAGAGCGACAATTTTTGAGACAGTTATTAAAACTGTTTAAAGGTTGTCAAACGTTGTTTCTCGTTGTATATCCTTTAATTCTAGAGTTAAATTGATAAATAACGTGTACGAATTTGTTTAACGCATTTGTTTTGGTTACTCGACGTCTCCGTTCTCGTGTAGCCTACATATTGCGTTTTTTTTTAATTTGCTTACCGGGCTAAAGGCTAGCATGCTTAAAATACGTAAGTCGTTTTGTTCAACAAATTTAAGTAGATAACTCATCAGTTGTTTGCATCAGAGCGACAATTTTTGAGATAGTTATTAAAACTGTTTAAAGGTTGTCAAACGTTGTTTCTCGTTGTATAACCTTTAATTCTAGAGTTAAATTGATAAATAACATGTACGAATTTGTTTAACGCATTTGTTTTGGTTACTCGACGTCTCCGTTCTCGTGTAGCCTACATATTGCGTTTTTTTTTTAATTTGCTTACCGGGCTAAAGGTTAGCATGTTTAAAATACGTAAGTCGTTTTGTTCAACAAATTTGAGTAGATAACTCAACAGTTGTTTGCATCAGAGCGACAATTTTTGAGATAGTTATTAAAACTGTTTAAAGGTTGTCAAACGTTGTTTCTCGTTGTATATCCTTTAATTCTAGAGTTAAATTGATAAATAACGTGTACGAATTTGTTTAACGCATTTGTTTTGGTTACTCGACTTCTCCGTTCTCGTGTAGCCTACATATTGCGTTTTTTTTTTTAATTTGCTTACCGGGCTAAAGGTTAGCATGCTTAAAATACGTAAGTCGTTTTGTTCAACAAATTTAAGTAGATAACTCATCAGTTGCTTGCATCAGAGCGACAATTTTTTAGATAGTTATTAAAACTGTTTAAAGGTTGTCAAACGTTTTTTCTCGTTGTATATCCTTTAATTCTAGAGTTAAATTGATAAATAACGTGTACGAATTTGTTTAACGCATTTGATTTGGTTACTCGACTTCTCCGTTCTCGTGTAGCCTACATATTGCTTTTTTTTTAATTTGCTTACCGGGCTAAAGGTTAGCATGCTTAAAATACGTAAGTCGTTTTGTTCAACAAATTTGAGTAGATAACTCAGCAGTTGTTTCCATCAGAGCGACAATTTTTGAGATAGTTATTAAAACTGTTTAAAAGTTGTCAAACGATGTTTCTCGTTGTATATCCTTTAATTCTAGAGTTAAATTGATAAATAACGTGTACGAATTTGTTTAACGCATTTGTTTTGGTTACTCGACTTCTCCGTTCTCGTGTAGCCTACATATTGCGTTTTTTTTTTTTTTAATTTGCTTACCGGGCTAAAGGTTAGCATGCTTAAAATACGTAAGTCGTTTTGTTCAACAAATTTAAGTAGATAACTCATCAGTTGTTTGCATCAGAGCGACAATTTTTGAGATAGTTATTAAAACTGTTTAAAGGTTGTCAAACGTTGTTTCTCGTTGTATATCCTTTAATTCTAGAGTTAAATTGATAAATTACGTGTACGAATTTGTTTAACGCATTTGTTTTGGTTACTCGACGTCTCCGTTCTCGTGTAGCCTACATATTGCGTTTTTTTTTTTTAATTTGCTTACCGGGCTAAAGGTTAGCATGTTTAAAATACGTAAGTCGTTTTGTTCAACAAATTTGAGTAGATAACTCAGCAGTTGTTTGCATCAGAGCGACAATTTTTGAGATAGTTATTAAAACTGTTTAAAGGTTGTCAAACGTTGTTTCTCGTTGTATATCCTTTAATTCTAGAGTTAAATTGATAAATAACGTGTACGAATTTGTTTAACCCATTTGTTTTGGTTACTCGACGGCTCCGTTCTCGTGTAGCCTACATATTGCGTTTTTTTTTAATTTGCTTACCGGGCTAAAGGTTAGCATGCTTAAAATACGTAAGTCGTTTTGTTCAACATATTTGAGTAGATAACTCAGCAGTTGTTTCCATCAGAGCGACAATTTTTGAGATAGTTATTAAAACTGTTTAAAGGTTGTCAAACGTTGTTTCTCGTTGTATATCCTTTAATTCTAGAGTTAAATTGATAAATAACGTGTACGAATTTGTTTAACGCATTTGTTTTGGTTACTCGATGTCTCCGTTCTCGTGTAGCCTACATATTGCGTTTTTTTTTTTATTTCTTACCGGGCTAAAGGTTAGCATGCTTAAAATACGTAAGTCATTTTGTTCAACAAATTTGAGTAGATAACTCAGCAGTTGTTTGCATCAGAGCGACAATTTTTGAGATAGTTATTAAAACTGTTTAAAGGTTGTCAAACGTTGTTTCTCGTTGTATATCCTTTAATTCTAGAGTTAAATTGATAAATAACGTGTACGAATTTGTTTAACGCATTTGTTTTGGTTACTCGACGTCTCCGTTCTCGTGTAGCCTACATATTGCGTTTTTTTTTAATTTGCTTACCGGGCTAAAGGTTAGCATGCTTAAAATACGTAAGTCGTTTTGTTCAACAAATTTGAGTAGATAACTCAGCAGTTGTTTCCATCAGAGCGACAATTTTTGAGATAGTTATTAAAACTGTTTAAAGGTTGTCAAACGTTGTTTCTCGTTGTATATCCTTTAATTCTAGAGTTAAATTGATAAATAACGTGTACGAATTTGTTTAACGCATTTGTTTTGGTTACTCGACGTCTCCGTTCTCGTGTAGCCTACATATTGCGTTTTTTTTAATTTGCTTACCGGGCTAAAGGTTAGCATGCTTAAAATACGTAAGTCGTTTTGTTCAACAAATTTAAGTAGATAACTCAGCAGTTGTTTGCATCAGAGCGACAATTTTTGAGATAGTTATTAAAACTCTTTAAAGGTTGTCAAACGTTGTTTCTCGTTGTATATCCTTTAATTCTAGAGTTAAATTGATAAATAACGTGTACGAATTTGTTTAACGCATTTGTTTTGGTTACTCGACGTCTCCGTTCTCGTGGAGCCTACATATTGCGTTTTTTTTTTAATTTGCTTACCGGGCTAAAAGTTAGCATGCTTAAAATACGTAAGTCGTTTTGTTCAACAAATTTAAGTAGATAACTCATCAGGTGTTCGCATCAGAGCGACAATTTTTGAGATAGTTATTAAAACTGTTTAAAGGTTGTCAAACGTTGTTTCTCGTTGTATATCCTTTAACTCTAGAGTTAAATTGATAAATAACGTGTACGAATTTGTTTAACCCATTTGTTTTGGTTACTCGACGGCTCCGTTCTCGTGTAGCCTACATATTGCGTTTTTTTTTAATTTGCTTACCGGGCTAAAGGTTAGCATGCTTAAAATACGTAAGTCGTTTTGTTCAACAAATTTGAGTAGATAACTCAGCAGTTGTTTCCATCAGAGCGACAATTTTTGAGATAGTTATTAAAACTGTTTAAAGGTTGTCAAACGTTGTTTCTCGTTGTATATCCTTTAATTCTAGAGTTAAATTGATAAATAACGTGTACGAATTTGTTTAACGCATTTATTTTGGTTACTCGACGTCTCCGTTCTCGTGTAGCCTACATATTGCGTTTTTTTTAATTTGCTTACCGGGCTAAAGGTTAGCATGCTTAAAATACGTAAGTCGTTTTGTTCAACAAATTTAAGTAGATAACTCAGCAGTTGTTTGCATCAGAGCGACAATTTTTGAGATAGTTATTAAAACTGTTTAAAGGTTGTCAAACGTTGTTTCTCGTTGTATATCCTTTAATTCTAGAGTTAAATTGATAAATAACGTGTTCGAATTTGTTTAACGCATTTGTTTTGGTTACTCGACGTCTCCGTTCTCGTGGAGCCTACATATTGCGTTTTTTTTTTTAATTTGCTTACCGGGCTAAAGGTTAGCATGCTTAAAATACGTAAGTCGTTTTGTTCAACAAATTTAAGTAGATAACTCATCAGTTGTTTGCATCAGAGCGACAATTTTTGAGATAGTTATTAAAACTGTTTAAAGGTTGTCAAACGTTGTTTCTCGTTGTATATCCTTTAACTCTAGAGTTATATTGATAAATAACGTGTACGAATTTGTTTAACCCATTTGTTTTGGTTACTCGACGGCTCCGTTCTCGTGTAGCCTACATATTGCGTTTTTTTTAATTTGCTTACCGGGCTAAAGGTTAGCATGCTTAAAATACGTAAGTCGTTTTGTCCAACAAATTTGAGTAGATAACTCAGCAGTTGTTTCCCTCAGAGCGGCAATTTTTGAGATAGTTATTAAAACTGTTTAAAGGTTGTCAAACGTTGTTTCTCGTTGTATATCCTTTAATTCTAGAGTTAAATTGATAAATAACGTGTACGAATTTGTTTAACGCATTTGTTTGGGTTACTCGACGTCTCCGTTCTCGTGTAGCCTACATATTGCGTTTTTTTTTTAATTTGCTTACCGGGCTAAAGGTTGGCATGCTTAAAATACGTAAGTCGTTTTGTTCAACAAATTTGAGTAGATAACTCAGCAGTTATTTGCATCAGAGCGACAATTTTTGAGATAGTTATTAAAACTGTTTAAAGGTTGTCAAACGTTGTTTCTCGTTGTATATCCTTTAATTCTAGAGTTAAATTGATAAATAACGTGTACGAATTTGTTTAACGCATTTGTTTTGGTTACTCGACGTCTCCGTTCTCTTGTAGCCTACATATTGCGTTTTTTTTAATTTGCTTACCGGGCTAAAGGTTAGCATGCTTAAAATACGTAAGTCGTTTTGTTCAACAAATTTAGGTAGATAACTCAGCAGTTGTTTGCATCAGAGCGACAATTTTTGAGATAGTTATTAAAACTCTTTAAAGGTTGTCAAACGTTGTTTCTCGTTGTATATCCTTTAATTCTAGAGTTAAATTGATAAATAACGTGTACGAATTTGTTTAACGCATTTGTTTTGGTTACTCGACGTCTCCGTTCTCGTGTAGCCTACATATTGCGTTTTTTTTTTTAATTTGCTTACCGGGCTAAAGGTTACCATGCTTAAAATACGTAAGTCGTTTTGTTCAACAAATTTGTGTAGATAACTCAGCAGTTGTTTGCATCAGAGCGACAATTTTTGAGATAGTTATTAAAACTGTTTAAAGGTTGTCAAACGTTGTTTCTCGTTGTATATCCTTTAATTCTAGAGTTAAATTGATAAATAACGTGTACGAATTTGTTTAACCCATTTGTTTTGGTTACTCGACGGTTCCGTTCTCGTGTAGCCTACATATTGCGTTTTTTTTTTAATTTGCTTACCGGGCTAAAGGTTAGCATGCTTAAAATACGTAAGTCGTTTTGTTCAACAAATTTGAGTAGATAACTCAGCAGTTGTTTCCATCAGAGCGACAATTTTTGAGATAGTTATTAAAACTGTTTAAAGGTTGTCAAACGTTGTTTCTCGTTGTATATCCTTTAATTCTAGAGTTAAATTGATAAATAACGTGTACGAATTTGTTTAACGCATTTGTTTTGGTTACTCGACGTCTCCGTTCTCGTGTAGCCTACATATTGCGTTTTTTTTTTAATTTGCTTACCGGGCTAAAGGTTAGCATGCTTAAAATACGTAAGTCATTTTGTTCAACATATTTGAGTAGATAACTCAGCAGTTGTTTGCATCAGAGCGACAATTTTTGAGATAGTTATTAAAACTGTTTAAAGGTTGTCAAACGTTGTTTCTCGTTGTATATCCTTTAATTCTAGAGTTAAATTGATAAATAACGTGTACGAATTTGTTTAACGCATTTGTTTTGGTTACTCGACGTCTCCGTTCTCGTGTAGCCTACATATTGCGCTTTTTTTTAATTTGCTTACCGGGCTAAAGGTTAGCATGCTTAAAATACGTAAGTCGTTTTGTTCAACAAATTTGAGTAGATAACTCAGCAGTTGTTTCCATCAGAGCGACAATTTTTGAGATAGTTATTAAAACTGTTTAAAGGTTGTCAAACGTTGTTTCTCGTTGTATATCCTTTAATTCTAGAGTTAAATTGATAAATAACGTGTACGAATTTGTTTAACGCATTTGTTTTGGTTACTCGACGTCTCCGTTCTCGTGTAGCCTACATATTGCGTTTTTTTTAATTTGCTTACCGGGCTAAAGGTTAGCATGCTTAAAATACGTAAGTCGTTTTGTTCAACAAATTTAAGTAGATAACTCAGCAGTTGTTTGCATCAGAGCGACAATTTTTGAGATAGTTATTAAAACTCTTTAAAGGTTGTCAAACGTTGTTTCTCGTTGTATATCCTTTAATTCTAGAGTTAAATTGATAAATAACGTGTACGAATTTGTTTAACGCATTTGTTTTGGTTACTCGACGTCTCCGTTCTCGTGGAGCCTACATATTGCGTTTTTTTTTTTTTAATTTGCTTACCGGGCTAAAGGTTAGCATGCTTAAAATACGTAAGTCGTTTTGTTCAACAAATTTAAGTAGATAACTCATCAGTTGTTTGCATCAGAGCGACAATTTTTGAGATAGTTATTAAAACTGTTTAAAGGTTGTCAAACGTTGTTTCTCGTTGTATATCCTTTAACTCTAGAGTTAAATTGATAAATAACGTGTACGAATTTGCTTAACCCATTTGTTTTGGTTACTCGACGGCTCCGTTCTCGTGTAGCCTACATATTGCGTTTTTTTTTAATTTGCTTACCGGGCTAAAGTTAGAATGCTTAAAATACGTAAGTCGTTTTGTTCAACAAATTTGAGTAGATAACTCAGTAGTTGTTTCCCTCAGAGCGACAATTTTTGAGATAGTTATTAAAACTGTTTAAAGGTTGTCAAACGTTGTTTCTCGTTGTATATCCTTTAATTCTAGAGTTAAATTGATAAATAACGTGTACGAATTTGTTTAACGCATTTGTTTTGGTTACTCGACGTCTCCGTTCTCGTGTAGCCTACATATTGCGTTTTTTTTTTTAATTTGCTTACCGGGCTAAAGGTTAGCATGCTTAAAATACGTAAGTCGTTTTGTTCAACAAATTTGAGTAGATAACTCAGCAGTTATTTGCATCAGAGCGACAATTTTTGAGATAGTTATTAAAACTGTTTAAAGGTTGTCAAACGTTGTTTCTCGTTGTATATCCTTTAATTCTAGAGTTAAATTGATAAATAACGTGTTCGAATTTGTTTAACGCATTTGTTTTGGTTACTCGACGTCTCCGTTCTCGTGTAGCTTACATATTGCGTTTTTTTTTTAATTTGCTTACCGGGCTAAAGGTTAGCATGCTTAAAATACGTAAGTCGTTTTGTTCAACAAATTTAAGTAGATAACTCATCAGTTGTTTGCATCAGAGCGACAATTTTGAGTAGATAACTCAGCAGTTGTTTGCATCAGAGCGACAATTTTTGAGATAGTTATTAAAACTATTTAAAGGTTGTCAAACGTTGTTTCTCGTTGTATATCATCCTTTAACTCTAGAGTTAAATTGATAAATAACGTGTACGAATTTGTTTAACGCATTTGTTTTGGTTACTCGACGTCTCCGTTCTCGTGTAGCCTACATATTGCGTTTTTTTTTTTAATTTGCTTACCGGACTAAAGGTTAGCATGCTTAAAATACGTAAGTCGTTTTGTTCAACAAATTTAAGTAGATAGCTCATCAGTTGTTTGCATCAGAGCGACAATTTTTGAGATAGTTATTAAAACTGTTTAAAGGTTGTCAAATGTTGTTTCTCGTTGTATATCCTTTAATTCTAGAGTTAAATTGATAAATAACGTGTACGAATTTGTTTAACGCATTTGTTTTGGTTACTCGACGTCTCCGTTCTCGTGTAGCCTACATATTGCGTTTTTTTTTTTTAATTTGCTTACCGGGCTAAAGGTTAGCATGTTTAAAATACGTAAGTCGTTTTGTTCAACAAATTTGAGTAGATAACTCAGCAGTTGTTTGCATCAGAGCGACAATTTTTGAGATAGTTACTATAACTGTTTAAAGGTTGTCAAACGTTGTTTCTCGTTGTATATCCTTTAATTCTAGAGTTAAATTGATAAATAACGTGTACGAATTTGTTTAACGCATTTGTTTTGGTTACTCGACGTCTCCGTCCTCGTGTAGCCTACATATTGCGTTTTTTTTTTTAATTTGCTTACCGGGCTAAAGGTTAGCATGCTTAAAATACGTAAGTCGTTTTGTTCAACAAATTTAAGTAGATAACTCATCAGTTGTTTGCACCAGAGCGACAATTTTTGAGATAGTTATTTATTTATTTATTTATTTATTTATTTATTTATTTGTATAAACAATTTGTACAAGTAAGACTTAAGTCTTTTAGGTAGTACATCAATCAGTCTTAAAGATTACAAAGGAAATATGACACATATAAATATAATTCCAAAGAAATAATACAAAGAAAACCATAATAATACTAATAACATTAATATCTTAAAAATATCATTATACATTTTAAAACAAAAACATTTTCGGTACACAGATTAAGAATCAAAGATCGAACTATCGTTTAGGATAAGTTAAGAGCTGAGGAAAGTTATTACTGCTTGTTTGAAACATCCTGCTTTTCGTATAGCTTTTATCTTACACGGAAGTGAGTTCCATAGACGGATTGAACTGACAAAGAACATTCTGGATGATGATGAGTACCTAAAGTTCGGAACCAAAAGATTCATAGTTCGAGTAGACTGACACAACTTTAGTTTTTTAAATAAGTAAGGTGGATTTTGGGAATACAATAGCTTATGCAAGAAGCAAAGATTTCTAATTTTTAAGAAATTATATACATCGCATCCGAGGATTTGTGTAGAAAATGAAGATATATGATCATACTTCCTTTTAGAAAAAATGAACCGGGCCGCATTGTTTAAGGCCAATTGTAATTTGTTTAGCGATATCGAGTCAAGGTTACCGTATATAAATTCGCTGTAGGAAATATGAGGTACAATAAGAGATTTCACCAGCTTCATCTTGGTGTCTCGCGGCAACAAATAGGCAGTTATGTATAAACTTCGTAGAGACCTATAAATTTTACCAATGACAAGGTTCATATGAGCAACGCAAGTCAGAGTGGAGTTGATTTTAAATCCTAAATTGGTAACCACATCGTGAAAGAATATTTTGTCTCCATTAAGCATAATTTCAGGAAGGTTGTTTAAGTCATACGAGGTGTTCGATATTGCTATTGCCTTTGATTTAGTTGCATTAAGAGAAAGTTTATTAAATTGAGCCCACTCTCCTATGCGTGCTAAATCTTCATTCAGCCTGAAAAATAAGTCTTCGGAAAGACCAATTGGACGAGACATGTATATTTGAGTATCATCGGCATAAAGATGAATGGAGGCATTGCGACAACAGGCGACTATGTCATTAATAAAAAGCGTAAAGAGTATTGGACCTAGGATAGATCCTTGCGGAACACCAGATTTTATGGAATTTAAATTTGAGACTTTATCAGCACACTTTACTTGTTGAAACCGGTTACAGAGGTAGCTTTGCACTAACTTTATGGCATATGGGCTGAAGTTAAAACTAGTTTCAAGTTTGTGAATTAGTACTTCAAAATCAACCATGTCAAAAGCTCTTGAGAAATCCAAAAGCACGAGCACGGTAAGTTCATTATTGTCAAAGGCCGGACGTATATCTTCAAGAATCTTAAGCATAGATGTTGCACAACTATGCCCCCTTCTAAATCCCGACTGGGCTTCGGATAGCAAATTATTATTATATATATGGTGAGTTATTTGCATTGCTAATAGCTTCTCAAACACCTTAGATAAGGCAGGTAACAGACTTATTGGTCTAAATTCTTTGTAAGAACACGGAGACCTCGTTTTAGGAACCGGAATAATATTTGCAATTTTCCATTGACTAGGAAACCTACTGGACATAATTGAGAAATTAAAGATATGTGTTAGCGAAGCGGTGGCGTAAGGTAGAATCAGTTTTATAAATCGTATGCTAATACCGTCAATTCCCACGGCATTAGACTTTATAGCAAAAATAGCATCCAGCACATCGCTTTCGGTGACCACTGAAAAATCAAAGGCACTTATATCCAGTCTTCTGTCTACACAGGTTACAGCTATTCTGTCATCGATATCATTCTTATTCACATCATTATTTTTTTCAATATTGTTTGTATTACCACACAAGAAATAAGAGTTCATAACATTTGGGTCGTGGCTGCATTCAATGTTATGCTTTTTACAGACTCCGAAAGATCGAAGATTTTTCCAGAGCATTCTCGTTGGCAAATTTGTATTAAATTTAATATTCAGGTATGCTACTTTAGCATTCCGAATGAAAAGGGTAGCTTGATTTCTCAGAAGGCGGTAATCTTCCCAGTGCTTATCATCGTGATATCTCTTCCACTCCCTGTAAGCCTTCTCCCGTTTTTTTATGTGTTTCAAAACCTCCGGTGTGAACCAGGGCTTTTTATGGCCCTGGATTTTAAAAGATTTTAGCGGAACAAATCTATCGAAAAGGTACCAAACCAGGTTATTAAAATATTTTACCTTCTCGTCCAAATTTGAAATGGACAAGCAGCCACTCCAATCAAGACGAGAGGCTTCTTCATTAAGAAGTTCCATATTAACAGCTTTGTAATTTCTGTAGGTTACGACAGATTCGGGCTCTGCTGTATTAAATTTCAAATCATAGCACAAGAAGAGCATTTCATGGTCAAAGATACCATCCATCGGAAGCTGGTCAGTATGATTGATATAATTTATATTGTTAACACACATTAAATCTAGCAAACTAGGCTTACTATTAGGAGCAAAACGGGTTGCAAATTTATTTATAATTTTTAAGTCACACGCCTGAAAATTATGAATAATACTTTTACTACGGGAATAACAGTTAAGCAGATCTACGTAAAAATCTCCACAAATAATGACGTGGTCATAATTTAAAGAAAACTCTGTTATTTTGTGAAAAAGGTGTGTTAAATCGTTAGACCTATTGGGGTTATAAACACATGCCACAAAACACTTTGTACTGGCATCGCCTATTTCAATAAAAATACATTCAACCTCGTTTGCATGCTCTGAACGATAAAACACTTTTGGATTTAAAACATCTTTGCAGTA
Source organism: Eurosta solidaginis (assembly GCF_040869045.1). Classification (NCBI taxonomy): domain Eukaryota; kingdom Metazoa; phylum Arthropoda; class Insecta; order Diptera; family Tephritidae; genus Eurosta; species Eurosta solidaginis. The sequence continues at coordinate 295,222 of NW_027136973.1, forward strand.
AATTGCAACACCACCACCACGAATGTTACCTTTTCTGTCATTCCTCAGCAGTACGTATTCATTTATAGAATAAGAATCATCATTAACGTTGGATCTGAACCAGGTTTCCGTAAGGCAAATTAAATGAATATTTTGATCGGCAATTAAATACGAAAGGTAATCAAGTTTCTGAGTCGTAAGACTCCGCACATTTAAGTGACACATATTTAATCTGTTATGACTTTTACAAATTTGACTCAAAATGCATCGCACATGTCCACTGTCAGTGCAATTATTGGTCAAGTTAACCAAACTCATAGCAACGAAGCAAAATGAGATCAACAAAGCAGTATGAGGGGGGAAGTAGAAAAAAGAAAAGAACAATAAAGAATGGAAATAAACTAAAAACTAATAACACATAAAGCATTGCATTGCAAATATAAGTATGCATTGTTGTTGTCATTGCTCGCTAACAGCAATTCGATCAGCGCTCTCTTTGTCACTGATTTTCACTGCTTCACCTTGTTGACGTGTACGCACATATACATCTCCACGTATAGAGAAAACAGAAGTAAGTTTTCTCTGTTTTTTTAGTTGCAGTGCATGCTGCAATGTTTCGCGATTGTTCTTAGTTAGGCACTCATGCACAAAGATCTTTCCATTTTCGTTGCGCCCAATATCACTGAGAGTCACAGATCTTTTATTTAATTTGCAAAAATTTGAAATTGCTCTTAAAAGCAAGGAACGGTCAGTGGGTGAATTTAGTTTTATTATGATGGGAGAGCTACCGTTTTTGTTCTTGCTCTTTTGAATGCGAAATGCAGAGCGTATTGACGGCGCGGTCAACTGAACCGAGTTACATATTTTTGTGAAGACTTCGCCTATATCTTCGTTTGGTGTTTGGGGGACTCCACTTACCAGCACATCAGATAGCACGGCATTGTTTTGGCATTCATTCAACTGAGCCTTTAATGAGTTGACATCAGATCGAATCTGACTGCATTCACTTTCCGCTGCTTGTACCCTGGACTGCAGACTGCTGAAGCTGCTCTTTAAATTCGAGATCTCAGCAGCCAACTCACCCACTCTCTGAAGAACCCGCTGTTCCGATTCTCTTAGTTGATCCCTTACTTTTTCTGCAATCTCCTCTAACATGCTCTCTTTCCACAGTATAAGTTTTGCTTCAAGGCGCGAAATCTCACCTGAAACTGCCGGTGGGCTCTCAATTTTCGTAGGCTTAACAAATGTTGGTGTGTGAAGCGGAGAATTAGCCGTTTGCCGTGTTGTGATTTTTTTCATTGGCGGAGCCATATTGGTGGTCAAATTAAAATTGAAATATTAATAAAACAAGCACAGAAGCAACTGTTTAAAGGTTGTCAAACGTTGTTTCTCGTTGTATATCCTTTAATTCTATAGTTAAATTGATAAATAACGTGTACGAATTTGTTTAACGCATTTGTTTTGGTTACTTGACGTCTCCGTTCTCGTGTAGCCTACATATGGCGTTTTTTTTTTTAATTTGCTTACCGGGCTAAAGGTTAGCATGCTTAAAATACGTAAGTCGTTTTGTTCAACAAATTTGAGTAGATAACTCAGCAGTTGTTTGCATCAGAGCGACAATTTTTGAGATAGTTATTAAAACTGTTTAAAGGTTGTCAAACGTTGTTTCTCGTTGTATATCCTTTAATTCTAGAGTTAAATTTATAAATAACGTGTACGAATTTGTTTAACCCATTTGTTTTGGTTACTCGACGGCTCCGTTCTCGTGTAGCCTACATATTGCGTTTTTTTTTAATTTGCTTACCGGGCTAAAGGTTAGCATGCTTAAAATACGTAAGTAGTTTTGTTCAACAAATTTGAGTAGATAACTCAGCAGTTGTTTCCATCAGAGCGACAATTTTTGAGATAGTTATTAAAACTGTTTAAAGGTGTCAAACGTTGTTTCTCTTTGTATATCCTTTAATTCTAGAGTTAAATTGATAAATAACGTGTACGAATTTGTTTAACGCATTTGTTTTGGTGACTCGACGTCTCCGTTCTCGTGTAGCCTACATATTGCGTTTTTTTTTTTATTTGCTTACCGGGCTAAAGGTTAGCATGCTTAAAATACGTAAGTCGTTTTGTTCAACAAATTTAAGTAGATAACTCAGCAGTTGTTTGCATCATAGCGACCATTTTTGAGATAGTTATTAAAACTGTTTAAAGGTTGTCAAACGTTGTTTCTCGTTGTATATCCTTTAATTCTAGAGTTAAATTGATAAATAACGTGTACGAATTTGTTTAACGCATTTTTTGGTTACTCGACGTGTCCGTTCTCGTGTAGCCTACATATTGCGTTTTTTTTTTAATTTGTTTACCGGGCTAAAGGTTAGCATGCTTAAAATACGTAAGTCGTTTTGTTCAACAAATTTAAGTAGATAACTCATCAGTTGTTTGCATCAGAGCGACAATTTTTGAGATAGTTATTAAAACTGTTTAAAGGTTGTCAAACGTTGTTTCTCGTTGTATATCCTTTAATTCTAGAGTTAAATTGATAAATAACGTGTACGAATTTGTTTAACGCATTTGTTTTGGTTACTCGACGTCTCCGTTCTCGTGTAGCCTACATATTGCGTTTTTTTTTTTTAATTTGCTTACCGGGCTAAAGGTTAGCATGCTTAAAATACGTAAGTCGTTTTGTTCAACAAACATGAGTAGATAACTCAGCAGTTGTTTGCATCAGAGCGACAATTTTTGAGATAGTTATTAAAACTGTTTAAAGGTTGTCAAACGTTGTTTCTCGTTGTATATCCTTTAATTCTAGAGTTAAATTGATAAATAACGTGTACGAATTTGTTTAACCCATTTGTTTTGGTTACTCGACGTCTCCGTTCTCGTGTAGCCTACATATTGCGTTTTTTTTTTAATTTGCTTACCGGGCTAAAGGTTAGCATGCTTAAAATACGTAAGTCGTTTTGTTCAACAAATTTGAGTAGATAACTCAGCAGTTGTTTCCATCAGAGCGACAATTTTTGAGATAGTTATTAAAACTGTTTAAAGGTTGTCAAACGTTGTTTCTCGTTGTATATCCTTTAATTCTAGAGTTAAATTGATAAATAACGTGTACGAATTTGTTTAACGCATTTGTTTTGGTTACTCGACGTCTCCGTTCTCGTGTAGCCTACATATTGTGTTTTTTTTTTAATTTGCTTACCGGGCTAAAGGTTAGCATGCTTAATGTACGTACGTCGTTTTGTTCAACAAATTTGAGTAGATAACTCAGCAGTTGTTTGCATCAGAGCGACAATTTTTGAGATAGTTATTAAAACTGTTTAAAGGTTGTCAAACGTTGTTTCTCGTTGTATATCCTTTAATTCTAGAGTTAAATTTATAAATAACGTGTACGAATTTGTTTAACGCATTTGTTTTGGTTACTCGACGGGACCGTTCTCGTGTAGCCTACATATTGCGTTTTTTTTTTAATTTGCTTACCGGGCTAAAGGTTAGCATGCTTAAAATACGTAAGTCGTTTTGTTCAACAAATTTGAGTAGAAACTCAGCAGTTGTTTGCATCAGAGCGACAATTTTGGAGATAGTTATTAAAACTGTTTAAAGGTTGTCAAACGTTGTTTCTCGTTGTATATCCTTTAATTCTAGAGTTAAATTGATAAATAACGTGTATGAATTTGTTTAACGCATTTGTTTTGGTTACTCGACGTCTCCGTTCTCGTGTAGCCTACATATTGCGTTTTTTTTTTTTTAATTTGCTTACCGGGCTAAAGGTTAGCATGTTTAAAATACGTAAGTCGTTTTGTTCAACAAATTTGAGTAGATAACTCAGCAGTTGTTTGCATCACAGCGACAATTTTTGAGATAGTTATTAAAACTGTTTAAAGATTGTCAAACGTTGTTTCTCGTTGTATATCCTTTAATTCTAGAGTTAAATTGATAAATAACGTGTACGAATTTGTTTAACGCATTTGTTTTGGTTACTCGATGTCTCCGTTCTCGTGTAGCCTACATATTGCGTTTTTTTTTTTTTAATTTGCTTACCGGGCAAAAGGTTAGCATGTTTAAAATACGTAAGTCGTTTTGTTCAACAAATTTAAGTAGATAACTCATCAGTTGTTTGCATCAGAGCGACAATTTTTGAGATAGTTATTAAAACTGTTTAAAGGTTGTCAAACGTTGTTTCTCGTTGTATATCCTTTAATTCTAGAGTTAAATTGATAAATAACGTGTACGAATTTGTTTAACGCATTTGTTTTGGTTACTCGACGTCTCCGTTCTCGTGTAGCCTACATATTGCGTTTTTTTTTTTTTTAATATGCTTACCGGGCTAAAGGTTAGCATGCTTAAAATACGTAAGTCGTTTTGTTCAACAAATTTAAGTAGATAACTCATCAGTTGTTTGCATCAGTGCGACAATTTTTGAGATAGTTATTAAAACTGTTTAAAGGTTGTCAAACGTTGTTTCTCGTTGTATATCCTTTAATTCTAGAGTTAAATTGATAAATAATGTGTACGAATTTGTTTAACGCATTTGTTTTGGTTACTCGACGTCTCCGTTCTCGTGTAGCCTACATATTGCGTTTTTTTTTTAATTTGCTTACCGGGCTAAAGGTTAGCATGTTTAAAATACGTAAGTCGTTTTGTTCAACAAATTTGAGTAGATAACTCAGCAGTTGTTTGCATCAGAGCGACAATTTTTGAGATAGTTATTAAAACTGTTTAAAGGTTGTCAAAAGTTGTTTCTCGTTGTATATCCTTTAATTCTAGAGTTAAATTGATAAATAACGTGTACGAATTTGTTTAACGCAT